>NC_028648.1:37525907-37587307 GCF_001406875.1 Solanum pennellii | reverse complement strand
TAATTAACAAGAGATTTTCAGGAATAAATTTGTTTAGCTACTCATAAATTTAAGAGTGTATACTCATAATTCTTGTTCTTTTTCAGTTATTTTTTCCGTTATTTTTTATATTAATTGTTGTTTATAAATTTCTTTGTTCATACTGTTTTTTCAAATAGCGAACATATTTGTATTCTGTTTTCGAAATTTTGGGAGAATTTTTTTAAAGCGACGAAGAACTGAGCGATACAGTTTCTGGTGTCATCTGCTACAGTTGGTCCTTCTAAGCTCTCAAAGTCGCAGTTCTGGTAGTGTCAAAGTCACCGTTCTTTTACTCATTTCCATCCCTGTTTCGCTGCACACTTAAAGGTAACACCACCTCCTTTATAATATTTAGTATATAACGGTGTCTCCAATGATTCCGAGGCCTGTGTTGCTGTTGTTTGTCATCATATTCTTTATATTTTGACATTTGTGTGTGTGTTCCTAAAAGAATTCATCTCTGTGCTTGTGATGTTCTTTTAAGTTATATGAAACTTTAATGTTTTCGGTATGAGGTACTCTATTTTGAAAAACTCTGCAGCATGTTACACCACATTTGTTCAAGTTTATCACATTCCGCGTTAATCATTATTTGAGTTGTGCTATCTCTTTTTGATTTAGTCAATATGGTTTTAAAAAATAGTTAAGTTTTTTGTTCCTCATGAATATCTTGCCGTGAGTAGCTGATTTTAGTTTAAAATATGCGTTTTGAATTTCTATAGTTTTCAATGAATATTTGGTAGTTCAGTGGTCAGTCATGTCTTGCTAGAGCCATCTCGGTGAAGCACCTTGAGTTGGCTCATCCCAATCTTGTGTTGTTTTTTTTGTTCAAACCTATCTCAAATATGTTCTACAGGTTGATGTTCGTCGGCTAGCGACCTACGTTTTCGATATAATTTTTTCTCCATTAAAGTCAAGTTGGTGGGCAACAATCTGCATTTGTTGAGGGGCATGAATTGATTTGTTTCGGTTTGTCCCATTTTTTTCACTGGAAAGAGAATGAGTATCACTCATAGTGTTATTACTTTTTTTGGAAAACGTATGAAAAATAAGGTTATTTCTCATTGCCTTTAGTTTAGTTTTTTTTATAAGAAGTGTTTCTTCATGCCTAGTTATGTTAAGTTCTATCTACATGTTTTAATTTCAAATAGTGAGCATTTGTCATCACCCGCGATCAAAGGATAATTGTCTTTAAGTAGCGACTATTGGGCCTTCTTAATAGCTCCTTAAATTTATCATTTCCTTTAAATGTCATTTTTGAAACAATTGCTTGTAAATTTATACAATGTTGTGTAGGTGTGTATTTTGTAGTGAAGTAATTTATTCTTTTTACATTCATGCTTATTGAATTGTACACTAATTCTCTTCCCTTTGTTTGCATGAGAAATCTGTCCGGGTTCATCAAGAACTCCAATCATTCCTCTTGATTTTTGGAAGAGCCGTAAAGGTTCAAAATTCATTATCCTGAGTCGACCCATAAGAACAGACGAATAGGTTCTGAAGCTGAAATAGCATGAGGGATCGAAGAACTCGAAGTGGAATAGTTGAAAAGAATGGGTCAACGGGGCCCATTTTATTTATTCATTTTACCTTAAGTATTTTCTCGTTTTGGGCCTAAGACCCTGTCCTCTTTGTATTACTATTTATAGAATCTAGGACAGGTACCAAGTGAAGTGGGTCAAAACCCAAAAACAATGGGTCTAAATATCGGTCCAGGCGGACAGAACCCGAATTTGGACCCAACCCGACTCTCTCTCCTTATCTCTCTCTCTCTCTCTCTCTCTCTCTCTCTCTTATTTTCATTTTCTTATTTGCTTTTATTTGTTGTTAGTTCTAAGGTTAAAGCATTCAAATCTCCGCAAACGCAGTAATGTTTTATCAACCTCAAATTTAATCAAATCTAATTAGGTATTGTTAAAATAAAAGACGAATAAATCGGCAAATCAATTCTTACTTAGATGGTGATTTAATTACTTTGTTGTAAGCAAGTCCAAAACGAAAATAATGTTAAGTTTTAGCTAAATAGATTAGTTGTCGGATAACAGCAAGTAAGCGGACATCTTAGGTGCTTGCAAACCTTCCTAAGATGTCAAAAAGAATTCCCGAACCCCCTAATAATCTTTCGAATTGTTTTTCTGTTTTTGTCAAATTGAAAGAACAGTTTTCTTGATTTTATGTTAAAAGATTAAGTGGCGACTCTAACAAAGTCGAAAATCTACAAATATATATTTTTAGAAAACCTAGATAAAACACCAACCATAGGCTTACCTCGCGCGGGAAACAAGTCCACATTCTATAATTTTCACATCCCGACACCACAACCTAGATGATATGACACTCTCGGAGTGGAACCAGCGTACTTAACCTATCGGAGGTATTGTACAAACCCTTTCGTATCGTTCATTGGATATAAATATATGAAAAGTAGTGCAAAATAAAAACTTTTCATCAACATTCTATAAGTCTTTAAAATATTTTTCATAAAGAAATCATAGGAAATAAATACTAAGTATCATTTCATCAAAACTCAGACACAAGAATACTTTGGGCAGCCCATACTCAATAGAAATATAATACTACTAAGTCTATTACAATACATCGATAAAGGAAATAAAAGACATCTATGCCCTCTAGACATACTTCATCTTGCTTGAACAATCTTCTAATCCAAGCTTATCTCTCCAAAAGCTCCTTCACCTATGAATTACTTTAGAGATAGATAAAAGCATGGAATTAGTACAACCACATGTACTAAGTTGGCATAATACATAAAATCATGAAAACGGACATTCATTATAAATATGAATATTTTGATTTAAATATCATAATATAGTCATAATAACAACATTTGACAACTTAGAAACACACAAGAAATCAGTTAACCAATTTATCACATTTTAGAGGCAACTTTACAGTGAACTACTTCATTGTTCAGTGAACTCCTTCACTGTTACAGGAAGTTTCTTAACTTCACTTTAGACACCTTCTAGCATGAAATCCCCTCACTAAAAGCTATCCTAATACCCACTTAAGTAAGACAAAGAGAGACCGCCCGTACAACCTCTATAGGAACTCCTAAATGATTCTTAAGACCACTTATAAATGAGTTACACACACTCACAATACATCAACTACATGAACATGAGATTCTCCTACCAAAGGTGATTTTAAGTTTCACTTGAGTGAGTTATGAAGCGACTGACCATACAATCCCTTACACACACACTTAAATGATCCTATAGACTACCTAAGATAGAACCATTCTCACTTGATACATCAACATTTAGATAATATGATATTCTTTTTGCAAAGTCTATCAAAAGCTTACTTAAGTAAATCCAGAAGATAACGTCCATGATTGACCTATTCAAGATTATCTAGATATTCCTTAAGACTACCTAAGGCATAGATTATGTCTAGCTAATCAACCATCTTCCCTAACTATAGTCATTCTTAAGACTTATCTAGGTAAGATACGAGTGACCATTCCTATGTCCCTTGACACCTTAACTAGAAAGCCTTAACTACTTTAGTAACTACTTATTCATTTAACATGATTTCTTAACTTAATTCATTACATTAGTTCGTTCATTTAAGACTCACTCATCACATAACGACATTCAAGTAATGGTCTTGGACAAGATCTAGGGACTCTCACTAACATCTTCAAAGTCTATTGTACAATGTCTAGATAGCGTCACACACCACAACCTAAACTTCATAGAACTTCTCTAATGCTAGTAGTTATCCATATGATGAGAATAGGAAATAAAGACATAGACAGTGATAGCTAGACATGGAATCCTGAGTTCTAACCTACTCTTATTAGGGTGTTCTACTTTCCAAGGGTAGAACTAAGACATAACACATGTAGGTACATGGTTAAGGAATATGAAGGGATTTTGTACACTCTAGTCTCATTCTCAAGTAGAGCTACATTGTACACTACTCTCCTTGTCAAGTAGAGATACTTCCCATAACACAATCACTCGGTGCTAGACTTTGTTCTCATAGAGTAATTGACATTAATGGTTCATACAAATGGGTTCCATATCTAGTTCATAACCCAATCACATTCACCCTAGAAAAGAGGTCCACTAGGGAAATCTTACAATAGAGACATAGATTTTCATTATGAATTTCATATGGATGATATGATGTCGTTCAAGCCAATTAACCTTATGTCCACCATTCCTTTACATGAAGGATACCATTACGACTCTTGACTTCAACATCCAAAACCTTATCACTAGGATTAAGGTTTCACGTACATGACCTTCGTAACATCATTTTAAGGTCTCACACATCATTCATTCATACATGACAAGGGTGCACTAACCGTACCTAGTAAAGAAATATCATATTCACATATCATTCATACATGTATCAAGTAAGGGACACAAGTTTACCAAAATAAGACACAACATTCTTTACTTTATTATATATATCATATCATTTTATGAACCACTTCGGAATGACCCTTATTTTCTTTATGTAATCCTATACGTCACCATATAATCATCAATATAGCCATCATAACTCATATAGCCAAGTAGGAACAATCATGCATCAAGTTTAATACTAGACATATAAGCACATAGTCATAGTCTAACACGATCTCCTAATATACATAGAAGGAACACATACTTTAACTAAATCACATGTAGATAGATATGATCATACTTCACATAACTCAACTACAAAAATCATCATAATACTTCAAGTAGTTGCCGCCAAAGCCACATCAATTAATATAGGCTGCCACCATAAGCAATAATAGAATAATTAAGGTCTAATTAACATAAAATAAAGTGAATTACGGCAGAGTACCAAAAATTCACTCTCTCTACTTCAATCTAAAGCTAAATCATCCAATTCAATACCATAAAGCCCTTACTTGTGAATTATGTGGCCTCGTCGGTGTTACTTTATGAATTTTGATGATCATGGTATTCTCGGCATTACTTGATGTATTATGATGGTTTGTATAGTTTTTTAATGTGAAGTATGATCATATCTATCTATATCATAGTAAGGTGAAATTATGCGTTCTTCTATTTACATTAGGTGATCATTTTAGACTATGACTATGTCCTTATATGTGTAGTCTTATGGTTGATGCATTACCTCTTTGGTTATGCGAGTCTTACGAAGTTTATATTGATGATATTATAGTAGGGAATAGGGTGACCTATAGACTATGTTGGTTATGTCTATGTCCTTATAGAATGATATACTATATGAGAAGTATGTGTGTGTCTTGTCTTAGTAGACTTATATCCCTTACTTGATTCATGTATAATGAGAATATAACTTCTTGACTAGTATGATAAAAATTCTCAGTCTTGTATATGTGATTGGCATGTGACCTTGAACATAACTAAGAAGGTCCTTTATATGGAACCTTTATTCTAAATGTAAGGTTATGATATCTTTGAAGTTGAAAGTCGCAATGGTATCCTTCTTATGGGAATTGTGGACTTAGGATTGGTTGGTTACAACGTCATGAATTGATACATAGGAAAATCATTGATCTATCCTCTTTACCATTGTATGTAGCCCTAGTAGACCCTCTCTGGAAAGGTGTAATCTGATTGGGTTGTGAACTAGATATTGAACCTCTTTATATAGACCTTTATGTGAATTTCTCTATGAGGACTAAGTGTAGCACCGAGAGAGTATGGCTAGGGGAATTGATCTAAAATAAGATGATATTAGAGAACAAAGAAACCCTTCATATTCCTTAACCATGTTGCTACATTGGATTTGCCCTAGTTATATCATTGGTCGGTAGAACAAACCTCCATTGGAGTAGGTTCATGACTCCGTATTCCATGCATAGCTAGTATAGTATATGTCGTTTATTTCCTATTCTTATCATATCATATACCTCTAGGGTTGGAGAAGTTCTATTAAGTTAAGGTGGTGGTATGGTACACTATCTAGACATTGCACGATTAGGCTTTGAAGATGTTAGTGAGTGAGTCCTTAGGTCTTCTCCAAGACCATTACTTGAATTTCCTAATATATCTAATATCTCTGAAGTGAACTAGTAAAGATAATGACTTAAGTTAGAAAGCATGCTAATCGAATAATTACTTCTCCAAAGTAGTTTAAAGGTTGCCTATTTAAGGTGTGAGGGGGCATGGGAATGGTCACTTCATATCTTACCTATGGAAGTCTTAAGAATGAAAATAGGGAAGTAAATTGAATAAGTAGACGTGATCTAAACTTATATAGTCTTAAGGATTATTTATGTAATCTTTGAGAGGGTTTATGGGCATTCTCTTCTTGAATTACTTAAGTCTTTTGATAACCTTTGGGAGGAGATTGTCATATTATATATGTGTTATGTTGTGTAATGAGAATGATATTATCCTAGGTACTCTAAAGGATCTCTTAGGTGTGTGTGAAGGGATTGTATAAGCGGTTGATTTATAACTCTTTCAAGTGAGCCTTAGAATCATCTTCCGTTGGAGGATCTCATGTTTATGTGTTTCATATGTGTTATTGATGTGGCCCCTTAAAGTTTTGCGCATATTTTACTAAACACCTTATCTTAGGTTTGTTCCAATTGAACACCTTTTTAGTTAAAAATTACCTATTTAACATTTTTTTACAGTAAACTAAAAATAGAAATATTGTTCTATACTCTCGCGGATGATGTGGCATTAAAATTAATTAAAAAAGACACATGGCATTGTCCCATAATAACAATTTAAAGGTGAATTATAAATTAAAATAAAATAAAAAGTATGATTTCATCCTCCCAAAAAAGCAAAACAATTCTTCCTTTTTCTTCTTCATAGCTATAACAACCCACCACCCACCCCGACTTCTGTCTTCTCTATTTTCTTTTTTTCTGAAGACAAACTTACCTCGATCAACAACCGAAATTGTGTACACTCCGATAACCATCCTTATTCCACCTTTTTTCATTTCCATTCTTAATTATATAAGAAAATAATTTCATATTTGTATTGGTTTTATTGAAAAAATGGAGTTTAGTCGAAATTATTTTTGATGAAATTCTCTTCACAACTCAAATGAAAATCTTTAACAGTGAACTCTTTTAATCTTTTTGCGTTTTTATTAGTTATTTATTTCATTGATGATTTTTCAGTGAAGAGAACAACCATGATATTGATGATAGTGAAATGATTATAGAAAGAAACAATGAATGAAGGATTATATGGGAAAATGGTGTGTCGATGGATGCTGGTAGCAAAGGAATTTGGCCAATTAGGTTTTAAGTAATTTTGAATTGATAATTTCAAGGGGGAAGATGAATTGGATTAGCAAACTGTGTTTTTTAAAAAAAATAAATAAATTATGTGTAGATTAAGAATTTTCTTAGGTTGAAGTGTCCATTTTTTATTGGTCAGCAAAAACAAATATCTGGCTTCACGCGTTTGCTTTCAATTGTAATATACTTCTAATGACATGTCATCAAAAAGTATTTCATGTGTACATATTTAGACGGTAGAGATGTTCAACAGGAACAACCTTTAGTTGAGGTGTTTAAATAAAATTCGCGGACAACTTTAAGGGGTCGTAGATGACTTACGTCTTATAATTTGAGTATTTATGGAATGTTACAGTGAAGTTCATTGTAAGTTCACTGTAAGGATCATTAATTTGATATAAATTGTATATGACTTATATTGTGCTCTAAATTTGATGTTTGGTGCTTAAATGTGGTTCTTATACTTTTAATGTAACATTTTAATCAAAAAGATCATATATATCATAAATGTTTGTTTTTATGTTGATATGCATTAAGCCATACGCAGTATATTTGTTTGTACTAATTATGTACTCTTTGTCTATCTCTAGAGGTGTGTTTAGCAGGTGAGATGAATCTTGGAGCAATCTTGGAATCTAGTTATGTTTCAAGCAAAGTTGAAGTATGTCCTCACATGACTCGAGGGCATAATAGTCTTTAGATTTCTTTTATTCAAGTATTTTAATAGACTAAGTAACAATATATTTCGTACTGTATGGGCCTTGTCCCAAATAATTTTGAGTCTAAGATTGTCATATGTTGAGACTTAGTATTTTCTATGATTTTAATATCAAAGACATTTTAAAATATTTCGTGTGAAATGTTTTAATTCTGCACTAATATTCATACATATATGCAATGAATGATGTCAAGGTCTTGTTCAAGACCTCCGAGAGGTCAAGTACGCCGTGTGTTTCTCTGAAAGGGTCATATCTTCTAGGGTGTACTCTCGGGATGTGAAAATTTGTAGCTAGGTGCCCTAATTGCCAATAAGTAAAAGCTGAGCATAGAAAGCCAGGTGGCTTGACTGAAGTAATGCATGTTCCTAGTTGGAAGTGGGAAGACATTAACATGGACTTCGTATTGGGTTTTCCATGGAAACGTAGGCAAAATGACTCAATATGGGTTATTGTGGATAATTTGACCAAATTTGGCAACTTTGTCCCAGTTAATTCTACTTATTATGCGGAGAAGTATGCTAGATTATACCTCAAAGAGATTGTGAGGTTTCATGGCATCCCTTTGTCCATTATATCAGATAGAGGTGCGCAATTCATTTCTCATTTTTGGAGGTCTTTTCAAAAATGTTTGGGTACTAAAGTGAATCTTAGCACCGCGTTTCATCCCCAAAGAGATGGTCAAGCAGAGTACCACTCAAACCCCAGAATATATACTAAGAGCTTGTCTTACTGCTTACAAGGGAAGTTGGTAGGATCATCTACCATTGATTGAATTCTCCAATAATAATGGCTCTCGATGTAAGTATTCAACAATAAACAATACATTCATTTATTCAAGAAGAGGATTCATTAGCTCTATCAATTCAATATACACAATATATTGAAGAATCCTTCATATTCTATCATCAAATATATAAGTGTGAAATTGAGAAATAGCCTTTCAGTAATAACATTTTCACATTCATGCATGATCATATTATCTTCAGTGAAGTCTCATTCATACTTACAATATCATGCGAACACTTCAATTCCTCATATTATGCCTTCAAGACCATGCTCACTATGCATACAAAAAGGAAACACCTCCACATTTAAAATGGATCAACAACTAATACACAATTCTATAATAACATGTAATAAGGTCAAATTACCATCCAAGACCACGTTTACCAATCACAAATTCACTAAGAATTCACCTTAATCAAGACATTCATAATGGTACAATACAATAACACAAAACAATTAAGAGACATTTCAAGCATAGCCTTTTATAATCATCAAACCCATATCATAAAAAACATTATTTAAGAATTGAGAGAACCATGGATTCATGGAGTATTTTCACCAAAAATCATAAAATTAAATACAAATACAATGAATATATTACATTAGAACCCATTTGAATAAAGAAATCATGAGATTGAGTAAAACTCTTGGTTTTTTATGAATTTCAAAATCTTTAAAAACTCTTGGAAATTGACTCTATTGTGAAAGATATCCCTAGATAAAGAATCACCATTTCTTTCTTCAGATTCCCAAAGGTATTTTATGAAGAAATCCTTCACTAAAAAGCCCTAAGTATTACTTCTTCTTCCTCCTTGAGTTTGGGAGAGAGATATTGAGATAGAAGAACTTTGGGTGTTTGATTTGGGTGTTATGAAAATAAGGAGTAAATTAAAGGTTTTAAGACTATATATATTTATGATATGAACAAATTAAAACAGCAGCACATGTTAAACAATAAATAAAAGTTCCTTAAAAACCCCACAATTAGGCAGCCCCGTCAGTAACCAAGGTCACTTCAATGGACTGTCGAGGGAGATCACGGCCCGTGACAGTGTCTGTGGTCCCTAAGTAGTGGCTCCAGCTTGACAACCTTCAAATGGTTAAGTAATCACCACAAACAACTCTACGGTTTGTGGTGATGACCACTGCCAACATAGTGGCCAGTAGACTTGAGGCTAGAACCTTGGCCTCAATGCCTTGATTTCATCATAACCAAGTGTTTTCCAGGACCAATTCTACGGACCGTGGTCAAGGCCTCTGATTGTAAAGTGGTGCGTGAAGTCCTGGGGCAGTGTTTAGACAAGGTGGAAGCCATGGCTCTTCCTTTCTTGGCATTGCACAAGCCCTTGCACCCTTAACAAACATACTGAATGCCTTTTTATCATGGTGTCTAAAATGTGCCTAGATTTTGACTCACTAAACTCCACCAAAAAAGGCTTGGAACAACGTTACAAAAAAAGAAACGTCATTAGAAACTTCACACAAGGTCGTTAGGCTCTAGTTTTACTTATTCATTTTATGGTCTTTACATTATCCCCCACTTAGAAACATTTGTCCTCTAATGACACTTTTAAACACATAAAGAGATAACGACTCAAGTATAGAAACTCAACAATCATGACATATAAATATAAGACATAAAACCATAAGAGGATACATCACACTGAAACAAATTCGGTTATTAGTGACAAAAAATTGTGTCACTAAAAATTCATCTTTCATCACAAAAGAATTTTTTTTGACGAAAAATAATTCTTCAATATTTCGTCCATAAAGCATGAGTCACTAAATGTATACATAGATAACTTAGTCTTTCGTCACTAGATAGAGTTGTTTTAACTACGAAAATATATTTTCCCTGGATGCATAACATCTAAGACATACTTGTTCGTCGTAGAAATTAAAGTTTTTTGTAGGTAATAGTATGTTTTTGTCACTAAAAGGTTATTAAGGCTGACTAAATTGATGTGTCACTAAATATCAGTTAGTAACGAAATTATTTGTATGTTATATATATTTCTTTGTTGAACAAATATTATTTTGTAACTAAAAACTACATTTTATCTTTAATTTTTTTGTCTGGAAATTCATAAATTATCGACAACATTTATTTTCTACAATTTTGTAGCTAAAACAATTATATATATCATCTTGAAAATACTTCTATTATCGACAAAAAAAAAATAATTGTCGCTATGCAATGTCATAATTAATGACAATCACAATTATCATTAAATGACATAATTTTATGAAAAAATGTAATTAACCTTCAAAAATAAAACTTCTCACGATAAAATAGTAACTAATACAAGCCTTCATTGACATAAAATTTGTAGAGACACTATTTACAATTTGCATTAAATAGATTAAGTAAATTTAAAATTTTATTTAAAAAACTGCAATCATTAAATATTAGATAAATATATTCAACTTTATAGCATGTAGTTCTTAATTATATAAACATAGATCCCCGTCACCGTGGACCCAATAATGTTATTGAGATATCAAGAAAGAAAGGCAAAACGCTAAGCTATGTATGCTTCACTGAGACAGAGACATTCAAAGTGCAAAATAACAGCTTGTTTTAGTTTACACCTTCAAGCCCTCGCTAGTAGAATCTATTGATTTTGAATGTTAAATTGAAACTGTATGTTGATGCTGATGCACGCCACAAGGGACAGAAGAACCTTGAAGTGACGGGCTTATGAGGTTGCTTTGGATGATCAAAATTCAGCTACACATGTCATGACATTTGATTGAGCTTGATTTCACTCAATGCTCATTTGCCACTACCTACGGAAGAACAAATATGTATAATAAGACAATGAGCATACTAAATATGTTACCATAAAAATGTGAAGTAGTTGTTATTCTTGTAGCCTTCAATGTTTCTTTTGAAGAGTGCTCGGTTCAATTTTTTGCTTTTTTTCTTTCCTTCACTTGGAAGAAAGGAAGCTGGCAACGTTCCGGAAAAAGATTGGTTCCTTTTAAGTAAAAGATGAGATAGCCAACGCGCTAGACTTTTGGTATGTAATTCTAAATAGTGGCTTTTGCAATTGATACCTGAACACCCTATGACATAACTGCCAGTTTACATGGGCCATAATAGTTGTTAATCCTGAGAAATATGTCAAACAAACAAAAATAAATTAGAAGAAAGTACGAAAATTATATTTTTTTTGCAGCGCTATATATATGTACCTGTACCTTTATCGCCATAATTTCATATATTTGTAAAGCTTTCATGGATAACTTGTTTTTAGTCAACATTTTCCGATATAGTTGTTGTCAATGTACCACAGCTAAGTAACTATTAAAAAAAGTTAGCAATTTAAAATTAAAGAAGTGGCCCAGTTGTTATGTATACTGTTTATTACACTGTGACCACTATATTTCATCTACTACTATATTTTTCTTCTTACTGTTTTTACAATAATCATAATAATGACTGATTAACACAAAAAAATAATGGGTGACAACTTGGAAGTGTTTCCTTCTCATGTTTGTATAATACTCCACTTTTGAATTTTTGGGGATTAATAAGAAAATATATGCTAATCCTCATTGTTGACTTAATAACAACACATGAAGCTATCATAATTAATAAAATCCATGATTGTCTAATGTCCAATTTATAGTAGAATTAATGCGAGTGCAGCTAACAGTACCAATTACCTAATGTAACTGTAACAACAAATCCAAAGCTAAATTTTGTCTTACTATGTAAAAGAAAAAACTAGACCACAAAACACGACCCATATTTCTTAGTATATAGAAGAATTACCCACAAAATACTATTCAATTTATAAAAATCACAGTTTTTAACTTAACCAAACTATCAGTGCAGATATTGCTCCTGTCCTAATTGCCTCTTAAAAGGGAGAAGCTATCAAACTCTTATAGAATAACTCAAGTGAATATAAGGAAAATTTCTATCGTTGTTCATATAATACATCTATTTGACGACCACAATAATTGTAGTTTTTACTTTGAGGATTATAGAACATCCACCATCCTTTTCAAAGCCCTTGCAACTCTTCAACCCCGACGCACAAGTGTATGTCCTGTGCATAGAAAATTACACATATGCACAAAACATATAAAGATTGTTCAAGCTTCCCGACTTAGCATATAGTTTCCCATCTGGTAAATTCAACACTAACTCAGGATGCTACATATAAAGGAACAAACATCTTATGCAATATACTTTATGTATGCTTTTAAAACAAAGGGAATTGAGACTAAAATTAAACAAAAATAGATGTATGTAATAAACTAAAAATAGCATTCAACATATATGAGTTCAATATAATAAGATGCTTTCACAGAATGCTTAAGGCATTCGCGCTTCACTACTATTTAGATAAGTGGATAAAATAAAATCACATAAAGCTAGCTAGAACTTAAATTATTAAATGCACAGTTTAGAGAAACTACAAGGAATAGGCAAATTAGTTATGAGATAAAAAGTAATCGCTTCACCACTACCACAATAAGAGATCCTTGGAGTAATATGTAAAATAGAAAGGAGAGAAAAAAATTGCCAACGAAAGCAAACTTTCGTTTTCAAAGATGAGGAGGAGAACTCGAGAGAATTCTAGTGATTCTTTGAGAGAGAGAGAGCTTAAGGTACCTTTTTACAATGAGCATTGACGCTAAATAAAAGATGAATCATTTTAAATTATATCCCAAGGAAAGGACGAGAGCTGCCAGTGATAAGTAAAAAATAAAAGAGAGTTGTAGCAGCTAACTTGGTTATTCTTTAGAAACAAAAAGAGCATGAGGGGGCTTTTTTCCATGATCTTCCAAATAGGATAGAAAGAGATGTTTATACAATTTTAAAATCCTTTTCAATCAAGGAAAATAAAAAAGGAAGCAGATAACCACCAAATCAGATAATAGCCCAATCATTTATGTGCAGACTAATAGAAAATTATTATAAACAGGCAAGTACTAAAGCTATAGTAGTGAGTTAAACGAAGCAAAGAAGGAATGATGAATATAATGGAGACTTATTAGAATAATTTTGAACGATATCCCAATTTAGATATAAATCAAAGAAGGAAACAATCACTGTGAGCTAACAATGTCTACTAAAAGTAGAGCCGTGACTTCATTGTGTCATAGCCGTTATCCTTAACTAAAGAAATCAATCTTAAAGTCAAACCAATCCAATTGATCTTATCATAAACACCAAGTTTAGGTTGTGCTGAATCAGGTTTAAGCAAAGAAAAAGACGAAAGATAGGAGTATCACTTCCTTTGAATTGACTAAGAAACAAACATGCGTAAGAGAATAACATTTTATCAATACGACTCCAGTTGAGAATTAAACAGATGAGTACATAATCAATAAATGCAAAATATATGAACTAAATCAACATAATCTCGTCAGGCTGTGATGTGGCTAACCCAGTAACACTTGACAAAATTTAATAAAATCAACAACCAATTATGATGAAATAAGTGTTTGGAGTTTTCCATAACATTATCATTGTTCTAGTATGATTTAAGAAAATAAAAGAATAAATTTCCCGATAGTATGAACTAATGATAGTTTCAACAAGTGATATATCAAAAACTATAGATTTGATAATGTAACGACCCAAAGTACACCATTCGGAGGTCTTGTACAAACCCTTAGACATCATTAATTCCATATATATGAAAAGTAGTGTGGAATTAAATTTTTTTATTGAAAACATAACACGGAATAATTTCATACAACTTCAATATGTCTCAAAAACCATCTATGACATCATAAATACAATAGTCTTGTGTCACTGTCCATAAAATTCTAACATATAAAAGAACATAAAAGACATCATAGTGGTGTCCTCGAATTTTATGAGGACTGGCCAATCTTCACTTCTTACTCAAATGAACTACTTCACAAGCCACCTCCAAGTATACTTGTGCAAGGCTAAGGTAGCATCCTATACTACTATAAAAGCTAAGTACCTCTCTTTGGTCATTTATGATCATAATGCACTTTCATAATTAACGCCTAGATTCATCATAAGATATGAGAACTATGACCCTAGGACACCTCAAGCACACTTGTGAAATACATGTGAAGCATCTTATTCTACCTCACACACTAAGCATGTCTTTGATTAACCCTAAACCCTTTCATTTTAGTTTCGGAATCTATAGTAGACCTAATTCATATTGACAAGGAACTATCATGTTAAGTCAATCATGTCATGGAAATCAACAGTATCCACTACCAAACCTAAATATACGTCACATAGTGGTCATGTCATAGGTAGTTTCAAGTCATATGTGTGACATGTATGGATAGCATCCCATACTACCATCAACACTAAGTACTTCTTTATATTAAAATAATCCAAGCTAATTCATCTTCCACTCTTGTACATTAAGCTTAACATAATATAATAATAGACCTATTATTATGGAGAATACCTTACAGACACATCAAGCTAACAAGGAAGGATACACGAGTACTAACCTACCGAAATGGTACCAATCATGTAGATGCTATATAATCATAGGGGAGCCTGAATCCTCAATCTTAAGCTATTAGGAGAAACTATCTCAAGTTGTTTTCATGAATAAAACTTACATGCAAATAAAGCTTATCATTAGGAAAATATATGTCTTTCCCCTAAAGCTACCATGAAATGGTTTTGGCCAAAACTAAGTTAAGATACCGTGATTAAGCATCCTCGCAACACAAGAACTACCCAAACACGAGAGAGCTTACTTCCTCCATCCCAAGCTATCATGAAGTTCATCACCTCAAGATACCATGAGTAATTTAACTCAAGCTTCCATGAGATTCAACATCTCAAGCTACTGTGAGACCTAACATCTCAAACTATCATACCTTGGTCTTATCTTTTTAAGTCAATTATACAAGAAGATGCTATTCAATACCACTTCAAGTTATTGTAGTTCATCATATCTTGATTAATTTTTTGTTCTTAGGTCTACCTAGAATTTAGCGATGTGAGTGAACTTGCTTCTCCTATAATTTTCATGTCTAAATGTCAAGAAGAAAGAAAACATCATCACAATCTCTTCATAATGACTTTACACCCAAAGACCTAACAACAAAGGTATACAATCAACACAACCGATCACTACATTCAATCCATCAAAATGCTTGCAAAATTACATGTTAATTCATTCAATTAGATCATTATAAAGCAATTCAAGTCATACTTGATCACAGAGGTTCAAATCCAATTTTACAAGTCAAGATCATCTCTTATCAATTAAGCCTCATTCATATCTAGGTGATTTAATCATGATGTAATAGTATACAATACAATTGAATTAAGAAGATCAACTTAGAACCTCCATCTAGCCTCTAATGGCCTAAAACCAACATAATTACCTTAAAAATCAATTACTACAATTCATTATGAAAATATCCCATAATAATATGTTGAGCCCTCATTCGGGAAGTACTAATGTTAAATATGTGATTCCAAGGTCTCATGGTAAATAAACGAATGATATAAAATACATGTATTTGCTATATGAAATATGTTATGTGCTGGGCAATATGAAAAGAATGATCATGCATGTTACTCTCATAGCATGACTTTTCTTATCTGATTTGGCAAGTCCAACTTACTTGGCTTTCCATAATTCATATCGTTAGGAGAGATCTCTTCTTAGTAATGCTTGTCCTTGGTGTGTACTTGCATACAACCATACTTAGTACAAGTGTGTACTAATACCATGCATTATACTATTTTAGGTGCAGGTTCACGAGGGTGTTGAAGACATTCATTACAACTATTTGCACATCAGAGCTTTTCATACGGACCTGGTAGGTCCTCATGCATTCGAGGATCCCTGCCGTTATGTTTCTAGATTAGTAATACGTTTTGGCTAGTGGTGCATGTTCCACTAGTATTTCTTTCCTATTTTGTTCTGACATATGTAATGGTGCCATTTTGGCAATTGTTAATTATGCTATAAGACTATTTATCTCAAGATTTAATGATCCTTTATAAGATGGTTGATACACAGGAGTATCCAAGTTAAGCATACATCATGCAGTGGTCATGTCATAGGTAGCTTCAAGTCATACTTGTGAAATGTATGGATAGCATCCCATACTACCATCCACAATAAGTATTTCTGTAGACCAACCTAATCCAAGCTAATTAAAGAAGGAAACACCCATCCTTACCATCATGCAACCAATCATGTAGATGCAGGATAATCATAAGGGAGCATGAATAATCAACCTTAAGCTATCATGAGAACCTACTCACAAGCTAATAAATGTAATACACCTTTCATACAAGTCAACCTATCATGTGGACAAAATAGGCCCTTCCCCTTAAGCTATCATGAAATGGCTTAGGCCTAACTAAGTCAAGGTATCATGAAGGCACTCTAGTCATTTTACTTCAAGTTATTCTTAGGATAGCTTCATTACTCAATCCTTAGTTATCATGAGAACCACCTTTCCCAGGCTATCATTATTAAGCATCTTAGAAACACATGACCAAGCTAAACATGATAGTTCTTAATTCCTCCATGACAAGTTGAGATTCATCACCTCAACCTATCATGAGACTTACCATCTCAATCTAAAACACAATGTTCAAATCATACCATGTAAACCAATCAAGAAGAGGCTTATTCAACACAAGTTAAGCTATTCTAATTAATCATGTCTTGATTCATTTTATGTGATTAGGTCAACCTAGGATTCATCTATGTTAGAAAACTTGCTTCTCCTATCATGTTCATTTCCAGGTATAGAAGAGAAAGAAAATTGATCCCTTCATAATGACTTCACCCCCAAATTCCTAGCATCGATGGTAGATAATCCCTACTATCGATTACTTAACTTAATTCATCATGATTTATGTTCAATTATATGTTAATTCATTCAATTTGATCATTACAATGTAAGTCTAGGCATATATGATCACATAGGTTCAATTCCATATTTAGAAGTCAAGAGAAACCTACATTAATTAATCATAGTTCAATTCATATTTAGGTTAGTCAATCATTATCAATTAGCATACAATACAATTAAATTAAGAAAATCAACTTAGAACCTTCATCTAGCCTCTAATGCCCTAAAATATTCATGATCACCTTCAACATCAAATACAACAATTCAACATAAAAACCTCATGAAAATATCACATAATAATCATATGGACATAATTGAATGCTACCCACTAGATTGAGATCAACATCAAGCCTTACCCACAATGCAATCACAACCCTCTCTCGATTGGGTTTCTTTGGATTCACAATTGAGGAATAACTAAGGGAATCCATGAATGCAAAAATCCATGGATGAATAATATTCACATACCTTAGATTAGAGCCTTAAACCTAGCTTGATACTTAGGTGAATTTCGTCCCAGAATCTGCCTCCAATTTCTCTTCTCCTTCAATGGTGGTTTGAGGAGAATTTTGGGAGAGAAAGGTTTTGATCTAGATTCTAGGGTCTAATGATATTGTACTGATTAAATACACTTAAAATACCTAAAATAATATCCAATATTCAATCCTTAAAGTACCCAAAATACCACTGCACTTAATGGACATTTTAACCCATTCTAATTTGACTTAAAGTCGATGCGACCAAATCTGGGACATTGCTGCATGTCGCCGGGACACTTCTGATTCTTGATTTTGGAACTTATTTTGAGATAAAATGGTTCGTGTTGGCCAAACATCGCATGGAAAACTTTTTGCCTTTTCAGTGTTTCTTGTGTGACGCGCCACCACCTCCAGATCTTGTCAGCCCACCAGCTTTCTTAGCCAAAGGGTGGGTCCTCTTTGGGGACCCTTAGGGTGGTCCCTTATCACATATGGGAATACCCCCTATACATAACCGGCGGCGTCGTCCTCTTTGAGGACTAAGATTAGCCTCTTAGAGTAGATCATTACATTCATAGGTCAAATTTAGCAGAAAATTTGAAACATTTCATTACTTCTAATTGGAGGTTTACATAGACCTGTGCATACACATAGTATATATGTATCGAGTATACATAGACCCGTCGTATAGGAATATTACTTAGTCTTCTACTTCTAGGCACATAAGTATATAGAACATAAAATAGTCTCAAATAGTCGTCTCATCTCATGACCATCTAATAAGAGTATATCAAATTGGTCCAAGCCAATACATCAATAGAACAAGACCATATATCTATCATGCAACGTTTAATACCCAAATGATAAGGAAAGAGATATAAGAGTCTTAATACTAAAACAACTTCATAGCTTGATAATGGCATTGTCCTCGTAAAGTGAGGACCTACCCTACTTGGATGATCAAGAATTCCAAGTCTTCTTTAAGTTGTTTTACAACGACCGGAATCTAAAATGTTGCAGAAGAGGAAGAAAAGGGATTAGTAGACCACTTGTACAAAGTATAAGACCCTATGCACACATATCATGAAAACATGCTAAAAGAGGACATTTTATTAAGTATGCAATTTACTTTGAAAACCTTTATCCATATTCAACAAGACTATACCAAATCAATAAGGCATATTCATTAAGTCATATGCATGTAAATCACAACACCAACAACATCAAAACTAGTCAAGTCAACATGCATATCATGTAATTGTATACATAGTGAAGTAACTCTATCGTTATGTCATAAATAATAACAAGCAAGAATAAGAGTACATTTCATCATTACCAAAGCAAGACAATTACCCATTAACCCTTATAAAGTAACCAAGTGCAATTACCAAGCAAAATAATATAACCTTACTCAATTGAGTAAACCAACAAGAATCATCACAAACATCCTACTTCACATAACATAGCATTTAAGAGTACATATCATCTTACTTTAACAATGTAGACAAACACATATTCACAACTGAAACTAATAAACACATATAAACATTGTGCAAGTTCATCATATACATATCATGAACCATTATAACCATATTCATACATAAGAACATCCTCCCAAGGTTTTCCTCAAGGCAAACTAGTGCAAGGCATAGTAGAGTCTCATACCCTTACCTAAGCTAAGTCAACCTCTAAAGTAACCCCTGTTAGTTTGTATCTTATTACTTTATTTTAGTTTAGGGAACACTTGCCTTAACCGACATAGACCACAAGATCTAAGTGTAATATCCGGTGTTGTTAAACCTTAAACCGAAGGAAGGTGGTCTACCATCAAAACTAAAACCAAACATAAATGTAGCTTTCTAGGCGGATCCAATAGCTAGTCTTCCTATGGGAAACATAGTTCCAGAACTAAGAGATAAGTATAATCCCTCTACATACCACTTGGAAATTGGGGCCTCCTCTCATGGGAATCGAATGGATAAGTATCCCTCATAGAGGAGTCAACATATCTTATGGAACTATAGGTCGAATCTTCCTTTATGGGAAACCATCACCTCCCATTGTCAATTTCACTCGGTGCTAAGCTAAGTCCCTTTTTGAAATGTCTTTAACGTAGTTATTAATCATCATAGCTTATTGTAAGTCGTAGGGTCTAACCCTTGTATAATCATAATCATCATTCATAGCTCAATAAGAATTGCATTAGTATAATCCTTTCATTATAATTCATATAGGTGATGTTAGCACATTTACATCTCTCTTCATAATAAGGCACATTGGTAAATCATTCACCATCCTTATAACATTAACATCTTAGCTCCCACCTCACAAACCATAGTAAAGACATTTAAATTCAGCATCATACAACCCTATTAATCCTAATGGACATCATCGATGCCCCGTCTATCCACACACGCTCTGTCATTTCCCCTCGTGGGTGCACATTGACCATGCATTGCTTTTGACCCCAAAACGAAAGGGTCCTCCTCAAGGGCCCTTGGTTGGTCCTTGGACAGTCGTACCAGGACGTTTTGACTATGAATCAACTTAAATACATGTTAGACACCCTTCCACCAAATTTCATGAATTTCTTACTCCTAAAAGCTAGTCAAATAGGCTAAGGTACACTAGTACCTATTTTAACTAGTTTCCGGAAGTCATGGACGTTCTTCGATGTTTTGGTTTCTAGAATTCCTCAATTACTTATATTCATCAAACTGAACCTTAAAAAAGTGTCTACACCTTATGACACTTATGTTAGGATCTATAACACGTCTGGAATTTTTGAAGTGTTATATTATCCCTCCTTAACATTCGTCCCCAAATGACACTAAAAAAAATATTTTGAAGAAAGGAATAGACTCAATACTAGCAGTCCAACCAACAACTATACGTAAAAACATTAGTTACAACATCAATCATATCACTTACACAAGGTAATTCAATAATCTTCAGTTACCACAGATAAGGCTCAACATCACATTATGAGGGATTTCCTTCTCACAACAACAAGAGCTCAGCATAGTTTATGAGTCAATTATGCATAAGTTTAACTTACCAACATGCTACATATAATTTCATAAAGACTCACCATATTAAAATGCACAACATAACTCAAACAAGCACAATTTCAAATTATTAGCATACTTCACTGTAAGTCAATGTAACAACATCCAAAAATGCACATTTTGCAAAACTTCACCAAAAATCAAGAAATTTCAATTTTTAGTCATTATTTTCATTATTAGTTAGAACAACTAACCTTATTTATCAAATGGATGAGGGTAACAAGACTTCATGTCGGCCTATTCCTCCCATGTTGCACCCTCAACTAGGTGATTCTTCCATAACACCTTTACGGAAGCAACCTCTTTATTCCTCATTACTTGCCTATCAAGGATTTGAACCGAAACTATCTCATAATCATAGAAACATGGAAAACTAGGGATCACTGATACACTTCTTAAGCATAGAAACATGGAAAACCAAATGAACCAAAGCCAATTCACTAGGGAGTTTCAATTCATAGGAAACCTTACCAACCGTTTGAAAGATTTCATAGGGACCCACATAACGAGGACTCAACTTCCATTTCTTGCCAACTCTAACAACCCTGTTCATAGGAGAAATTTTTAAATATACTTTCTCACCTTCTTCAAATTGTAAGTCCCTTCTCCTATTATCGGCATAAGACTTTTGCCGACTATAGGCCATTTGCAACCAGTTCCGTATGATATGAACTTTCTCCAAAGTCTTATATATCAAATCAGGACCAAGAAGCGAAGGCTCACCCACTTTAAACCATCCAATAAGATACCTGCACCTCCTACCATACAAGATTTCATAAGGAGCCATGTATATAGATGAATGTAAACTATTATTGCATAATCTTTCGCCAAACAAGCAGACTTGACTGGAATGAAATGATCGGATTTGGTCAACCTATCCACAATGACCCATGTAGTTCATATATTTATATTGCTTTTGACTCTGAGGAAAACCTACCACAAAATCCATATTGATGTCTTCCCACTTCAAAGTGGGAACTTGGATTTTTTTAGCAAGCCACCCGACTTTTAGTGTTAGGCTTTCACTTGGGCAATTTGGACACTTAACAACAAATTCTGCTATGTTATTTTTCAAATCTTCACACCAAAAAATTTCCCTAAGGACATGGTACATCTTTGTCGAACTCGGATATATGGAATAACGGGACCCGTGAGCTTTCTCAAGAATCTGATTCCTCAAACAATCTACATTGGGAACACACAACATTCCTTGATACCTCAAGACACCATTCCCCCTAAGGAGAATGACACAATAAGATTACCAATAAACGATTTCTTCAACTCCATCAATGGTTGATCAAGTTGTTTTTTGGACTTCACCTGAACCACCAAATATGACTCGGAGTTATGATGTACATAAAATGACCATTCAGAGAATCTTCTAACTTCACACCCAATCTATATAACCTATGAACATCTTTCAATCGGTCTTTCTTGTCTTCATCTATATGAGAAAAATTACCCATGGATAACCGATATAGAGCATCTGCACCCACATTGGCCTTTCTAGGGTGATACAGAACTCTTATGTCGTAATCTTTCAATAATTCCAACCACCTTTTTGGTCAAAGATGCAAATCCTTTTGAGTAAACACATATTGGAGACTCTTGTGGTTGGTATGCACATCAACATGAACACCATACAAATAACCTCCATATTTTCAAGGAAAATACTATGGCCGCTAGTTCAAGATCATGAGTTTGATAGTTTCTCTCATGCACCTTAAGTTGTCTAGAAGAATAGGCTACCACTTTCTCATGTTACAATCACACACTATAAACCCACTCGGGTTGTATTAAAATACACAATGAAAACCTTTGTATCTCCGGTAAAGTCAACATCGGATGGAAGTAAGCCTATCTTTCAATATTTGGAAGCTTCTCTGACATGCCTCCGACCAATCAAATTTCTTACTCTTTTGGGTAAAAGTAGTCAAGGGAGATCCAATGTACGCAAAACCATCCATAAACCTCTGAATATAACCCGCTAGACCCAAGAAACTCCTAATGTCGGTTGGAGTCAACGGTCTAGGCCAATTTTTCACTGCCTCAATTTTCTTTGGATTGACCTCCACTGCCTCACTAGAGATTATATGACTAAGAAATGCTACTGATCTTAATCGAATCTCACATTTTCTATACTTTGCAAATAATTGGTTCTGCTTAAGCACTTCTAACACCAACCTCAAATGGTTCATGTGATCAACCTAATTTTTTTGAATATAGCAAGATGTTGTCAATCAAGACAATGATAAGTGAATCTAGGTAACTTAGAAACACCCTATTCATGAGATCCATAAACGCTGCTTGGGAATTGGTGAGACCAAAGGATTTTACTAAGTACTCATAGTGACCATATCTAGTCCGAAATGATGTCTTTGGTATATCCTCACCTCTCACCCAAAGTTTGGGATACCCCAATTTCATGTAAATCTTAGAAAAGTAGCTTTCCCCTTAGAGTTGATCAATCAAGTCATCAATCCGAGGGAGAGGATACTTGTTTTTAATAGTGACTTTATTGAGATGGCGATAATCGATGAACATTTTAAGGGACCCATCTTTCTTCTTCACAAACAAAACCGGAGGACCCATGGAGAAATACTAGGTCTAATGAAGCGTTTGTGTAGTAAATCTTTAAGTTGAGCATTCAACTCTTTCAATTCGGCCAAATCCACATGATAAAGAGGAATCAAAATAAGACTTGTATCAGGTAACACGTTGATACCAAAATACATTTCCCGTTCGGGAGGAATACCGGGAAGATCATTAAGAAATACCTTCGGTAATTCACTTACTACGGGGACAAACTCAATAGGATGAAGTTCAAAGTCTAAATCTTGGAATCTCACTATATGGTATAAACACCATTTAGAGATCATTTTATAAGCTTTCAAACAAGAGATGATACAACCTCTAGGAATAGAGTTTCCCCCCTTTCTCTCCAAAATGGGCTCATTTGGAAAGTTAAACTTCACCATCCTTGTTTTACAATCTATAGAGGAAAAGCAAGCATACAACCAATCCATACCAAAAATGAGATAAAAATCAAGCAAATCAAGGTCTACTATCTCAACATAGGAAACTCTATTGGGCAACATTATTATACAATTTCTCTACACCCTTTTTGTAACAACCGACTCACCATTCGTCTTAGACACTACAAAAGGTTTGTGCAATATATCAAGCAAAATGTCAAACTTTTTAGCTACTAGAGGGGTAAGAAATGATAAGGTAGCATCGGGATCATGTAAGGCATATACATTAATAGAGAACACATTCAACATACCGTTCACCACGTCGGGAGAAGTCTCTTGCTCACCTCTAGAGCAGAGAGCATAGAAGCGATTGTTATTTGGATCCTAATTAGAACCACTTGTTTGAGTTGGGCCACTAACCTTGTCTTGTCCCTTCACAATAGGGAAATCCCTAACCTTGTGGCAGTTTTTTCAAAACCAAATAAAAGTCTCGTTCCAACTAGATATTCACCGAGATGACCCTTTCTATATTTGGCACAAGTAGTCTTCTTGTTCAGTGAACTAGTATTCCTTCCCTTCTTAGAGTTAGGTTTAGACACCCTATTATCACTAGCCTTAAGGAACCTTATTGGACACCCTCTTCTTGAACCTAGGCTTTTCTTGAATCTCAAGCCTACCTTTTGAATAATCAATATTAAAAGAATTGGCCCTTTTGGCATCTCTACTCTTCCTCTTAGCCCTTGCCTCTTCCAAATGTTAATCATGAACCACGAGACGATAAATGTTCATATTTTCATGTAGAATGGTTGAATAACACTCCTCTTGTAAATTATCCGGCACCCATGTCACAAAGCGGATCATTTCATTCCTCTGGTCGGAAACCAAAGAAGGAGCATATTTTGACAGTTTTGTGAATTTCAAGGAGTATTCAACCATACTCATACTTCCTTGATGAAGGTTGATGAACTACACAACTTTAGTTTCCCTCTTATCCCTAGGAAAGAATCTATCCAAAAAAGCCTTCTTTAACACCTCCCAAGTCACCGGTCAACCTCTTAACGACCTATTGTTCCTCTATTGCACATACCAAGTTTGGGGCACATCTTTGAGTTGGTATGTGGCTAATTCAGCCTTCTTACTAGTAGACATCCCCATAGCATAGAGGATCTTGTAGATTTCATCAATGAACTCTTGGAGTTCTTCTTCAAACTTGGACCGATAGAAAGTAGGAGGATTTATCTTAGTGAAATCCCTTAGAAGGGAGGCCTAGGAACCAAATTTTTGGTGTGCTCGAGGTACAACCTCCCAATTATCTTGGGCCTTCATGGCTTGGGCTTGAGTACTTGAGGCTTGGTTTTGGGTAGTAATGGCTTGGGTCATTTGGAAAAGAGCAACCTTTATGGCCTCGTCCGTCAAAGGAGAGCATATAACATATTCCTCTTTGGAGGATTATCTTCCACTTGATTAGTAGAAACTTGCTTGCCTTTTTCGATGTTAGCTTTTTCCTTAGCGCAATCTTTCATGATGTGACCACTCTAACCACACCCATAGCAAACATCTCTACCCGCCAAGCACCAACCCTCATGTTTCTTACCATACCCAGGGCAAGTAGGTCGGGAATAATCATTGCTCTTCTCATACCTAGAATTACTAGAGTAGCCTTGTCCGGAGAACTTTTTTCGATTCTTCAAACGACTATGTCCATCGGATCCTTCATTTTTCACCCTACTTCTCTTCCTCTCCTTATTAATCTTGGATTCCTCTATTTGTTGAGAAAACACCATTAGTAGGGAGATATCCATATCATCTACAAGCATCGCCATACGACATTGTTCTTTTACTAGTTCGTACACCCTCGTCATGAACCTAATAGTCAAGTCTCTAGGGGTTGCTACCAAACTTGGGGCATATTTAGACAATTCAGTGAACTTCAAATCATACTCCTTAACACTCAACTTGCCTTGCTTGAGGTTATGAATTCCCCCAACTTAGCCTGTCTCAATTCCCTAGGAAAGAACCTGTCAAGGGAAGTTGACTAAAAAGTCTCCCACTCTATGGGACCCGCCCTTACCGTCCTACAATCTTTCCATTTATCATACAAAATTGAGCCAAATCTTTCAATTATTAAGCGGCTAGCTCGCTTTCTCCCTAGAAATAAAACCCATAGTAGCATGAGTCTTATAAACCTAATCGATGAATCCATTTGGATCATCCTAAACCTTGGAGACACTAAATTTCAAAGGGTTTATCCTCAAGAACTCCCAAATTCTATTAGCACAAATTGCCCCTATAGGGTTAGCCACCACCTCCTTATTGGCTCGGTCTATCAAGGCTTGAGCTAAAAACTTCATAGAAGTCGTAAATACCTCTAGAGTGACATTATCCACTTGGGGAACATTAGAAACTTGAGGAGGGACTTGATTCCCTTGGGAGGAAACTCTTGATTCTCAATTCCATCTCCTTCCCTTCTTGCACTAGACGTAGTGTTAGCCAAGACCCCGAAAAGATCATAGCCAAACCTTAGAAGAATTGATTAAACAAGACAAACTCTATCGAAAAAACATTAAGAATGAATAATTGAAACTTCCTAAGAATCATGTAGCTTCCTACTGATAGATGTAACGCGACCCACACCGATGAATAAGACTCACCAACACGTGGTTTTAAGACATCCTAAGAACATTTCATAACATTATCCTCTGATACCAAGTTTGTTACGACCCAAAGTGCAACCTAGATGTTAGGGCATCCTTCTAATCGGAACACGGTGTACTTAATCTCACTTAGGCCTTGTACAAGACCATAGCCATCATTCATTGCGTATATATGAAAAAGTAGTGCGGAATTAAAATTTTCTTTTCAAAACATAACGTGGAAACATTTCATAAAACTTTCATCATATTTCTCATAAACCATCTATGACATCATGAGTACAATAGTCTTGGGTCACCTCACATAAAATTCTAACATATAAAAGAACATAAAAAATATCATAGTAGTGGTGTCCTCGGATGCTATGAGAACTCACCAAACTTCACTTCTTGAAAGCCTTGAAAACTCTACTCTTCAAATAAACTCAATATCCTCAAGACGTTAAATTGGATGAAAATCTAGGAAAAATATCTGTTACTATGAAATGTACCAAGTATGGAAACCATCATACGAAAACATAAGATATCTCAAAGGGTTAGTCAATAATAGACATAATCACAAGAGATAAAAGCATAAGCATACCATGAACAACATAAGCATAATAAAGCATCATAATGCATATAAGAGTTCATACATTACACTTTGTCCTTCATACTCAAATGAACTACATCACAAGTAACCTCCAAGTATACTTGTGCAAAGCTATGCATTTGAAGCATCGCATTCTACCTCACACAATAAGCATATAATGAAGTTACTCTATTCTCTTTGATTTTAGTTTAGGATTCTCCAACAGACCTAGTTCTTATTGACAAGGAACTGTCATCTTAAGTCAATCATGTAATCGAAGGAAATTATAGAAGTACCCAAGCTCAGCATACAACATGTAGTGGTCATGTCATAGGTAGCTTCAAGTAATACTTGTTCAATGTATGGATGGAATCCTATACTACAATCCACACTAACTACTTCTCTAGACTAACCTAATCCAAGCTAACTAAGAAATGAAACACCCATCCTAACTATCATGCAACCAATCATGTAGATGCAAGCTAATAATAAGGATCATAAATTCTCAACCCTAAGCTATCATAAGAACCTAGTCCCAAGCTAATTCATGTAATGCACCTTGCATGAAATACAAGCTACCATCAAATTCACCTAGCATGAAAGACAACCTAACTTAAGAGAGTATAGGCCTTTTCCCCAAAAGCTATCATGAAATGGTTTAGGCTTAACAAATTCAACCTATCATGAAGGCACTCTAGTCATGATCCTTCAAGATATTCATACGAGAGCTTCATTACTCAATCACAAGATATCATGAGAACTGTCATTCCCAAGCTATCATGATCAAGCATCCTATCAACACACAACCAAGCTACACATGAGAGTATATTTCCTCCATCCCAAGATGTCATGAGATTCATCACCTCAAGCTATCATGAAACCTACCATCTCAATATAACACCTTGGTATTATCGTACCAAGAAACCAATCAAGAAGAGGCTTATTCAACACAACTTCAAGCTATACTAATTCATCATGTCTTGATTCATTTTAGGTAATTATGTCAACCTAGCATTCATCTATGTGAGAAAACTTGCTTCTCCTATCATGTTCATGTATAAGAATGGAAGAGAAAGAAAACCAATCCATTCATAATGAATTCACCCCCAAACCCCTAGAATTAATGGCATACAAGCCCTACAACTGATTACTTCCCTTAATTCATCATTATCTATGTGCAATTACATGTTAATTAATTTAATTTGATCATTAGAAGATAAGTCTAGGCATACATGATAACATAGGTTTAATTCCATCTTCACATGTCAAGAAGAACCTATATCAATTAAGCCTAGTTTAATTAATATCAAGGTGATTCAATCATGATCAATTAGCATAGAATATAATTGAAGTACAAAGATCAACTTAGAACCTTCATTTAGCCTCTAATGGCCTAAAATCACTATGATCACCTTCAACATCAAATACTAAAATTCACCATGAGAATCTTATGAAAACATCACATAACCATAATATGAACATAATTGAATGTTATCTATTAGATTGGGATCACAATCAAGCCTTACCCACAATGCAATCACAACCCTCTCTAGATTGGGGTTCTCTTGATTCACAATTGAGGATAAATGGGGGACTCAATGAATGGAAGAATCCATGGATGAATAAGATTCACATACCTTTTGTTATATCCTCAAACCCATCTTGAAACCTTGGTGAATTTCATCCTAAAATCTGCCTCCATTTTCTCTTCTTCTTCCATGGTGGTATTGGGAAGATTTTGGGAGAGAAACGTTTTGATTTGTAGTCTAGGGTCTAAATGGCTATCGTACTAATTAAATATACATCAAATACCTAAAATACCCGCCAATAATTAACACCTACACTACCAAAAAGACCCCTCACTTAATGGACAGTTTAACCCATTATAATTTGACCTAAAATCGATGCGACCAAATCTCGGACATTGTTGTGCGTCGCGGGGTTACTTCTAATTCTTGATTTTGGAATTTATTTTTAGACGAATGGTTTTTGTTGGCCCCTCTTTGAAGGGAAAACTTTTTGCCCTTCCAGTGTTGCTTGCCCGACGCGATACCACCTCCACATCTTCGTTGTCCGTAAGCTTTATTGGCCAAAGTTTTGGTCCTCACTGGGGACCTTTAGGACAGTCCTTAGGGTTTCGTACTCGTACATGATGACTCTTTATATGTCATTCCATGTGTAGGAACCATCGATACTTTATTTCACTGTCATGACCCACAAGTACCCCGAAAAGAGCACTCTTCAGTCGTCACAAGGCGTATTTGACCTTTTGGGGTCTTATACAAGCCTCTTAACTATCTTTCATTAAATAAGACATAAAAAGTAGTGCGGGGTTAAATATTATTAATAATAAGGAAACATTTTTTATAAATACTAAGAATAAGTTTGGTCGTCACAAGCAAACTTAAAGACACAACCTAATATCTTAGGGACACGACCCTTTACATTGAAATATTATACGTAATAAGTCTTATAAAAGTCTTAATGAAAAATTAAATAAATATAGATATTTTCTCGAATATATGAGGACATTCCGAGTCTTGAGAGAGTCCATCACCAAGCTTTTCCTTCTAAACCTCCACTTGCTTCCAACCTATTCTTATAGAGTATAGAAAAGTATGGGGTTAGTACAAACATTGTACTAAGTATGACATATGTAAAAACATCAAAAAACGGATATTTTAGTTGAAACAAGCTTTCTTGATATATAAGTAAAACCTTCATGAAAATATAATTAAAACAACATATAAATCATCATTTAGCATATAGAATAGTACTCCCATAATTTTAGGACAAATTATGCTTTACAGTGAACTTAAAAAAACCTTACAGTGAACTCATCTATTAGCAAACAATTAACTCATTCCATTTGAAGTTTCCCTAACAAAGGTTATCCTAAGACTCACTAAGGTAATACATTAAGGAACCACCCATACAATCCCTTAAGTACACACCTAAGTGATCCTCAAGACTACCCATTATCGGATTACTTATTTTGGGTAACAAGTCCATATTCTATAACTAGACACTAGAGAAACATGCTTGCATATAAGGAATTCATATAAGAACCCTTCTCCAAGGCAACCCCCAAGTTACACATAGTGCAATAAGAGAGTAGCATCCTATACTACCACTCCCACCAAGTGCTCCTTCTGGATTCCCCTAGATTGAGCATACCACATTCATCATACAAGAGATAACCTTTACATGCTTTCTTAACATTAAACACTAAGTCACATAACTTCATTTACATCACATAATGACCCATTCATACATTACATATAAAGACACACCAAGACTCCCCTTTCAATTTCCTACTCATGCAATGGATAGATAGTGTCCTATACAACCACCTACCCTAAGTAGTATACTCTTTATGAGACTTAGTTCATTACATTCTTTTGTGGGGGCTAGCTTTAACCGACATAGACCATGAGAGCTAGACATCAAATCCGGTATTATCCCCTATCGAATGAGGGATCCCCATTTGCCTAAGGTAGGGTCGTTCTTGATCATTTACATGGATTTTCCATTAGCTACTCCTATGAGAGCGCATAGTTAAGGGATAAGGATATTGCTTCTTAATAACTCATTCTCTAATAAAGAGGAGTAGTCATCTCAATAGGTACATTGGGTACAACATCTCAACTCACGAAGTGTAGCCACCTATTCTTGAAATCCTCTCGGTGCTAAGCATAACTCCCCACGAAGTCTTAAACATTAATTAACTTATTGGTTAAGGGATAGCTAATTAGCACCACATTTAAACTCACGAAGGGTACTTATCCCTAGAAGTTACTTTTTTGAACACCACATCTCAACTCACGAAGGGTGTTCAACCTACAACCTATCTTAGAAAGCTCTTCGGAATAGTGAGGTTGCTACTAAAAATTTAATCTCAACTCAGGAAGAGTGTCTACCAAAAAACTCCCCTTCTTCTTACTATAGGAATAGTAGGGATGTTCTAGACACTTTATCTGTACTCACTAAAAGTTTCAACCCTACAATTCCCCATTCACATTTATTAACTTCATTCATTCATTTAAAGTGTGTGTGTGTGAGTACATGATAGCACACCTTTCACATAATCACCATTTTAATAACATTAATTTCTAACATGCTTACATCTTCATTCATCATATTTCACACACAAGCATGCTTCACCTATACACCTACTTCGTTTAACATAATCTCCACAACACATACAATTCAAGCTTCATAAAGCATATCAACATGAACATCCTGATCATCATCATCATTACTTTACTTCACATACTATGCCTTCATGGAAATAATCACAATACACATATTAATACATATATCCATATACTTCAAGTAAACACAGCCACCAAAGGTGGACCATACCACTCAAGAGCATTTCATCATAAGAACTAAACAAGATAACAAATTTATCATTAATCCAAGCTTTCACTACCTATTCTCAATTCCTACAATAATGAATCATAAAATAGACCTTAAGGTAGTATATAAATCACATTATAACATAAATAAAGCAATAATTATAACATTATCAAATCATGTATAGTAAACCCACTTCATAAGCCAAAAGTTGAGAAATTGAATGAGCATGGGTTTACTGTGTTTTAACCTTAACATCCTCAACTGACATTGAATAATATAATAGTACATTCATTAAAACATTTTCATGCAATACCCATGCTAAGAGTCAATAATATAACAGTTTGGAGTTTGAAAATCCTCTTTGAAAACTATTAGAAGTGACTCCTTGAATGAAAGAAAGTTCGAGGATGAACTACCATACCTCAATGAGAACAAAACCACAAAATTTTGATTATAAAAATATCCAAATCATTCAACCATATGTCAACCTTTAGTCTTAGACTCAATGTGGTCTTGAGAGTGTTTTTCTTGAGGGAGGGGTTTTGAATATTTGAAAATGAGGTCTTGTCTAGGTCTAGGACTTCAAACCAACATAAAATACCCTAAAGTAATCATTCATATTTCATAAGAGACTTGGGGTGAATTTACAAAACACACCAAGCCTTGGTTGATTCGGTAGACATTTTCAGAGGTGACCATTGATGAACCTTAGCAACGGGGCGTCGTCTGATCGACGACCTATCCTTCTAGGCCGTCATTTGGTTAAGAGACTTGTATTGTGGGGAAGCTCACCACTACCAAGTATGGACCTACGAACGGGACGAAAGGGAATCGTTCCATACACGGTTCGTAAGTTAGAGGGGCGTCAATTGCGCAGTTTTGAGAGCTTGGTTGCCAAGTCTTGGGTCCTCTTCTAGGACCCCTTGTGGGTCTTAGGTTGAGTCATACGCGGACGTTGATCCCCTAAACATGGTAATATATGTCTTAGGAACTTCCACCATCAATTTTTTAAAAAACGAACACGTAAAATTGCCAAAACATACTAAGATACACAAGCACTTTTTAAGGCATATCTTTCTACCGTCAAAGACATTCTCGGACGTTTGACCTCCAAACATCACCAAACCTTAGACACTGCCTCAAAACATCATTATTAATCGTTTTTATGCATAATTAACTCATTATACACACATGAAGATCTAGTTTCACCTAGTTCATTTTAGCGACGTTACATTCACTCAAACCATACCCCAGAACTCCACTGCAAAACACTACGACACACTAGTTCAACTTTGACTAGTTTACGGATGTCTTGGACATTTGACCTCCATACACTTCCAAACATTACACACTGCCTCTAAACACTATTATTAGTCATTTTAAGACCTTATAAGCTCATGGCACACTCATGTTAGTCTGTATCTTTCCCTAATTCATTTTTGGGGTGTTACATATAAGCATACAGTTTCACAAAAATAGGAAAAATTTACAAATCATAATCAAAAAAATTTAGCCAAATAGAAAACTAAGCTAGATTTTTTTAGATTTATAGATATACAAGAATGATGAGGTTGAGCACAGTTACTTTTTAGAGTTTATTCTCACCAGAGCTGAGCAACACAGTGGGGATGGTGAGATTAATATGAGGATGTGTTTTGTTTTGGTGGCTTTATAAACGTTGAAGAGAGGATACTTGAGAAGAGACTCGATGAAAGTGGAGAGAGACAACACTAGTCTCCGGCCATGAATGGCCGGTAGTGGCATCATCTTGGAGAAATGGAGAGCCTTAATAGTGAAGATTTTAAAGCTCTGTTTTACAAAGAAAATGGGATAAGATTTTGGGCTTTTGAAAAAGCAAAATAAAAGAGAAAGTTTATAATGGTTGTTGGTCTATTCGTATGAACGATTGCAATTGAAATTAACAAACACATTATGTTTAGGGGGAAAAGTTTGTTGGAGTCAATTTAAATTTAAAACATGATCAATTTGGTCCTATATTAGCTAAAATTAACATAAATAAACGAGTAGTAAAATGTTAAAATTTAAAATAAATTAAAAAATAATTGACTATTGAGTATATTTCTATCTACTTCATAAAAATACTACACATATTATATTTAGAAAGAATGGAATCAATTGCTATCTATTTAATAAAATAATGCACACATTAATAAAATATAGATAAACAAAATTATAATATATATTAAGTAATGACAAACAATAAATTTACAAATAAAAGAATAAATCACATTATATTATAGATATTATACACATGTACTATCTATCTATATTATGTTAAAAGTATAGCTTTAGACAAAATCATCTTTCAAAAATTATTCTTTAATTATTATGTTATTATTTTAATGATATTAAATATCGCCTATAGTATAGGTCCTAAAATAATTGGGCAACTTAGTTAAGGTATCCTAAAATGATAAAAAGTTACATGTATTCTAATTATATGAGGGGACTCCAAAATATGGACAATTTTTGCTTAATCATGAATTATTTTTTGTATTACTTAATTCTAATATAAAATATTATATAGATAAATCATGATACTAGATAAAAATAAATTAACTTATTTAAAACATTTAATTTATTTAATATCATGTAATATTTATGTTCGAAATAGAATGATATGCAAGAAGTAAGTAGAAATACAACATAGAGAGAATTATGTGAAAGTGAAATTTGAACATTTTAAAATTTTAAATCCACAATTGACTTATTATATTAAATTGATAACAATACACTACATGATTACAACTATAATTTTCAAATTTTAACTTTAATTACGTAGGAAAATTTAACTTCTAAAAAAATATTGGCCCACCCAAATGTCAGCAACCTCCCATTTAAAGCTCGTGACCCAAACGTGGCTTTACTCGATTAACCCGCTCCTAAAGTTTGAAGGGACATAGAAAGATCCGAAAACAATTAAAACCTAGCCTTGTAAAATTTATTGATGTAATAATGACCAAAAGATAGTACTTGATTGCAAATATGTCTAAAGGGTTGGATCAGCATGAACTAGAATACCTTCCTTGTATCATAAATAAGCGTAGTTAAATATAATTTTATATTTAGATATGATTCTTTTGTAGAAAATAGTTAATATCCTGCCACTAATTTTAAATCATTAAAATTTAAACATAGAATATTTTGTTACAATATAATGTTGTCACTAAAAACCAAGTTGATCTTCACTATTTGCTTATATTACTAGTTACATAAACTAAGTTGTCACTATCTTTTTAAATTGTTAGTGAAAAAGAACTAATGTCACAATTAAAAAAAAAATTGTGGTAAAAGGTTACAGACTTTTACAACGAATTCTAATTTGTCATTATTGTATTAATTTATTTTTTGTGATAAAATCTTTTCTTATCCAAAATATAACTAATTATAAGATAAATACAAGTTTGTCACATATTAGACCCACTATTAGCGATAAATATTATCTGTCACTATTTTCATAAAATTTGTCTCTAATGATACTCATTAAATTGCTCCAAAATTTTTTTGGGTGGTAAACTTTTATGGACAAAATTTGCTACAAAATATAAGTTTCCTCACCAAAATTATATTGCTCTTTTATTAAGATACGAAATGAATTTTTTTTTACAAAAGGTGATTAATTAGTGACGAATTTCGTTACGTACCTAATAAATTTGTAGTTAAATATCACATTTATACGACCGGCCAGTACACCCTAGAAGTTAGGGCACACTTGAACACGCAGTAGTTGACCTCTCTGAGGTCTTGTACAAGACCTTCGACATCATCCATTCCATATATACGAAATTAGTGCGTGATTAAAACTTTTCAATCAAAACATAATGGGTAATAATTTTATAAAACTTATAGCATATATCTCAAAAACCGTCTATGACATCTTCAGTACAATATTCTTGGGTCACACCGTAGAAAAGTCTAAACATAGAAAAGAACATAAAAGACGTCATATGAGTGATGTCCTCGGATGCTATGAGGACTCACAAATCTTCACTTCTTGATAAGCCTTTGAAACTCTATCCTTGAAAGTAACTCAATCTCCTCAAGACTCTAATTGGATTAGAATGTTGGCAAAATATGCGTTAGTACATAATTTACCAAGCATGGAAACTATCATACCAAATATACGATATCTCAAAGGGTTAGTTAATAATAGACATAATCATAACAGATAAAGCAATAAAAGCATAACATGAATATGACAAGCATAATAAAACATCATAAATCATATAAGAGTTCATACTAGTATTCTTGTGAAAGGCTAAGGTAACATCCCATACTACTACCAAAGCAAAGTACCTCTCATTGGTTATTCATGATCATAATGAACTTTTATAATTTGCCTAGATTCATCATAAAATATGAGCACTATGCCCATAGGCCACCTCAAGAACACTTGTGCAATGCATGTGAAGCATCCATTCTACCACACACACTAAGCATGTCTTGAAGTCATCCTAATCCCTTTCATTTTAGTTTAGGAGTTTCTAGTAGACCTACTTCATATTTACAAGGAACTAGCATCTTATGTAAATCATATCATGGAAGGAAACCATATAAACTACCAAATATAAACATACATCACATAGGGGACATGTAATAGGTAATTTCATGTCATACTTGTGACATGTATGTATAGCATGCCATACTACTATCCACACTAAGTACTTCTTTAGATTAACCTAATTTAAGCTAATTCATCATGAATTCTTGTCCATTAAGCTTAACATACTATCATTATAGACCTACTATCATGTAGAATACCTTACACACACATCAAGTTAACAAGGAAGGATTCAAAATTACTAACCTAAACACCATGCAAACAATCATGTAGATGCAATCAAATCACAGGGGAGAATGAATCCCCAACCCTAATCTATCACGAGAACCTATCTCAAGCTGTTTTCATGAAATACACATTACATGCAAATCAAAATAATCTTTAAGAGAGTATAGGTCTTTCCCCTAAATATGCCATGAAATGGTATTGTACAAACCATGTCAAGCTACTATGATCAAGCATCCTAGCAACACAAGACTAGGCAAAACATGAGAGAGAATTCTTCCTCCATCCCAAGCTACTATGAAGTTCATCACCTCAAGCAACCATGAGTGATTTAACTCAAACTTCCATAACATTCAACATCTCAAGCTACCATGAGTTCTAACATTTCATGCTATCATACCTTGGTATTATCTTACCAAGTCAATCATACAAGAAAAGGCTATTCAATAAAATTAAAGCTAGTCTAGTTCATCATGTTTTGATATATTTTAGGTTTTTAGGTCACCCTAGATTTCATATATGTGAGAGAACTTGCTTCTCCAATCTTTTCATGTATAAGTGTAAATTAGAAAGAAAACACCATCACAATATATTCATAGTGACTTCACCACCGAATCCCTACTAACAAAGGCATATAAGCCCAACAATCGATCACTATCTTCAATCTATCAAAATCCCTGCTAAGTTACATGTTAATACATTTAATTAGATCATTAGAAGGAAATTCTAGTCATACTTCATCACATAGGTTGAAATAGAACTTTACAATTCAAGATCATCTTTTATCCATTAATCCTAGTTCAATTCTTATCTAGGTTATACAATTATGATCTAATAGTATATGATACAATTGAATTAAGTAGATCAACTTAGAACCTTCATCTAGCCACTAATGGCCTAAAAACTCCATGATCACCTTAAAAATCAATTACTACTATTCACCATGAAAACATCATGAAAACATCACATAATTATCATAAGAACATAATTAAATGCTAGCCAGTAGATTGGGATCACAATCATGCCTTACTTATAATGCAATCACAACCCTTTATTGATTATGGTGTTTTGGATTCACAATTGCGGACCAATTAGGGGACTCCAAGAATGGAAGAAACCATGGATGAATAAGATTCACAAAACATAGATGAGAGCCTTAAACCCAGCTTGATTCCTTGGTGAATTCGTCATAAGAGAAGCCCCCAATTTTTCTTCTTCTTCAGTAGTGTTCTTCAGAGAGTTTTGGAGAGGGAGAGGTTTTCATTTCTTGTTTCATATTGGGGTTTTTTCTTGTAAAAGGGGTTAAATAATTTTTAAAATTTTTTATAACCTACTCAAAACTTACCCAATTGCCCCACATTAATTGCAAACTTTTCGACAAGTAAATCTCAACTTAAATTATCAGAACTTTCGTCAGGAAACAAGTCCACGACAGGGATCAAATATTTTTCGTTGATGAACCAAGTTCGCGACGCGGACTTGTTCCCTCTAAGGGTAAATTGCTGCTTCCTTGGGCATCTTTATAGCTCAATTATGGGTCCTCCTCAACGAACCCTCTGACAGTCCTTAAGGATTCGTGCCCGGACGTTTTCACCCTAAATATGTCCATCTATATTTTAGAAACTATCCATATCCATTTTATCTCCAACCCCTGTATAAAACCTCATGAAATATACTAAGGCACTCAAGCACATCTCAATACTAACCTTCAAATATCATCGGACTTTCTTTGACGTTTCACCTCCAATCTTTTCCAAACTACATATATTGACTCTTAACACTATATTTAGTGGTTTTAGGACCTCATAAGCTCATGAAAAACATATTAGGCTTTATTTTGTCTTAATGCATTTTTGGTTCCTTACAATATCCCCCACTTGGGAAACATTATCCTCGATTGACGCCTTCTTCAATAATTCTTTAAAGGACCTAATCTAGACTAGCAGCCACCGTACATGCATTATACCAAAATTCACATACCCAAATAAATGAAACAATTCAATTCCTAGCAAAACATAACTACATATAACCATATAAATGCCTCATAAAAAGGTTTCTTATCCCCCACTTGGTACTAAGATATAATGTCTTTCTAACATTTATTTTCATCACAATTAGCTGTAACATCACAAGGCATTTCGAAATCAAGGTGATTATTGAAATTTTCATAAATCAATAAGAAACATATACTGAAGAAGTAGATAAAGAGATCATTCTTGATCACACTTGGATTGGATAGCATAGAACTTATTCCTCTTTTGAGGACCATCTTCCACTTGATTAGTAGCAACTAGCTGTCCTTGTATCCATTATGATTGTCCTTAGGTCAATCTTTCATCATATAAACATTCTCATCACACCCATAGCAACCATCTCTATCGGTAAAGCACCTACCCTCATGTTTGTTCTACCCTAGGGCAAGTAGGTTGGGAGTACTCATTGATCTTCTCATTCCTAGGAGTACTATCGTAGCCTCTTCCGAAAGACTTATGTCGACTCTTGGAACCACTATGTCCATCGGACCCTTCAATTCCATCCTAACTCCCTTTCTCTCCTTTCTAAGGTTTGAATCTTCTATTTGTTGAGCAAACACCATTAGTCGGGTGATATCCATATCATCTACAAGCATTTTCATACGAAACTCTTCCTCCTCAAGTTCCGAAACCACTATCATGAACCTATACATCAAGTCATTAGGGTTTGCTTCCAAGCTTGGAGCATACTAAGACATTTTAGTGAACTTGAAATCATAGTCCTTCATACTAAACTTTCCTAATTTGAGGTTTATGAATTCCCCAACTTAGCCTCCGTCAATTCCCTTGGAAAGAATCTATCAAAGAAAGTCGACTAAAAAGTCTCCCACTCTATGGGACCCACCTTTACCAGCCTAGAATCTTTCAATTTCTCATACTAAAATTGAGATACATCCTTTAATTGACAAGCTTCTAGCTCCGCTATTTCTGTAGAACTCAATCCGATAATAGCAAGAGTCTTATAAACCTAATCTATAAACCCATTTGGATCTTCTTCCACCTTATAGCAACTAAATCCAGAGGGTTCATTCTCAAGAAATTTCAAACTCTATAATCACTTTTCCCCTATAGGGTTGTCACCACCTCCCTATTGGCTTGGGCTGTCAAGTCTTTATCCAACAAGCTCATAGAAGTCCTAAATTTCTCTAGAGTAAAATTTCCCACTTGAGGAGCATTAGGAACTTGAGGAGGGACTTTATTCCCTTGGGGAGGAACCTCTTGATTCTCCGTGACATCTACTTCCATTCTTGAATTAGCCCTGGTGTTATCCCTAACCTGGACAACATAATAGGCAAACATTAGAAGACGGGATTACTTAAATCAAACTCTATGGAACGACTTGAGGAATGAAGAAGTGAATCTTTCCAAAGCATCTCATAGTCTCCTACTCATAGATGTGTCACAACTCACAACGATGAATAAGACACTACTAGACCTAGTTTTGAGACATCCTATGACCATTTCATAACCTTAATCTATATACCAAGTTTGTAACGACCTGCAAGAACACCCTAGAAGTTATGGAAAACATTAGTCACCACTCGGCGTACTTGATCTCTCAGAGGTCTTGTACAAGCCCTTAGACATCATTCATTGCATATACAAAATAAAGTGTAAAATTAGAACTTTTCATTCAAAACATTTTGCGGAAGTACTTTGTTAAACTTCTAACATATATCTCAAAACCATATATGACATCATGAGTACAATAGTCTTGGGTCACAGCCCATAAAAGTCTAAAAATAGAATATAACATAAAATACAAAATAAGGGTGATGTTCTCAGATGCTATGACAACTCACCAATCTCAACTTCTTGAAAAGCCTTTGAACTATATCCTTGTAAGAAACACAATCTCCTTAAGAGCCTTCATTGGATTAGAATGTTGGCAAAATGTGTGTTAGTACGAAATGTTCAAAGAATTGAAACTATCATACCAAACAGAAGATATTTGAAAGGGTTAATTAGTAATACACATAATCATAGGAGATAATCACATAAGCATAACATGAATATCATAAGCATAATAAAGGATCATAAAACATATAAGAGTTCATACTCAACTCGTTGTCCTTCTTACTCAAATGAACTACTTCACAAGCCATCTCCAAGTATACTTGTGCAAGGCTAAAGTAGCATCGTATACTACTACAAAAGCTAAGTACCTCTCTTTGGTCATTCTTGATCATAATGCACTTTCATAATTTACGCCTAGATTCACCATAAGATATGAGAACTATGACCATAGGACACCTCAAGCACACTTGTGAAATACATGTGAAGCATCTAATAATACCTCACACACTAAGTATGTCTTTGAGTAACCCTAATCCCTTTCATTTTAGTTTCGGAATCTATAGTAGACCTAATTCATATGTGTGACATGTATGGATAGAATCCCATACTACCATCCACACTAAGTACTTCTTTATATTAAACTAATCCAAGCTAATTCATCTTCCACTCTTGTACATTAAGCTTACAATAATATAATAATAGACCTATTATTATGGAGAATACCTTACAGACACATCAATAATACATAAGTACTAACCTAACCGAAACGGTACCAATCATTTAGATGCTAGATAATTATAGGGGATAGTGAATCCTCAACCTTAAGCTATTATGAGAAACTATCTCAAGTTGTTTTCATGAATAAAACTTACATGCAAATAAAGCATATCATTAAGAGAATATATGTGTTTCCGCTAAAGCTACCATGAAATGGTTTTTGGCCAAAACTAAGTTAAGATACAGTGATTAAGCATCCTCGCAACACAAGAACTACCCAAACATGAGAGAGCTTACTTCCTTCATCCCAAGCTATCATGAAGTTCATCACCTCAAGATACCATGAGTAATTTAACTCAAGCTTCCATGAGATTCAACATCTCAAGCTACTGTGAGACCTAACATCTCAAACTATCATACCTTGGTCTTATCTTTTCAAGTCAATTATACAAGAAGATGCTATTCAATACCACTTCAACCTATTGTAGTTCATCATTTCTTGATTCATTTTTTGTTCTTATGTATACCTAGAATTAATCGATGTGAGTGAACTTGCTTCTCCTATAATTTTCATGTCTAAATGTAAAGAAGAAAGAAAACATCATCACAATCTCTTCATAATGACTTCACCCCCAAATACCTAACAACAAAGGCATACAATCAACACAACCGATCGCTACATTCAATCCATCAAAACGCTTGCAAAATTACATGTTAATTCATTCAATTAGATCATTATAAAGCAATTCAAGTCATACTTGATCACAGAGGTTCAAATCCAATTTTACAAGTCAAGATCATCTCTTATCAATTAAGCATAGTTCAATTCAGATCTAGGTGATTTAATCATGATGTAATAGTATACAATACAATTGAATTAAAAAGATCAACTTAGAACCTCCATCTAGCCTCTAATGGCCTAAATCAACATAATTAACTTAAAAATCAATTACTACAATTCATTATGAAAATACCACATAATCATATGTTGAGCCCTCATTCGGGAAGTACTAATGTTAAATCTGTGATTCCAAGGTCTCATGGTAAATAAACGAATGATATGTGATACATGTATTTGCTATATGAAATATGTTATGTGCCGGGCAATATGAAAAGAATTATCATGCATGTTACTCTCATAGCATGACTTTTCTTAACTGATTTTGCAAGTCCAACTGACTTGGCTTTCCATAATTCATATCGTTAGGAGAGATCTCTTCTTAGTAATGCATGTCCTTGGTGTGTACTTGCATACACCCATACTTAGTACAAGTGTGTACTAATACCATGCATTATACATATTCAGGTGCAGGTTCACGAGGATGTTGAAGACATTCATTACAACTATTTGGACATCAGAGCTTTTCATCCGGACCTGGTAGGTCCTCATGCATTCGAGGATGCCTGTCGTTATGTTTCTAGATTAGTAATTGGTTTTGGCTAGTGGAGCATGTTCCACTAGTATTTTTTTTCCTATTTTGTTCTGACATATGAATGGTGCCATTTGGCAATTTTTAATTATGCTATAAGACTATTTATCTCAAGATTGAATGATCCTTTATTAGATGGTTGATACACATGAGTAATGAACTTCTTTATACGCCTATGCATACTATAACTATGAAGTCTATGTACACTTAAAACAAAACAAAAGTTTCAAATTTTTCGCTAAAATTAACCGAACAAATGTAAATATGACATAAGTAGTTTTTTGAGCGACCACCGAAAGGTCAACGACGCCGATTTAGTCTAGGGTCTAGTCCCCGGTTGTGACAAACTTTGTATCAGAGCATTAGGTTAAATATCCAAGATATCAAGATCATGTAAACATGTTAAGTAGTTTCTAAGTTATGCTAGTGAAGTGCACCACTATCATGAATTAGAGACTGCATAATGCTTAGGAAAATTTTCCTTCTTCTAATCTTATTGTGCCTTGTGAAATTTTGATTACTTGGCGTTAAGAGCGTATCTAACATCAACTCTGGTGTTTCAAAAAGATGAATATGATGAGAAAAGCAGGAAGAGGTATTGGAGGAGCAGCTGCTGGGGGAAATCAAGTTCCTCCCCAGGTTCAAGCCGCTGGAATGGAGATGCCTGTTAACCTAGGTGGGTTGACAGATGGAGAAGTGACGACAGTCCAGGAACAGATGGACCAAGCCATCACTTTACAAGCTCAGCCTATGACAGCCCAGGTGGAGCAACGAGGTGTCGCTAGAGAGAACTCACCTGCCAGCACCATGGCAAGTAGGTTAAGGGACTACACGAGGATGAATCCTTTCATTTACACTAGATCTAAGACTGCGGAGGATCCCTAATAAATTGTGGGTGATATCCACAAGATACTGTGTGCGATGGGTTTGACTGATTCGGAGAAGGCTGAGCTAGTATCCTACAGTTAAAGGATGTAAATCAGTCGTGCTATAAGGTGTGGTAGTATAACAGGGCCTTAGGAGGAGGTCCTATTACTTGGGATCTTTTCAAGACAACTTTCTGGAGTGATTCTTTCACAGAGAAAAAAAGGAGTCTAAGGTTGTGGAATTCATTAACCTAAAGCAGGGCTCGATGTCAGTCCGGGGTTACTCTTCAAAGTTCTTAAAACTTTCCAGGTATTCCACCTTTCTTGTGTCTAATAATAGGGACAAGATGAGTAGATTCTTGACAGGAATTGCTGAAGATATCGAGGAGGAGTGTAGGGAAGCTATGCTGCATGACAACGTGTACCTTTCCAGGCTTATTGTCCATGTCCATCAATTGGAGGAAGGAAGGAAGATGAACCACAATAGGGCAGAGGAGATGTAAAGGCAAGCTGAGGAGATTTTTTCAACGAAGAGTAGTACTGAAATTAGGGATAAGCCCATGTTTAAGAAGGGACTCTCCAACCAAGGGAAGTCAAGTTCATACAAGGGTCACTATGATAGGGATTCCGAGCCCAGAGTTAAGAGAAACAATGAAGTAGATACACATTAGGAGAGGCAACCTTGCATGAAGTGTTGCAAACTACATGGAGGAGAGTGTATGATGGGCTATTACGGTTGTTACAGTTGTGGAAAATCGGATCACATGATGAAGGATTGTCCGAATAAGAGAGATCAAGAAAAAGGGAAGGAGAAAGTTCAGCCTAATGGTCCAAGTGAAGAGGCTCCAAGGAGGAAACAATTCTTCTCACTCAAGTCAAGAGGTGCAGGGGAAGACACTTCTGGTGATGTCTCAAGTGAGTAGACTTAATTAGTCATTCATGTGTTTGACTGTGTATGGTTTTATGCACTAGTATGAAATTAATATGTTTGAGTCATCATATTGGTTGCTGATTTGTGTGACTTATGTGTTTACTTATGTTGTATGCTTTGATGAAACTAGTTTAGGAAATAGTTCCTTAGTCTAATAATGAAAAGTTGCTAGTACATTTCAAGGATGTACACCATCATGCTAATATGTGAACCGGATATTTACCAATGAAGAGTATTGAATTGCTTATGTATGCATATGTTCTATAAATGACTAGCTTATTGCTAGTAAAGAGAAGTGTCATTCGGGGACGAATGTTCCTAAAGGGGTGGGGATAATATAACAACCCGAAAATAATTATGCAAAGTAATTGCCTAAACGTACCTAGAATGCCTAGATTAGACCGGGTTCACACTGCTTGATGCGCGTGGAACCAGACCTCAGAACCTATGCACCAGCCAAGACAACCAACTTTGTGAGTTAGTTGAGCTAGGCAAGGTTGGGTCCAGCCATGTAGGGCACCCGAATATTAGGATTCACCCAGATGAGACTAAATCGGACATAGAGGGTTAGTCCTAGGTTTTTAAGGGTTGTAGGGGTATAAAGGTAATTACGGGGCTAATAGTAGTGTAGTAATTAACCTACACTGATATTTAATTAATTTAATAAGTTATTAATTAGTCAAAATGGGTAAAATCTCGATGGTCAAACCCGGTTTGACTGGACCTCCACTATTTGTGTTCGAGCCGAGTTGGAAGCATAATGAGGCACGAATTAAAGGATTAAAAATTAGAGAAAATAAGGAAGGGCATTATAATAAATTAATATATAATTATAATCTTATATTTTATAATTAAAATTGTGTTGATTAAGTCAACAATAATTCCCACAAAAAGGGGCACACAACTCCCACTAGGAGTGTGCTTCTTGCACACTCTTAATTTTTTAATTTACTCCTAAAAACGTTTTCAGCTCTATCCCACACTTCAAAACATTTTATAAACATAAAATTCACTATTCTAAAAGTGTTCTTGGATGCATCCATATAAAAAAAACAAGAGGAAGAATTCGTACGCTTAACTGTTTTAAGTAAAGAACTTCTCTTGTAAACAAGAATCAAAGCTCGAAAAAAAAGGCTTGAGTGTGGGCGGGCATGTGGTTCTGGGTGGTTTTCAAGTCTTAAAAGTTATGCTTTTTCTTCTCTTTGGTCCCTGTTATAAGAGTCCCCTAAGGTTTAGTTTAAATCTAATCGAAAAACTAAGGTTGTCCCTGTTGCATGCCCGTGTCATTAGATTCTATGAACGAATTGATGCATGCATTGGTATGACTTCTGTTAGATGATTTTAGGAATGTTTGTGATTGTGTGCGATGTGTGTTTTTTGGACTGTTTATGAAATGTTAAGTACGACCGAATATTGAATGTCATGTGTGCACCAACATGCCGATTTTTCGTAATTTGTATTATGACGGTTCAGTTGTAGAAAATAGTAAATCATGCAATTTGAAAGGTTGTGTGTTTAATATGTAAAAAAAATTGCGATGTTCATGTATAAGAAAGTGAAAGTAAGATCCTTAATGAATTATTTAAAAGTGTATGTAAAACTATGAGTTAGACGCCTAGACTAAGTGTAAGAAAGTGAATGAAAATTATTTACTAATGGAACATGGCTCGGTTAGTCACTAGTATGGATGAAGGGAAATAGCTTCTGCTATATAGGGGTGAATGTCGATGAACTTAAGCTCCTAGCATTAAAAGAATCAGCCTTAAATTAAAATAAAAGAATATAGGGAGAGAGGGGGGATTCGAACCTGGCTCATTGAAAGAAACCTTGAAATAAAAGAAAAAGAAAATAGTGAGAAGGAGGGGGCTCCAACTTCGCTACTTGGCCAAGGGTGTGTGCTGCCCGACGGGTTCGAAAATGGGTCCTCTTGGCTGAAATTGTGAGACACACAAAAAATAAAAAGGTGAGGCCACTGGGATTCAATTCCAGATCCTCTTGGCCGAATTAATTGATACACATAGAACTTTAAATAATGAAAAATAAAGTACTGCCCAAGGGATTCGAACATGGGTCCTCTTGGCTGCAATTGTGAGACTATAATTAAATAAAATGCAACCACTAGGGATTATACTTGGCTCCCTTGGTTGAATGTGTGAAACGCGTAAGTCTTACACAACATTTACTTAGATTATCATGAAACACTTAGCCATATATGTGTAACGTGAAATGGGTATTACCATGAGTAAATGAGAGATTAAGAAATGAACATTCACGTAATGGGGTGAGTAATTATATTATACTATGATTCTAATGAAAACGGTGACAACATGATAAAAGGCTAAGATGAATTGTGAGACAAGTCAAGCAAGCCTAAGTAAATGTTGATGTAGAGTCAAGTCTCAAGAATATTCCAAAAGAAAGTGTAAGAAATGAATTCATAGTCAATATGTAAAGAAAAGAGTGACTACATGATTATACGCTAGTGCAAGTGAGACAAGCTGCATCTACGCCTAAAAAGAAAATGTCACTAAATGGAATTTCAAAGAGAGCATATATGTGTTAATTGATGAAAAAATAATGAAAGGTGAATAAATATCAAATGAAAAGATTTTAAGAAAGAACAGGGTGGCACCAAATGTGAGGCTAGTTCAAGTGAGACAAGGTGTACCTACGCCAATATAATGTCACCAAAAGTACTCACCTAAGAGAGTGTTGAATATTAAGAGAAAAGTCTCAATCACACTCTATATGTAAGTGTAAGGACAATTCATACTTAATACCTAAAGAAGAGATGATAAATCATCTAATGATCTATAAATACCTCATGCAAAAAGCAAGCTTCGATGATGTATGAGTTGAATTTAAATAGGAACTTTAAACAGAGCATCGATAGGCTAGCTGTGAGTGGTGATGCCTTATTTCGGGAAGGGAGGAGTTTCACGTAATTCTCATGAGATGAGACTGTCCACCAAGGTGGGTATGTGTCTCCAAAAATCTCCTAGTCTTTGAAATATGCTGCCAACATAGGGAACTAGCCAGTGGTTTTCCACCTAAGCGAGCTAGGGATGTTTTGATTTCACCTTGGCCAGTTACTCCACCTCTTTTCGGTGTGGGAAATACACCGGATTTCATGATTCTCACATGATCTATGCACATTAAGGTTTAAGTTCCTCAAAGTATGAAATATATTGAAATGGACGATACCGAAGGTGTATGTGCAAGACAATCAGGAGGTTAAACCATATTCAGTTAATGACATTAGGTCATTCTTTGTCATTGCACTTCATGATCCCGATGAGAGTCTTAAACTTCATCCTAGGTATAGCTGGTATGTACATCAGCCTACGAATGAATGAAATGAATAATGTGACGTACGTATGAATTAAAGAAGAAGACTCTGTGGTTGCTAAAGAAGTCCCCCAAGTTGAGGTCCTATATGTTGAGCCCTCATTTGGGAAGTCCTAATTTTAAATCCGTGATTCGAAGGTCTCATTGTATATAAACGAATGATATGTGAGATATGTGTATGCTATATGAAATATGTTATATGCTGGGTGCAATATGAAAAGATTGATGATGCATGTTACTTTCATAGCATGACTTACCAAATATGACTTGGCAAGTCCAACTTACTTGGCTTTCCATAATTCATATCGTTAGAAGAGAGCTCCTCATAATCATACATGTCCTTGGTGTGTACTTGCATACACCCATACTTAGTAGAAGTGTGTATTAATCGCATAAATAATACTATTTTAGGTGCAGTTATAGGAGGGTGTTGATGACATTCAATGCAGCTGTTCGGACATTAGATCTTTTTATTCGGACCTAGGTCCTCATGCATTCGAGGATGCATGCCGTTATGTTTCTGGCTTAGGAATAGGTTAAGGCTAGTAGAGCATGTTCCACTAGTATTTCTTTTCTATTTTGTTCCGACATATGTAATGGTGCCATTTTGGCAATTGTTAATTATGCTATAAGACTATTTATCTCAAGATTGAATGATCCTTTATTAGATGGTTGATACACATGAGTAATGAACTTCTTTATACGCCTATGCATGATATAACTATGAAGTCCATGTACACTTTAAACAAAACAAAAGTTTCAATTTTTTCTCTAAAATAAACCGAAAGAATGTAATTATGACGTATGTAGTTTTTGTGGGACAACCGAGAGGTCAACGACGCCGATTCAGGCTAGGGTCTAGGCCTCGGTTGTGACAGTTCCCATATGTAGTACTTTTTTTATATTTGGGAAAATATTTTTTATGTTCTAAAAACTTATATTTATATTCACCACTTAATTTTTGGAAATCAAGGAACCTTATTTCCTCAAAAGATCAAAACATTTAATCAAATGAAAAAATCTTTGAGGGGGTTAAGGGATTACATTGATATTTTAGGAAGGTTTTTACGGCACCTAAAATATTGCTAACTTTACAATTATCTGGCAATTAACTTGTTTGGCTAAAATATTTTTACTTACTTTTGGGATGAAAATCTATTTAAATTTGTTTGAAAGAGAAGTATTAACTTACTATTTAAGCGAGCTTTTTCTTTTGACTTGCAAAATTATTATTTTAAGTTCATTTAGACTTTGTTGATATAACTAATATAAAACTAAATGACATCCTGTGGGGATTTTGAATTTTTCAAACACAAGACTAACGGCAATTCAAAAAAAAAATAAGTAAGTGATAGAGTAAAAGAGAGGAGAGAGAGAGGTAAGTCGAAATCTGGTTTATGTCTGCCTTTACCGATATTTGGACCTATTTTGTTTTGGGCCTTAGACCCACAATGAGTTGTACATGTACTAAACAAACAAAAGAAAAAAAACAAAGTCTTTGGCCCAAAAATAATAATATACAAAATTTGGACAAAATAAACTTGGACTTCTTGGCCTTGAATCTTAAAAGTTCTTCGCCTATTTTTGCTTTTATGACTTAGAGACTTTTACGTAGATTGGAAACGGGTTTTACTCAAGGGAAAGGTATTTGGGCATTCTTGGCCCAACGTGGAATGCAAGAAAGGAAATAATTTTTGGTGAACTCAGGCGGAGTTTACATGCAAAATGAAAGACAAAGAACACCATTAGAACATTGGAGAAAGGAATAAAATACTAAGATGAAATTAAATAACATGATCTAAACTAACAATAATTAACATATATACATCAAATCATTAAGAACACAAACTTGAGAAATAGTTGAAAAAGAAAAGGGAAAAAATGGATAAAGAACAAATGCTCTTTCCAGAAAGTCAATAATGCATTTAAATAAAGAAGAATACATTACCTAATCCTAAACTACTAATCAAATATGCTGGTGATGTTTATGTAAAAAAATATTTAGCAATATGAAGGGAAGGAGGGACATGATCCATTGAACAACACTAAACCTTCCTGGGCTGCAGGGAATTAAGAACATTGACATGTTATTGCCATAATTTTGTCAAGATAATTTTTTTTTTAAAAAATCAAGGTTAGAGAAATATTTTTATTAAATATGACAAGAAATTGGATGAATTATCAAAGTAATAAGAAATATATTTACACTAAATTCATAACAAAAAGGGGAAACCAATAAGGGACTACCAAAACCATGAACTCCTTTGTTACCACATTGCAGATCACATCTAACGAAGGAACGAATAATCAAAGCTTTATATCACTAAGAAAAGGGAGAAAGAAATCCTATGCAATAATGAGTAAAGCTAAGCCTTCCAAAAAAACATGGATAAAACAGTGTAAAAGATTAGTAAGATCTATTAAGCCTTTTAAAAAAATGGGTTCATGCTTATGAGAGCTATGTTGAGGAGCACAAAAGAGAAATTAACCATTTTTAAAAATACGCAAAGGAAAAACAAAAGAAAACGAGCGATCATTCCTTTAAGAAGTAGGACAAAACAAATTTGATCTGGGACAAAGACATGAATACAACTAGACTATAACTTAAACAAAGCAAGGTAAATACAACATAGTCAAAAAAACAAAAACCAAATTAGACATGTAAAGCTATACAAATATTACAGGCTTGCTTACTTCCAAACTTAAAGGAATCATCCAGAACTGGTCAGGTCCAGAAGATTAAAAAGTAACCTCGCAAAGTGAACAACGAAATAGTCCATGCATACCAAACAAATCAAGAACATGGTACGAGGAACACGTAATATACGAACCATGGCAAACAAATCCTTAAACTAACTACGAAGCAATATAAAAAATCATTACGACTTTGCATTTTAAAAAGAAGATGTTGTTATTCTGTTCAATCATATTCCAAAAATACAGCCATTTCCTAACAACAAAATAATATAAGGAAAGCAACTACTTGGAAAAGGAAGAAGAGTTTTAAACAAAATAAAAATTTGATCCTCACCTTTCTTTGGGCAGCGAACGAGGATGACGAGCGAGTTGAACAAGGAATTTCACCAATCGAAGAAAAACTCAAAACACCAGGAAGTATCAAACGAGAGAATGTGAGCGGAAGATAGATACCAGACGTTGAAGCTACTATATCCTCTATTTTGGAAATATACTCAGTGTGCCTAGAAAATTTCCCAAACTCAAGACTCTCTTGACAATTTCTTATCTAATCTTTCTGTTAGTGAAAAAACTTACAAGATAATAAAATTTCAAGATTAAAATTGAAAATAAAATGAAGAAATTAATCTCTTTAGGCTGTGGCGCGGATATCTCGCTCTCTTTAAGGAGATTCAAGCCCACTGCAGCAAATGTTTTCACCGGTCCAGCAGTAGTACTCTTTGACTTGTCCCCTCCAGGATACAACAGCCTTCACAAAGTATTACTCAACAACTCTGGACAAGAGTTGAGTCCAAATCTCCACAAAAAAGAACACCTCCCTTCAACTAATAAGAACTCTCTTTTAGACTAACTATCTCACTCTTTGTTTTCTCTTGTGAAATTTGTGTTCCAAACCAAATGAAACCACCACTATTTATACTACAAAAAGTCTTCCTATTAATGAATAGGAAGATAATGGAGGTAGTAAATAGTGAAGATAATGACCTTAGGAGTTTCATAGGTTACATAGGTTACAGTAGGAGTTACATAGGTTACAAAGAGTTACATAGGTTACAAAGAGTAATGGAGGAATTAAGAATGAAATAAAGTGATGGACATCCAATGCTAATGGATGATGTAGAAGTTATCCATTCCAATGTTTATTGGAATGTTTTATCTCTACAATGAATTCAACCAATAAAGCCCGGCGGAGGCATATCTTGTCTCCTTTGCATTTCAACCGTGATTTCGGAAATCTGCTATGCACTACAGAAAAAACTGCCTATAAGGAAGGGGAATCTTGTGCCTAAATGTTTAAATCTGGCCGCAAATAGCCTATTATGATGCAAAACTATTGGCCGCCTCTCGTACTAATACCCATCTTCGCTAAAGCAAAATTGCTACGGGTTTCTATATCTGGTCGTTAAATCTTATTAGAGAAGACAACTAATACGGTCGCTGATGTAGTTTTAGAGACCGTCTATCACGTCCCCAATAGGCAATTTTCATATTTGAAAAGTAGCTATCTGGGACCATTTAAGTTTTTTTGCGAACATTAACTACCTGATCCTCAATTACTCTATCATGATAGGCAAAAACCTTGTCCCAGATTAATTTTAGAGACGAGAAATTACCTTGTCGTAATTTAACCTTTGCAGATGAGCAACTACCTCATTCTATATTAATATCTATAGACGAGCAACTATTAATTAATCCTCTCATTTACCACTATCGTACACAACTCCATATCATAAAATTAATAAATTACATCACTAAATATAAAATATCTTCAAATACAAAGTTCAATGCAATATGTAATAGATCTTTTCAATATTTGCTCAACAAAAAATCTTTAATCAATTAGCATCTTTAGCAAGACTATCAAGTTTTACATAACGTTCTTAGAAAAATAATAGCGAGCTTGTGCATGTTCTAAACTTTCATCTTGAATTATAACTTCAATCTTCCAAAATCTGTAAGAACAAAATCATACAAAGATCATAAATATCTATTTGTATATAATAATATCTATAAAGTTACGCTCGAATTAGTTAAAGTACTCACTGCAAAAGAATTGTAGAACTCTTCTATTCTACAGAAAACTTTACAAGTTTAAATAACATTAAAAAAATATTAGAGACGTTAAAAAGGATGGATTTTTCATATTGAACTCCAAGAAGCACATTGAAAACACAACAACAAATAATTTAAAATGCACTTGAAATTACAAATTCCAAATTCCAGTTTTCATAAACATGCCTACAAAGGTCACTTTGATGTATTTTATTCATGACCTTTTCCTCTTCTGCAAAGTTGATTTTAGGTCTGTGGAATTACTATTTAAATGTTTTAGGGAGTTTTCACAGGCTTATGAATTCATTGCTAACTTGGAAAAAATCTCAAAGTATTTTTCTTGGGTCAAAATAGTGGTGTTACAACTAGATGTCGGTAGAATTGAATTTTGTAAATCATAGGGGTCACAAATGATTGGATATAACACCTTGCTGATCATTTTCTACAACATATAAAGAGTTATAAAATGTAGATATGTAGGAGACATTATGGACGAGTTCATTGTGATCTGATGCTTAGAAGAGCCTACAGGGTTTAGATGTATACAAATTCCTATTGAAATGATCTACAAACAGAAGAAAACATATGTTATCTTACACTTATCAAGTGGGAGTGGTATTGATTTACTTATCAACTATTCAAAGAAAGAAGATGAAAAAACAATCGAAGATTAGTTTCACCTAGTTGTGCAGAAAAGTATGTGAAAATAAATCAAGAATAAGTTGTGCAGTAGTGCCAAGAAGTCTAGTTAAATTATGGTTCCTCGATTAAGCAATTTATATTTGTTAGTGCAAGTGCAAGAAACAGCAATGTAATCGATAGTTATGCAGAAAAGTGTTTGAAAGTAGAGAAAAACAAAACATGCAGCAGTGAAAATGTTAATCAGTTGTTCCTTTGTTAAGCCACTAGTTCTTGAAAAATTACATATGAACATACAACAACAACATGCCTGACAACTATAGGACAGGTGTGTATTTATAATATAGCAAGAAAAAGAACAATTAAAGTCATGAATTATTTATTTCAAGTACATCAAAACTAGATCCTATTTGTTCCAACCGTCCGATTATTGTAAAAGGTTAATTTGTGAAGGGCACTGAGTATTATGAAGAACTTTCTCTCAACATTTCTACAGATAAGTTTCATCAAAACAAGATCATGAAGGATATTGCAAAACTTCGGATAAGAACTGAGTTAATTTATTCATTGAAATTCAAAGAACACAGAGGATCATAACAAATTATAATGATGCAGATGTCTTATGTTAAGATTAGCATTTTGATAAATAGTTATTGCTCCCTTCACTTAAGCATTTTGTCACTCCATATATGAATTTTTGGATCATGAACTTTAACATAAAAAGATAACTGATATTTGCTCGATTATGTACACTAGCGGAACTACATAAGGAAAATATGTGTTATTCTTACTATTGGTGCTTCCGTGGGAGAAATTTCATACATAGATCAACATCTCGCTAAAACAAATAAAGAGGTTATTTGGACTTATCCCTAGAGTTTAGCTTAATCATATATTAAATGTCTAGTTGATTAATATACTTTCTACATTACTCTCGTTGCTGCAGTAAAATCTAAGTGTGATCTTAGTCTTCACCAGTTCATGTCGAATTTAAGAATCTACAGAGTACACATACTTTAAATTTCTTACACTTGATATTTCATAAGTTAATTGAGAGATGCATATATTCTTTCTATAGTATATTACTTATAGTTTCATAAATACTATCTTGTTGTGCCTTCTATGGAAATGGAAGAAACTAGATTATTGCATATGAATAGAGAAAAGACCAGATAATGAAGCAGAATATAATGAGTAATTTGAACATATCAAACGCAAATTTTTTTTAGAAAGGAACAAAATTCAACGCAAAAGAGGAAGTATACATCAACATTGATTAGATGAAAATCAATAAACAGAAGAGGGTAGAACTTCATGACCTACAACCTAAAGTGAATTCATCACAAATCTGTGTAGCATTTTAAAAATATATGAAGGAATAAGTCGGAAGAACTTATTACCTATGAATAATGTAGCTCAATGCGTCAATTTTTGTCCCATACTCTTCTTACAGATATACTCTCCATTCCCTAAAAAGACAAAATAGACATTTCAGATAAAAAATTATGGCCGAAGGTCCCTGACGACTTAGAATATTAATTTAACCATCTCACGAGAGAACGACTACTGAATTACAAGATGAACTTAGTATCAATAATTTGTAAAACCAACTTACATAAAAATGTAAAATCAAAGCATACTAGCTCTATGGTTTTTGAAAATATGAAGTCATCTAGTAGCCTTAGTTTGTAATAATCATATTAGTTTTGGTTAGTAAAGCATATCAAGAAAACATGTTCGAAATAATTCAACCAATAAGCTTCAAAATATTTGTTTTTTCCATTTTTTATTAGACTTAGAGACATCAATTAAGCTTCAAGGTAGGACAAGATTTCTTGTTCTAGTGAGTGTTTCATGTTGCATGATACCTTCTTGCTGTTTTAATAACTTAAACCAGATCATCTAACAATCTCTTCAATAGCTGAGTCGAACATCTATTCTCTATTTTTTACGAGAGGGCGACCATCATCAACTTTAACAAATATGCCATATCACTAGAACTTGAAGCTACTCAAGTGTAGAACGCCAAATCACAACATACTTTACACAGTCAACTTGGTCACTCTAAAACCAACATGTTGAAATTAACCGACATTACCATATAAGATAAACTAGTGGAAAAAATAGATTATTATCCATTTAGCCAGCAATTGCAACTCTGTTTTTTCATTGATTAGCCTTATTTGACAAGGAAAATGATAACAAACAAAAACTTCTAAATAATTAATACCTCTCAGCATCTCGTAAAGCAAGCCTACTAGTAACACTCAGTACAATGTTAGATTGTGGAGTTTCCTTTCCGTCACTTGACAAAGGGATTCCAATTATAAACTCATCCACTTAACCTTCCAACAAAAACATACTTATGAAACTCCAGATACTAGTATATCAAATTAATACTTACCAAAAGAAAAAAATAAAATGAGTAACTAAATCATATTTAAGAAGAATCACATCAATAACCAGCTTATAAATTACCATAAAAATTAAATCTTTCTACATCAAACATAGAGAAGATGTATAGCTGTTTTTGGGCAGTATAAATAATTTGAAGCTCAAGATTCTGTCCTCTCAAATCCAAAAATGAAAATCAACCAAATGAATGTTCCAATATATGAAAACTTACCATTATGGGTCGAATATCGATGCCTTTACTAAGGGAAAATCCAGTACAGGCAAGATCCAAATCTACTCCAAGACTGAAACATCCATTCCATTTTGAATCGCGCTTTCGTCGAACCGCATTTGGGGGGATCTCTTCAAGCGATACTGCTTGCTTATTGCGTTAGTTTCAGTAGTTAATAAAGGAGATATCCTGCCGGCCGGCCGACTGAATTGTTACCGGCAGCAATCTTACCGCTTGTTATAGATGCCCCATTCATAATGTTATGGGACAATATTTTCAATGAAAGTAAATTAATTATCACTGATTTTTTTGGGACAATATTTCCTAAGATAAATTTGAGTTTTGAATCAAGAAAAAGAGCATGTAAATATTTTCATCCTCTTTTGAAAAGTGCACAAGAAAATTAAAATTATTAGAACCATCTTTTCTCCAGAGAATTGTGATTTGAAGATATGCTACAAAGATTTGTGGTGAAGTCAATTTAGGGCTTTTGTGTATTGAAAATTATCAACAGATTAATTAATTAATTAGTTGTTATTTATTGAAAAATTTTACGGGTTTTTTATAAATAAATTTAATAATTTTGATAAACTTTTTGTGTCTCATGAATTTTGTGAAAAATTGAAAATGAACTTTTTCCCGCTTACGCAACTTTATTTACATTTTTGGACCATCTATAACATTCTTTAGGGACTAGATTTTAAACCTTCCCAATAACACATAGAATTAGGTAAAAGAATATAATCTCGTTCTAGGACATGTACTTTTTGATACTAGATTATTAACCGTCCCTAAATGTTGGTCTCAAAAATAAGTTTTTCTTGTAGTGACATCAGCTTCTGGATCAGTTCATTTTCATCTGCGATGGCAGGTTGAGCCTCCACAACATCCGTCAGGCTAATTTCATCATTGTTATCACTCATCAATGCTTTTGCCTTATCTTAACTTTGACCGGTAAAGGAATATGTACAACCTTTAGAGCTTGTGAACTAATGATGATCAGCCAGCTAGCGACAAAGACCAGATTTAAGTACTTAAGGAAGGAATACAACGCAAAGGAAAATTTGATAATTTGAGTTTAGAATAAATAATACAAAATATTACATAAAGAGCATGTACACACACAAAAGTTGCTTTGTTTTACTACATGCCAATGCACGAGTAAATGGGAAACTGATTTTTCAACAAGCAGGAGTTTGCTTGTTTTAATTTGAGATTATCTTAGAAAGGTTAAATCACGTTGAGCTAAGGTCTTCTTTGCTGCATCTCTTTTTATGTTCATTGCTTTGAGCCTCAAAATTTCTTGTAGATTGAAATTTTTAAAAAATTAAGGATTGGGCCTTTAAAAGGAAGCCTAAGTAACTCACAAGGAGAATTTAGGCCCTACGTTGTTCGAATACAAAAGTAAATGCTTGTTTTAGTTCATTCATTCACAAAAGATTATGATGAAATTGAAAAACAAACAATAAAGCTTCAAAAGATAAAGGTGATTCCATCTAAGAGTCATTCATTTTGTCAACGCTACATTATCCACGAGGAAAAAACTCAACTTGAATCTTTCCCTTGTCGACGAGGGTTTCCATGTTGTGGCGAAATGCAAGACATTTTTCAATGCTATGATGAGTGGCGTGGTGATAGGGGAAACATTCTGGAACTTCGCTTCCCAAAGAATATAATACTCGCGCGTCATTGCATACAGGGGAAAGACTCCATTTCGAACCAGCTGCGAGTAGACCTCAAACATTATTTTCTTCAAAGGCTTGAAGGAGCAACGATAGAACTCATTCTTTTCAGTGACCGGTATGTCGAGCCTCAGTTCATCACACGTAATGATAACATTTTAACCCACCTATTCGTGACACTATCAATATCGAGCAGGTAGAGGACCACATTCTTAAACTCCATGCACTCTTCTATTGTGTGTCATTTCTCGGTGGGATAACACTCATAGGTCTTGCAGATGTCCCCCGATCCAATTTTGGAAGATGTTATCTCGACGGGCTTCATCATACGCTCATAACGTAAGCGCTCATAAATGAGGGCGTACATAATGACTTCCATCCATATATTCGATATTCTTGGATATATGGTTCGAGAGTAACGTTCTGGTTCATTTCTACTAAGACGTCCTTGGAAATAAGGTTTGCGGGAAATCGCTTCCTCAAAATCTTCTTCAATATCATCCAACTTAATGTTCTCACGGGCAAAGAATGTGTCATATAGGTACATTCCGTGCAGTCTCCGCATATCGATTATCTCCTCGTCTGGGATACCACATGTCAATGTTTTAGCCACCATCTTGTCTTCTAGTGGCGAGTTTGAAGCTTCAAAGGCTGCGGCAGCAATCTCTACCTCGAACTTCTTCAATATAGTTTCATGGAGACCCTTTTCAAGAAACTTTAAATCCTTTTCGGTTTGTTTAATAATTATGTTCTTTCCTTTATCAATAGCGGTGGATTTACCTTTCTTTAGATGATAGAAAAATGTTTAGGATTTGGATACTAGGAATTTAGTTTTTGGTTGAGAAACTTACGACTCAGGAATTTTGGTCGGACATTGTTTAATAGTGACTTGTATATAGTTTTTTGGATTTTTTTTTTATAAACAGTGGGTTAACATGGTCCGCATTCAAATCAACACAAAAAATAAACAATTAAAAGCACATATATCGCATCATAAACAAGTAGGAGATGCTTTTGTGCCAAGGGTAGGCCTAGCGAACTTAGAGATGTACGTGTGGACTGAACCATTTAATTACCCCCAAGCAGATTGCACATATAATAGTTAATGTTCAAAACAGAAATAAGCAGGGGGGAAAACAGGGAGAAAAGTACATATGGCGAGCCCACGTAGGGGTCATTAAAACAACGTGCTGAAATACAAAAAAGGCAAGCGCATGTAGCGGCTTATACTGACAGAAATACATTATAAAAACCCACGCAAGGGCAAAATTCACTATGCCGTCCCTAATGATCTTTATTCTGTTCTACTTTCCAATGTCTTTATTTGATGAAACGTGTATCGTAGCATCAGGAGATAATCCTCGCTCCGACATCCTTTTTCTTCACAATCCTCATATTGCATCCCATCTAACTTATCATTGACCCATAAGTCAAGCTTATCAAAAATTCGCCTTAGTTTTTCCAATTCCTGAGTTGTAATCTCAAAGACACATTGATTTTGGAGAAATTTAGGGTACAGTTTCTGAGCTTCCCGTGTCACCTCTCCTAGTTTGATAATAAGTTTTGCCTCCTTTTCTTCCACGCATTGACAATGTTTGGGATTGGATAGAAGATACTTTTTATATGCCTTTAAAGCAAAATCCTGTAAGTTTCATCATACCCATCATCAAAGTGATTTAGAGAAACGGTGTCCTAGTTCATTCACTTGTCTCCTTTCTACACCCTTAGCATTTTTGTGGTGTCATCCACTCTATCATCCCAATATTATACACGTACGCCCGACAGTACACCTCTCGAGGCGTGATTTGTTTTCTGTGAAACTATCTTAGAACTCATAAGGGTATGTATACATGGATTCCCCGAATAGCTGGTAGTAAAAGGACGAGTTGTCAGCGGCCCCAAATTGGAATTCTTTGAGAAGAAGCGATCAAACATCCATTAGAGATCTTCTTCCCTTAACTCGGAAAAGATTTGGACCCATCTTCGTCTAGTTTTTCGGTGTCCCAGGTTTTCCAAAACAAAATATCATTCAAATCCCTGAGAGTGTTCCTATCATCAAGGGTATGCACCTTCTGAGTCCGATGCACTTTATCCAAATGACCAAAAATCCACCAATGAAGGAGCAGGATTCAAACTTGAAAGTAATCATATTCCTCTTTGCATTTTCCTAAAGCTCGGTACATATCTTAAAAAATGATGGAGCAATGGGATAGTTATTCACTTGCCCTTGATTTTAATACCCATTGAATAAAGCGTGTCCAAGAATTATCATTCTACTGTTGAAACTTAGGCTCGAGCCATGTTGAAAAACCATTGTTCCCAATAGCGTAATAGTGAAAGCCAAAGGTTGAATTTCATTCCATTCCCTATAGGTAACTCTGGACACTTTGTTGCAGTTTGCATAAATGCTCGCATTCCCAAATCTAACGTAGAGGTCTGTTAATGATACACTTGATTTTTGGGCCCTATAGGTGCAATTATTTCGCAATGCAAGCTAGTTTGTAATATCCTCGATGGAAGGCATATAAGGAATCAAAATATCTTCTTGTTTTATCACTCTTCTTTCTAACCCTCTACCAACTCTGTCGATGCAGTCTCAAATTTGCTCGATTGTCAGGGTAATATACAAACCATGGAAAACAAATCTTTGAACTAACTACGAAGCAATACCAAAAACCATTACGACCTGGAATTTTGAAGAGACGATGCTATTATATTTCTCAATCATATTCAAAATAAAATAATTTCCTAACAAGAAAAAAATTTAAAGGAAAGAACTACTTCTGAAAGATCACCGCAACCATACGAATATTTGAGACGGAAGAAGAATTTTAAACAAAATAAAGGTCCAATCCTCACCTTTCATTGGGCAGTGAACAAAGATGATGAGAAAGATGAAAAACGACTTTAACAAACCAATCAAACTCGAAACACCGTCAAGTATAAAACTACAGAATTTGAGCAGAAGATTGAAACAAGACATTGAAGTTAGTGTATCCTCTATTTTCAAAATATACTCAGTGTGCCTAGAAATTTCCAAAATTCAGGACTCTCCTGCCCATTTCTTATCAGATCTTTTGTAGCCTAAAGAAAAAGCTCCTTAATAAAATTTTCTCCGCCTGAATAGTAAAATATGAGAAGATATATATGGGGAGGAAATTAGGTAAAAGATGGGGGAATAATGAAGGGTAAACTCAGAATCCCTATAAATTTTAATTCAAAAACTTTCTCTCAAAGACAAAGGACAACTGCTGTTTCTACAAGAATATCCTGATTTTTGGCTTATGTCCCAAAAGGCGAAAGAGACTAGGGCGGTCTTGATCAATCTAGTTGTCCTTATCGGCAATGTGGCGTCCATCGACATAAGCATGGACGAGTTGCAGAGACACAAGAGTAGAATGACGTAAGATGCTGAAAAGCTGCTTTCTTTCTTTCTATCTTCGAGTTCACATTGTGAATGCCTTTGTGGACAACCATGTATTGTTGTTTCTACTCTTTGACACCGTGACGCAACCGTGTATCTCTACTGAAGCTAGTGTACCCTTCTGTGTTTTTTTTGTGAAGGCCAAGGATTTGGGCCGGGTACGGGTTTTAATTGGACTGCTGGTCCAAAGAAGAAGAAAAAAAAGAACTGGGCTGGGTTGGGGAAAACGCTTGGTGGTCTGCTTGTATTTTTAAAAGCGTTAAAGTTGGGATAAAAAAGTTTTAAGAGAATTAGGTCGATTTGGTATTTTATAAAAATGAACAAATATTGGTTCAAAGTATAATGACCTGTTTAGTCGTTTTGAGCAGTAGAGGTTATTCTGGTAATAACTGTCAGGGTCGACGGATTCCACGACGGACCGTCGTGGGCACGACGGACCGTCGAGGGGGTCTCGTTCCAAAACTCTTAGATTCTGAAAATTTGGGTACTGAGATCGACTCTCTGAACTTCACGACGGAATGGCAGGACGGACCGTTGTTGGCACGACGGACCGTCACAAATCTTTCCACAGAATTAACTCTCTGAACTTTGTGACGGACCTGCAGGACGGACCGTCA
>NC_028648.1:37522066-37523776 GCF_001406875.1 Solanum pennellii | reverse complement strand
ATGACAAACTTGGTATCAGAGTATTAGGTTCGTTGGTCTCATCACACAAGAACGAGTCTATTAGTGTCTTAAGGAACGGTAGGGGGACGCCTTTACTTTTCTTTGAGAGGCTATAGGACTTTAGGAAAATTCCATTCTTTCTTTCTTTCGTGCTATTACTTGGATCCAATTGGTATCTAGGTGATACAAATTGGTATCTGACCATCTTCACTCTATTTCGCAGATGGTTAGAACTAGAGCAACAACTGCGCCAACACCAACACCGGCAAGACAGGATGCGTCTGAGCCAGCCACTGGGGCTGTAGCTCGAAGAGGAGTAGTGGCAAGAGGCCGTGGTAGAGGTCGCGGGAGGACTTCCTCTAGAGGAAGAGGACAAGCACCTGGCCCATCTAGTACTAGGGCGGTGACTCCTCCACCGACTGAGGAAGTAGTAAGAGAGGGTGAGGAAGGGGAAAATGAGCAAGTGCAGAATGAGGAATTACCACCCCAACCTACCCCAGAGATGATTAATCAGGTTCTTGCTTATCTTAGCGGGTTATCTGATCAAGGCCAGACACCTCCAGTGTTTTCTGCACCAGCACCTCAGGTTCCGGATGTACAACAGGCAGCTGCTGTGGCTCCCCGCAAGGATGCTTCATTGGAAATAGGCACATTTCCTCATTTGACTACAGGGCCTATAATGACAAGTGATCAGCATGAACTTTTCAGTAAGTTCTTGAAATTGAAACCTCCTGTCTTCAAGGGTGCTGAATCTGAGGATGCCTACAATTTTCTGGTTGATTGTCATGAGTTACTACATAAAATGGGCATAGTGGAACGATTTGGCGTTGAGTTTGTAACCTATCAGTTTCAGGGAAACGCCAAAATGTGGTGGCGGTCATATGTTGAGTGTCAACTAGCACAGGCACCACCGATGACTTGGGCGTCATTCTCTAGCTTATTTATGGAGAAGTATATACCCCGGACTTTGAGGGATAGGAGGAGAGATGAGTTCCTGAGCCTAGAGCAAGGCAGGATGACGGTCACTGCATATGAGGCTAAGTTTCGTGCATTATCCAGGTATGCCACCTAGCTTTGCTTCAGTCCACAAGAGAGGATTCGCCGTTTTGTGTAAGGGTTGAGGTCAGATTTGCGGATTTCAGCCTTACAGGTAGCTGCTACGGCAAAATCCTTTCAGGAAGTGGTAGACTTTGTGATAGAGGTGGAGGGAGTGAAGCCAGATGACTTCACCATGGCATCAACAACTAAGAAGTTTCGTAAGGGAGGCGAGTTTAGTGGTTCTTACTCCAGAGGGCAGAGTTCAGGAGGTTATCCAGCCCGACCTATTCAGTCTTCACTGCAGGCTGTAGCTGGGGGTCCACCGCAGACCGGTCAACATTTCTCTGAGTCTGGAGGTTATCCCCAGACTTCGTCGTTCTCACAGAGACCTATGCTTGAATCCAGAGAGTGTTATGGATGTGGAGAGATCGGACATATTAGGAGGTTTTGTCCAAAACAAAGTTACAGACCCCCAATAGTCAGAGGTAGAGGTGGTCATGGGAGAGGCCGCCATTCTGGAGGAAATGGTGGTCAAGGTAACGGTGGTCACCAAACCAACCGGGGTGGCGGGCAAGCCGGAGCGACTGCAGCACAACATGGTAGGGGCAACGGGCAGACAGGTGATAGGGCCCATTGTTATGCTTTCCCTGGGCGGTCTGAAGCGGAGACATC
>NC_028648.1:37520369-37520526 GCF_001406875.1 Solanum pennellii | reverse complement strand
CTTGTGATGCATCCTATTCGGGTTTGGGTGCAGTGATAATGCAAGAGAAGAATGTAATTGCTTATGCTTCGAGGCAATTAAAGGTGCACGAACGTAATTATCCGACCCATGATTTGGAGTTGGCTGCGGTAGTGTTTGCATTAAAGCAATGGAGGCA
>NC_028648.1:37519395-37520239 GCF_001406875.1 Solanum pennellii | reverse complement strand
CAACAAAAGCTTTTAGCGGCGCAAAGTAGGTAAAAGGAGTATGCAGATCGAAAGGTTAGGGACTTGGAGTTCATGGAGGGTGAACAAGTTTTGCTGAAGGTTTCACCCATGAAGGGTGTGATGCGGTTTGGTATAAGAGGTAAGCTAAGCCCAAGGTNGAAGATCTTCCTTTCTTGACAAGATTAAGGGAAAACAGTTTACTTATGAGAAACTGATCCGGATCCGAGATAAGGTGTTGCGAGGAGAGGCTAAAGAAGCAAAACTCGATGAGGAAGGTGTTTTGAGAATTAAGGGAAGGGTATGTGTNTGTTGAAAAGATACCATGGGGATTGAAACTACATTATTCGTTGGGATTCCGTTCTGCTTGACGAGAATTTGTCTTATGAGGAGGAGTCGATTGCTATTTTAGATAGAGAAGTCCGCAAGTTGAGGTCAAGGGAGATTGCATCCATCAAGGTTCAATGGAAGAATCGGCCAGTTGAAGAGTCCACTTGGGAGAAGGAGGCTGATATGCAAGAAAGATACCCACACCTGTTTACAGATTCAGGTACTCCTTTTCGCCCTTGTTTTTCTTCTTGTGATCGTTCGAGGACGAACGATGGGTAAATTGGTATCTATTGTAACGACCTGTTTAGTCGTTTTGAGTAGTAGAGGTTATTCTGGTAATAACTGTCAGGGTCGACGGATTCCACGACGGACCGTCGTGGGCACGACGGACCGTCGAGGGGGTCTCGTATCAAAACACTTAGATTCTGAAAATTTGGGTACTGAGATCGACTCTCTGAACATCACGACGGAATGGCAGGACGGACCGTCGTTGGCACGACGGACCGTCACAAATCTT
>NC_028648.1:37502641-37516513 GCF_001406875.1 Solanum pennellii | reverse complement strand
TTTTCTTTGTTAATTGTGGAGTGCAGCAAACGTGCCATCGTCTTCAACTCAACCGCAACTCTAGCCAGTCTTCATCACGTCAGATCTCAGGGTGAGCTATTGCTTCTAGCTTGGACTGGATCTTCTTCTTCATGTCTTGATGCCTTGAAGTTCCGGCATGGACTAGCTGTTTATTTATTTTAGCTTCCTAGATATTCTTAGATTTAGTAATTTGAGGATAGATGTTCTTGTGGTGATGACATCCAGATTTTGGGGATGATAAGTATTAAATTTTAGAAGTTATTTATTGGCTATATTAATGAGTTTTAAGTCTTCCGCATTATATTCTGTTTTATTATGGTTGAAATGTTGGGGTTTAGATTGGTTGGTTTGCTCACATAGTAGGATAAGTGTGGGTGCCACTCGCGACCCGTTTTGGGTCGTGACACAAAGTGTGGTAATCTATATTGCAACTAGGAAATTGCTTCATAGATCACAAATTGACCTAACTAATTAAGAACTTGCCCCAAAATTTTGTGAATACTCGTGAATTCGGCTAAAACTAAATAAGATAATTTAATATTAATTAATTATCAAGCTTCTTGATATTAATAAAATGAAGTAATGAACTTATTTATAAATCCTAAAAATATAAACTATTATACAAAACTAAACTAATTAACCAAAAAATTAACAATATCTTTTTTAGACGATTTTCTGATCTTCATAAACGACACTAATTATGTACAAAATTATATAAAACATATATATTGTTCTAAAAATAATAAAGAGTGAAAAAACGATTTAAAATAACCCGACAAAAGTTATGTTTTTAATAAAATTAGTTATTCTATATCATTTAAAAATTAAGAAACTCAGAAAGTAATTACTATCGGGGAGGGTCAAAATGGAGTGTCAACAAGTACAAGAGGATATACTAACGCATTTCCTTTATATTTCTACAACTATGTATGTTCCGGTCATTGATATATTAGAAGGTCAATTGAAGAAAACATGAGATCTTTTCCCCAAGTGTTGGTAGGTCATTATGTTCAAGGATATTACCTTGTTCTACATTCTAGCTTTAAAGTTGTATAGTCATAAAAAAATTTCTTAATTCCTTATCATTTGGATATTTAGGTAAGACTATATTGGCATTTTGACTTTTTATTGCCTATGTCCAAGATTTGTTCTCGTTAAGATGGTTCAATATGAGATGAAGTATTAGACTAATTCTTATGTATCTATGATGTTATCTAAAAGAGAAGCCTATGTAAGCAAGCTTCCAATGTGAGGAGTCTATGTAAACTGCATATGTAGTATGTGAGAGGTCTATCTAAACCTCACTACAGTGGTGTATATGAAAATTTTTAATATTTCCACATTTTTTACCTATTAAATGTAATGACGAATACTAAGGCACTCAAGCACGTCCCAAGGCTAACCTTCAAACATCATTGGACATTCTTGGACGTTTCACCTCCAAACTCTTCCAAACTCTATATACTGACTCTTAACACAATATTTATCCATTTTAGGACCTTTTATGACACCCAAATTAATATATAGTTTTTCTTTATGCATTTTTGGGTCCTCACAATATCTCTCACTTGGGAAACATTTACCCTCGAATGAAACCTTCTTAAATACTTCTTTAAAGGACCTAATTTTAACTAGTAGCCTATCATATATGCATTATTCCTAAAGGCACATACCCAAATAAAGGAAACAATTCAATTCCATGCTAAATATAACTACATATAACCTTATAACGACCTCATAAAAAGGATGCTTATCCCCCATTTGGGAATAAGATACACATGTTCTTCTAACATTTTTTTTATCATCACTAAGAGCAGCAACATCACAAGGCATATCAAAATCAAAGAGATTCTTGAATATTTCATAAATCAATAAAGAATCACATACCGGTGAAAACGGCATAAGGAGATCATTCTTGATCACCCTTGGATTGGAGAGCGTAGAACCTATTCCACTTTTGAGGACCATATTCCACTTTATTAGTAGAAACTTCCTTGCATTTTATCACACTAGCTTTTGCCTTAGGGAAATTTTCATTATATGACCACTCTCACTGCAACCATAGAAACCATCTCTAGCGGCCAAACACATACCCCTCATGTTTCTTACAACACCTAGGGAACCTAGGTCGGGAGTACTCATTGCTCTTCTCACACCTAGGAGTACTACAGTAGCCTTGGCTGGAAGACTTTTGTTGATTCTTGGAACGATCATATCCATTGGACCCTTATCATTAAATCCTAACTCTCTTTCTCTCCTTCTTAAGCTTGGACTCTTCTATTTTTTGAGAAAACACCATTAGTCGGGAGGTATCCATATCATCTACAAGCATTGCCATACGACACTATTCATCTACTAGTTTGGACACCCCTGTCATGAACCTATTCATAAAGTCTCTACGGTTTGCTACCAATCTTGGAGCATACTTAGAGAACTGAGTGAACTTCAAAGCGTACTCTTACACACTCAACTTTCCTTGCTTGAGGTTTATGAATTCCCCCAACTTATCCTCCCTCAATTCCCTAGGAAAGAACCTATCAACAAAAGTTCACTTAAATGTCTCCCACTCTATGGGACAAGCCCTTACCGACCTAGAATCTTTCCAATGGTCATACTGAAATTGAGCTACATCTTTCAATTGATAAGCGTATAGCTCTGCTTTTTCCCTAGAAGTCAATCCTATAATAGCAACAGTCTTATACACCTCATCTACCAATCCGTTTGAATCTTCCTCAACCTTGGAGCCACTAAATTCAGGGCATCCATTCTCCAAATCTCCATAATTCTGTCAGCACTCATTCCCCACATAGGATTTTGAGAAAGCCGAGGACTATTTCATAACCTCATGCTTTACACCAAGTTTGTAACGACCCGCAAGTACACCTTAGAAGTTAGGTCACACTTGAGTCGTCACACCACATACTTGGCCTCTCAGAGGTCTATTACAAGTCCTTATAAATCATACATTGCATATATATATATATACATATGAAAAATAGTCCCTAATTAAAACTTATATTTTACAACATAATGCGGAATTATTTTATAAAACTTATAACATATATCTCAAAAACCATCTGTGACATCATGACTACAATAGTCTTGAGTCATTGCCCATAAAAGTATAATAAAAGAAAAGAACATAAAAGAAGATACAGGAGCGATGTCCGGGATGATATAAGAATTCACCAATATTAACTTGTTGACAAGTATTGGAAACTCTACCCTTGCAAGAAACTCAATCTCCTCAAAAGCCTACATTGGATCACAATGTAGGTAAAATATGCGTTACTACGAAATATACCAAGTATGGAAAATATTCATACCAAACATAAGATATCTGAAAGGGTTAGTGAATAATACACATAATCATAGAAGATAAAGGCATAAGCATAAAATGAATATCATAAGCATAATAAAGGATAATAAAGCATATAAGAGTTCATACTCAACTCATTGTCCTTCTTAGTTAAATGAACTACTTCACAAGCCAACTCCAACTATATTTCTACAAAGCTAAGGTAGCATCCCATTCTAGTAACAAAGCTAAGTACTTATCTTCGGTCATTCTTGATCGTAATCCACTTTCATAATTAAGACCTAGATTCATCATAGCGTATGAGCATTATGGCCCTAGGCCACCTCAAATACAATTTTGCATAGAATGTGAAGCATCCCATTCTACCTCAAAAACTAAGCATGTCTTGAAGTCACCCTGATCCCATTCTCTTTAGTTTAGGAGTCTCTATTAGACCTAATTCATATCATGTCATGGAAATCAACCATAGCAAATACCAAAGCTTACATACATCATATAGGGGTCATGTCATAGGTAGTTTCAAGTCATACTTGTGCCATGTATGGGTAGCATTCCATACTACCATCCAAACTAAGTATTTATTTAGATTAACTAATCCAAGATAATTCATCTTTCACTCTTGTCCATTAATCTTAACGTTCTATCATAATAGACCCACTATCATGGAGAATACGTTACATACACATCAAGCTAAAAAAGAAGGATACACAAGTACCAACCTAACCACCATGAAACCAATCATTTAGATGCAAGCTAATCATAAGAAGCATGAATCCTTAACCCTAAGCTATCATGAGAACCTATCTCAAACTTTTTTTTATGAAATACACCTTACATTCAAATAAAGCTAATAATTATGAGAGTATATCCTTTGCTCTAACGCTACCATGAAATGGTTTTGGCAAAACCATGTCAAGCTACCATGATCAGGCATCCTAGAAACACATTATCAAGCTAAACATGATAGAGCTTATTGCTCCATCCCAAGCTACCATGAAGTTCATCAGCTCAAGCTACCATGACTAATTTAACTCAAGCTTCCATGAGATTCAACATCTCAAGCTACCATGAGACCTAACATCTTAAGCTATCATACCTTGGTCTTATCTTACCAAATCAATTATACGAGAATATGCTATTCAATACAACTTCATGTAATTCTAGTTCATCATGGCTTGATTCATTTTAGATCCTCAGGTAAACCTAGAATTAATCTAAGTGAGAGAACAAGCTTCTCCTATATTGTTCATTTCTAAGTGTAACGAAGAAAGAAAATATCATCACAATCTCTTCATAATGACTTAAACTCCAAAATCCTAACAACAAAGGCATACAAGCCCCACAATCAATAATTAGATTAAATCCATCAAATCCCTACTCAATTATATGTTGATTAATTCAATTAGATCATTAGAAGGAAATTCTAGTCATACTTGATCACGTAGTTTCAATTCTAACTTTATAAGTTAAGATCATATTTTATCACTTAAGCCTAGTTTAATTCATATATAGGTAATTCAATCATTATATAATAGTACACAATACAATTATTTTAAGAAGATCTACTTAGCACCTTAATCTAGCTTGTATTGGCCTAAAACCTCCATTATCACATATAACATCAATTACTGGAATTACCAATTAAAACATCACATAATCATCATATTAACTTAATTTAATTTTACCTACTAGACTCGAATCACAATCAAGCCTTACTCACAATGCAATCACAATGCTATCACAATGCTCTCTAGATTGGGGTCTTTTGGATTCACAATTGAAGAACAACTAGGGGAATCCATGCATGGAAGAATCCATGTATGAATAATATTCACAGACCTTAGAGTAGAGCCTTAAACCCAACTTTATTCCTTGGTTAATTCGTCTTAAGAGCAGCCCCCAATTTCTCTTTTTCTTCAATGCGTTCTTGAGAGAGTTTTGGAGAGGGAGAGGTTTTGATTTCTTGTTTCTTATTTGATATTGCTGTTTTTGTTTTGTAAAGGGGTTAAATAAGTCTTAAGAACTGTTTCTAACCGAATTCCAAAATACCCAATTAACCCCATATTAATTTCACCCTTTTAGACAAGTCATTCTTGACTTAAATATTTTGAACTTTCATCGGGAAACAAGTCCGCGACGCCGAGTTGCTCCTACATGATTTTGTAAAATAAATCCCAAGACAGTGAATTATCCGGTGTGTTCCATGACGCGGACCAAATTTTGGTCCTTGATGAACCAAGTCCGCGAAGCGAACTGGTTCCTTCAAAGGGTAAATTGCAACTTCTTTGGGCAGTTTTCTAGCTCAAGGTTCAGTCCTCCTCAAGGACCCTATGGCGGTTCATGGGGAGTCATGACGAAATATTTCCACCCTAAATAAATCACTCTAAATGTTAGTTACCTTGACTATCCATGTAATCTCCAAGCACTTCTTAAAACTTGATGAAACATACGAAGGCACTCCAGGAGGTATCCAGGCTAACCATTAAATGTCATCGGACGTTCATGGATGTTCCATCTCCAAAACTCTATTTACTGACTTTTAATAATACACTTAGACATTTTAGGAACTCATAAGATCATGACACACATATTAGTCTCTCTTTTATTCATGACCCGCAAGTACCCCCCTAGAATTTAAAGAGAACCCTTGGATCGTCACAACGCATACTTGAACCTTTGGGGTCTCATATATGCCTCTTAACAATCGTTTATTACATAAGACATGAAAAGTAGTGGATAATAAAAACATTTTGGACATTTAAAATATGAAGGAATCTTTTATATATACTAGGAAAGTCTCATCGTCACAAGCCATCTTAAAGACATGACATAAAAATCATAAAGAAACGGCCCTTTACATTTGAAAAACATACATAATAAGAACTTATACAGAACTAAAAGAATCAAGATTTATGCCCTCAAATATATGAGGGCATACTTTGTCTTGAGAGAATCTTTCCTAAGCATTGCCTTCTAAACTTCAACCTTACTTCCAAACCTATACTTATAGTGTATAGAAAAGTATTGGGTTAGTACAAATAATGTACAAAGTATGGCATACGAAAAAACATGCAAAAATGGATATTTTAGTAAAAACACATTTACATGTAAATTAAGTAAACATTCATGAATAATAAAACAACATAAGAATCATAATTTGACATTTAGAGATGAATTTCCATAACTTTTACAAAAAGAAGCATTTTACAGTAAGATCATCAAATTTTTAGAGTAAACTCTTTTGATTTTACAGTGAACTATCCTTATTCGTACAGTTAGCATCTTTTCTCTAAAATGAACTCCTTCTTTAACTCTTTAACCTCCCAAGTAACCCTCTAATGATACTTGGTAAAATTCATCACCTTAAGGCCACAAGGGAACCATACATACTTTCTTTACAAGTCATCATAGAAGAATTGTACACGATAGACACATTTATGCCAATACCATAACAATATTATAGTAAACTACATAGACTTGCAGATATACTACTTTACTTCACATCAATGCATTATAAGACCTTACTCATAATCCTACTCTAAGTATACTAGTGAAATGTATATATGAAGCCCCATAACCTCACACATATTTAGTAAACCTATCACTAGACCACAAGAATTAACATTCTATTTCATAAATAAACAAGTAAGTAAATACAACTTCATTCATGTCAATACATGACCAAAATAGTGCCTATAAGAATAAAACTACATCATATACACTCATACCATGCACATGTTCATAACAAGTAGACAAATACTAAAATGAAATGCATAATGAAAAAACTATTATCATACTCCTTAGATCACCATCCTAGAACTCCCTAAGGAGCAACTTGTGTTGTCACATTCATGTTTACCCCGTAGACGTAACTGGCGTCATCATTATCTTTGAGGACTATGACTAGCCTCTTAGCTTACATTATTACATTCATATGTCAAATTTAGCGGAAAACATAAAATTTTTCATTAATTCTACTTGGAGGTTTACATATACCTCTGCATACACATAACATATATATATCGAGAATACATAGACCCTTCGTATCGAAGATTACTTAGTGTTCTACTTTTATTGCAGATAAGTATACAAAGTATAACATAGACATAATAGTCATAGTAATTTTCTCATCTCATAACCATCTAATAAGATTGTAAGAACTTGGGCACAACCCATACATCAAGTAAAAATGCCTCACATGGGCTATATAATGTTTCATACTAAATGTAAAAAAAGAACCATATAACTCTATAACTAAAAAGTGAACTACATAAGCTAGATAGTGGTATAGCCCTCGGAAAATGGGGACCTACCCTACTTGGATGAATGAGATATCCAAACCTTCTTCAAGCAGTCTTCAAGGTACGTTAACGGCCGGAACCTATAATTTTGGGGAAAAGGAAGAAACGGGGTTAGTACACCACTTGTACTATGTATGGGACCATATGCGCACATACTTTTAAACATGCTAGTTAAAAGGACATTTCATAAAGATATGAAATATACTTTGAAATCACTTATGCATATCCAAAAAGATCATACCAATCCATTGGACATGTTAACTAAGTCATAAGCATGTACATTACCAAACAAACATCATCAAGTCTAATCAACTCAACCATGCATATCACATAGTTAAATAGATACTCAAGTAAATCTATCGTCAAGTTATATTAACAATAAACATGAATAAGAGTACATTTCAACATAACCAAAGCAAGTCAATTACCCATAAACCCCTATCAAGTCAAAAAGTTCAATGACCAAGTAAATCCCCATAACCTTACTCAATTAAGTAACCCAACAAGAATCATAAATAACATCCTACTTCACTTAACATGGCATTTAAGTGTACATATCATCTTACTTTAACAATATAAACCAACACATATTCATAAGTTAACTAATCAACATATAGTATAAAAATGTGCAAGTTCATCATATTTATGTCATATAGAATTATAAGAATAATCATACATAAGAATATCCTCGTCAGACAACCCTCAAGTCTAACTATTGCAATGCTTAGGTAGAGTCTGATACCCCTATTTAGACTAAGCAACACCCCTTAGGTTATCATAGTTAGAGTTCAATCCTTTAGATCATTTTACTTTTTGGGAACATCTTGCCCTAACACAAAACATAGACCACATGAGCTAGTGTGGAGTCTGGTGTCATAAAACCCTACACCGAAGGAAGGCAGACTACTTGCCAAGGTAGTACCGAAACATAAAACATAACAACTCTGTGGATCCTCTAGCTATTCCTATGGGGGCAATATAGTTCTAGAATAAGGAGATATAGTTGGGACCCTCTTTATGCTACGGGGATTATGGTCTTTAATCTCAAGAGTACATTAGTGATACTACCTTCCCTATGTGAGAAGGGACACTCCTCGCTCTAGTTTACTTGGTGCTAAGCTATAGTCCCTTTTTGAAATGTCTTTAAGCCTTTATTATCAATCATAGCTTAATTTAGGTCATAGGGTCTACCCCTTATATAATCATCATCAATATCTCAATAAGAATTGCATTATTATAAATCATTTAATTACAATTCATATTGGTGAGGTTAGCACATCAATATCTTCATATCTTGAAAAGGCGCACTAGTAAATCATTCACCCTCCTTATAACATTTACATCTTAAACCAAAACCTCACAATCATAATCAAGACACTTCAATTCAACATCTTACAACCATTCAAATCCTAATATACTTAAACATATATTAGACATCCTTCTACCAATTTTTATCACTTTCAGACTCCTAAAAGCTAGTCAAATGGCCTAAGGCACGCTAGTACCTCGTTGTACTACTTTCCGGACGTCATGGACGTTCTTGGATGTTTTGGCTTCTATAATTCTTAAATGACCTATATTAATTAAAATAGACCTTAAAATAGTGTCTATACCTTATGACACATATGTTAGGCTCTAGAAAACGCCTTGTATTTTCGATGTGTTACATGTGCAATGTCTAGGTGTGTTCATTACTTCCACCTATCCTAAGTAACCTCCCTTAGTTTATCTTATTGAGGGTATTATTCATATACATTCACTATATATTTTACATTAGGGAAACTACAGCCTTAATCGAAAATAAGACCATGTGAGTCCAACATAAAATTTGGTGTCATCCCCTCACACCAAATGAGGGTATCTTACTGTCCAAGGTAAGACATGAGTAGCATGCTAGCATATTAGGTGATATCACTTGGTAGATACTATGGGAAACATAGTTATGCAACTTGGAGGCATCATGGAAAAACCAACTCTATGCTTTTCGGTTATGCGGCTATCCACCTCACGAGGATTATGCTGACCTACCTTCCTCAAATGGGAAGGGACATCCTTCACTTTATGTTCATTCGATGCTAAGCTAAGTTCCCTACATTAAATGCCTATATTAAATTACTTTACAAATATAGGCATTAGGATATTCACTCCCCATATGCTTAGCTCATAGGTTATAGATGAGAAGTCCTTTCATTAACCTATATCATTTGAGAACACCTTTCACATGAACATATCATATGTAAGCATTTATTTAGTTGAGGATATTTTTGAGCACACCTTTCAAGAGCCCCTCTATTGACTAGATCATCATATATGTGTGTGAGTACATACATGTGATAAAACCTTTCACATAACACCTTTAGACAACACATGTTCATACTTTACTTCATTCATGCATAAGTGTACAAGTGTCACTATGTGATCCATGCTTTCATATAAACACATTTACACACTAGGAATAATCATAGTTCATAATACAATATACTTCACATTTAACATATAAGACATGTTCAGAACATACTCATGCATTAATATCCATGTACAGAAGAGACAAAACCTAGGAACTATTCTCTCAAGGTACACATGTGCAATGCATATACAAGGTCACATACCCTTTCCCATGCTAGTACGGCTAAAAATTCATCCTAGTGTAGGATACACATATCATACTTTCATAGACATAAGTTTAAAATGAATAGTAGTAGACACTAGTGAATTTGAGAACAACCTTTTATTAGATACTATGATTCTATACTACTTGTAAGCATGCATGTAGAGTGAGGGTGTGTGATCATAGGTCAATATGATCACATAAGGGCTATCAATAACACATTGGTCAATATGATCACATAATGGCTATCAATAACACATTGGTCAATATGATCACACAAGGGCTATCAAAGATAGTTATAGGGCAATATCTATTCATTCTTTCAGATTTAATGTTGTCTAGTCTTGCAAAGAGCAGAACTTGAGTCTGGCGCCTTAGAAAACTCAGCCATCGTCTAGTCTTGCAAAGAGCAGAACTTAAGTCTGGCGCCTTAGACAACTCGGCCATCATGACTTATATCTCGTACCATACCTGAGCCATATACTTGAGTTGATATTCATCCAACTCAAACTTCTCCTCTTCATTAACACCCATAGAAGGCATTAGAGCCTACCATGCACTCACCTCTATGCAAACAGCCAAGCATGCCGCACACTCCAGCAGCTGGGGCTTGAGGAGGAGCTTGGTTTCCCCCAACAGTTTCTTCTCCAACTATCCTGCATGCATTTCATATTGTGTTCACGCACACACAAGAAGAAAATTAAATTCTAGAAGTACACAAAATGTCAACACTCTAGATAGCACAATAAAGAGTTGAAGAAGGAAATTTCCTAACATCACAAAGTCTTTAAGTCATGATTGTGGAGCTCTTCACAACCATAAGATAGAAACTACGTGATGTGGTTTTTTTGAGCTTTAGTTCCTAGGTAATTTAACTTCATGCTCTGATACCAAGTTTTTCACGACCCGAATTATTGAATCTGAATGGAAACCGCATTGTTGACCTCTTAGAGGTCGCATACAAGCCTCTTCTTCATTTCATAATATTCATATGGTTAATTTTAGCGGAATATTTAAAACTTTTTAAAACTTACGAAGTATACATGGACTTCATATAGTTATTATATAGTTATATCATATACTAAGCTCAATGTAAAGAAACAACCATCTATCATGAAGAATCAAATCAAAGGGAGAATGAATATATCACAAATAAATTTGCCAAACACGGCCTTATTAAAAAAGCTTTGAAAAGAAACTGTCAGAAAGAAATGCTTGGAAAAACATCCACTAGTTATGTCTACCACTATGCTAGACTAAAATGGTAGCATCTTCGAAATCAAGAGGACCTACCAAATGGTGTGAAGAACGCTAACGTCCAAACCACTTCAATGAATCTTCAATTTGCTTTATGACTTGCACTTATAAAAATGGTAAATTGTATAGGGTTAGTACACCACTTGTAATAAGTATGGGTGTATGCACACATACACATAAGACTAAGCATAGTCAAGGAAAGCTCTTCCTGAACAACATGTCATATTAGAAAGTATAGTCACTTGACTTTCCTAATTCATTAGTTGTGAATTATAGTATGAATATGATGTATTTTAATGCATTCAAAGCACACAACTCATTTACTCTGTGATTACAAGACATTAGAGTCATCAACGTATTTTTAGATTAACTCAAGCGAAGATTCGAAATTTTAGTATCCGTTAACCCGGGGGCTCCATTCTTGACACTTACTTTATTTTTGAGTCTTTTTCTTCTTGTTTTTGTGTAGTTCAATAATTCCTTTGGTCCTATGTTTTACTTACAAGTGCAGTGTTTCATGGTAGTACCATATCCACAATGAATCAAGTAAATAATCCAAGGACTAAGGAATGATTACACCATCCTTAGAATGAGTCATTCCTTACATTATGTATTCATTGTCCAAGAACATTTCATAAGCAAGTCTATACTGGCTACGCCACTTATTTCATAATTTTCATATTAGGGAAGTTATAAAGCTTGGATATGCTATTATGTTTCTACTAACCTTTATTGGAATCATATAAGAAGTCATTATAAGACAATCTTATTTCGCTTTGCCTATTATTTGCTGAAACTTCATTGGTATTGATATTGGCATTTTACATTCTGAAGATCTTACTTTCATAGCTCACTTTGAACATACGTTCCATAATCTTAGTTTCTTGGTTTCTTAGCGACATCTTTAGAAATAAGTTCATGCGAGTTTACATGAAATCTAGTGTCTTCCCCACACAAAAAGGAGGTGATTCACCGATTAAAATTAATCTATATCATGTGAGATACTCATGAAATCTAGTGTTTGCCCCACACCGAAAAGTGGTGATTCCCGACTAGGTGAATCCGTCTCAAGTGTTTACCCCAAATCAAAAGGGGTGGCTCACAGCTATAGTGAACAAATAACATTCTTTTGAGCATAAACCAACATTGATCATGAGAGCTAAACATGAACTCCGGTGTCTTCCCCATACCGAAAAGAGGTGATCTCCCTGGCCAAGGTGAGATCAAAACAAACCTAGCTCTCTTAGGTGGAAATCAGAGGCTAGTTCCTATGTTGGCTAGACATCGTTCGAAGACTAGGGACGTAAGGAGACTAATTTTCCATCTCGGTGGTAGCCTCGTCTAAAGAGACTTACACGTGCAAGCACATGCTTATAGATAGTCTATCGGTGATTTGCTCGCTTTCATTATCTTATTATCTTTTAGAGTTGACTCAAACATTATGGAAGCTTGCTTCTAGATTGAGATTTACTTACTTTGTTGATGACTTGTCATCCTTTTCTTTACATTTATGAAATGTGCATTGTCCTTACATAACATCTTTGGTTTTAATTAAACTTGTCTCACACGTTCTAATACCTTCATTCATGAGTATTTTTAACATTGTAGCTTAGGTTTAAATGAGACTTGTATCACTTCTTTTATGACCTCATTCTTGTAAATTTCTTAACTTAGACATCTCTAATTATGTTATGACTCGCGTTTATTGTTTACTTTCGTTTCATATCTTCATATCATCGTTTATAGACGAAGAGAACTTCATTCCATAAATTACTGTTTATAGTTCATTTGGTTAGGGCATGTTCGGATTTGCTCCAATGAATGGCATGCCTTTGGATATGGATTCATTGAATTACCTTAAATGTGCTTATATTGTCATTTCAATACTTTGGTTGTACATCATTGTCACAAAATTAATATTTGCCAAGAAAGTTTGAAACTGACTTCATAGCCAATTTATTGGCACAAACCAAAGTTACACTAATTAATGTTTAGTTTGGTATAACTTTGCCATTAGCAAATATATTAATTATTTAAAGATAACATTATAGCAAATTCCATTCATCACTCTTAGACAATGTATTGTTAGTCATTTTATTTGCATAAGGCAGGAAATAATACGCTCAAACAATAATACGCTCAAACTTACTTCTCAAATAAGAAGTAAAGCGGTCGCGTCAAGTAAATAACCCAACTAGTGAGGTTGGGATCGTTCCCACGAGGAAAATAGTCTAGACTTAACTTCAACTTGTTTATTACTATTGTTCGGTTGATGACTTCCTTGGAAAGTAAAAAAACATAAAAAGGGGGGTTTGTATTTCCTAATAAGTAAAAATAACTAGCAAAATTGAAAGAGACACTTAATG
>NC_028648.1:37501858-37502419 GCF_001406875.1 Solanum pennellii | reverse complement strand
AATATATGTTAATAATTCTTTTCCTATTATCTACCTCTATGGTCCGGCAAGTAGCATTAAGGCGAGTTCTAACGTTGATCATCCGTTAAAAAGACTTCTAAGCGAAAGAATTATTAATACATGCAAGACACTATTCGAGAATTGTTATTTTAGCTAGGATTTATCTCATTATTTGCCTATGGTTCCCACAACCCTAGTTATGGAGTTTAGTTACTCATAGCCATAAACACAATATTCAAATATATTAAATAAGAATTCATGTACTTACTTCAATGAGAAAGAATAAAGTCCAAAAGATTGCTTGATTAATCACCAAAAATCAATTGCAAGAATTCTCAAAGTAATCAATAATCTGACGAAAAGTCTAATGATTATCGAGAATCTCACAATACAATGTTTACGAATACGGAGTTTCAACAATCTCAGAGTCTAACTATCAAGTGTCTAACCTCAAAAAGAGGTTTTTCGAACTATTTATAAAAATACAAAAACCTAATTAAAACAAGAATTCTAATTGCTGGAAATCTGCCAAAACGCGGCTGGGTCGACGGACCTCGCGAC
>NC_028648.1:37498468-37499049 GCF_001406875.1 Solanum pennellii | reverse complement strand
TTTTTTGGGATCAGAACATGACACAGACTCACCATGCATTAACACCTATCCGCTTCAATTTCTCACCGAGGTGCTAACAATTCTGGTATTGCAACTAATGTCCTCACTTTAGAACAAAATCCTCATTTTTCACACAATGATTTCAGTTTGAGTATAAGGATTACTTTTCAACACTCGCTCTCAGAACAAAGTCACACTCATTCATACCTATTGCCATAAGCTTGCCCTTATTTTCACTGCCTTAAGTTCGCTATACAACCCTTAGGATCACGATAGGACTTTTTTAGCTTGTAACATAGGCTCAGGGTCAGGTAGGGTATATTTAGGTATACTTTAGTGACTTTTTGCCCTCCTTGACATATCGGCTAAACCTTCCCTTTTCTATCATTTTATCTCGCCCAGTTTCTCATATTCTTTCCCTTTGCTCAATTTTCTCTTCTTTCTTCATTTGTGTAAGTGAGTCTCTTCTTTTCTTGTTTGTAATTCTTATATATTTTTCTTTTTCTTTACTTTCCTTTCAACTAATTTTGAGTCACTCTACTTTTGTTCTTTCTCTCTCTTTTGTTCTTTCAACCCCACTT
>NC_028648.1:37340291-37498415 GCF_001406875.1 Solanum pennellii | reverse complement strand
GAACGTGAGGTTGGCCTTCTTGATGGCCCCCTTCGGCTCAGTGACCCAATCTGCACCCTCTCCGTCGACTGATAGGTGCAGAGCCATCCACCTCTTGGTGGTCTCTCTCAGTGCCTGCTCGCGCAAGAACTGGCCATCCTTCACTATCTGCCAGCGGTAGTCAAACTCGGCAGTGTGGGGAGTCCGCGTAGCATCTGCACTCTCGCCGTATAGGAACCAGCGGATAGCTGGCAGGGAAATGTCGACCTGCACGCCCCGGACTCGAACCTGCTCCAGTGGGGCCTGTTTAGCGGGAGCAGCCCGCCTGTCGATCTGTGATCGGAGAGTCGCTACGTAAGAGGCGTAGAACTCTCGGGCCATCTCCTCGCTGTATCGTCCCAACGGACGTGCTGTCCACTCTAAGCGATGCCTGGTGAATAGGTTGTGGATCTCCGGCATCGAGGGGAGACTCCCTGTAAGTACCCGCCTCTCCAAGGTGAGTGTCCGAGTCATAACTCCTTTATCCGTCAGGAATTTGCTGTCGGAGTAAACTTGAAACTGGTCTTCGACGCACCACCGGTCCGGCTACGTGTGTTGCTTTCCTAACATTTATCTTTACCTCATATTAAGCATTGCATTCGATATTTGACTCAGTTATTACCTCATACCAATCAATACTAGCCTATTAGATAGTGTACACTAAATCTATGTTAATAATTCTTTTCCTATTATCTACCTCCTTGGTCCGGCAAGTAGCATTAAGGCGAGTTCTAACGTTGATCATCCGTTAAAAAGACTTCTAAGCGAAAGAATTATTAATACATGCAAGACACTATTCTAGAATTGTTATTTTAGCTAGGGTTTATCTCATTATTTGCCTATGGTTCCCACAACCCTAGTTATGGAGTTTAGTTACTCATAGCCATAAACACAATATTCAAATATATTAAATAAGAATTCATGTACTTACTTCAATGAGAAAGAATAAAGTCCAAAAGATTGCTTGATTAATCACCAAAAATCACTTGCAAGAATTCTCAAAGTAATCAATAATCTCACGAAAAGTCTAATGATTATCAAGAATCTCACAATACAATGTTTACCAATACGGAGTTTTAACAATCTAAGAGTCTAACTATCAGGTGTCTAACCTCAAAAACGAGGTTTTTCGAACTATTTATAAAAAAACAAAAACCTAATTAAACAAGAATTCTAATTGCTGGAAATCTGCCAAAACGCGGCTGGGTCGACGGACCTCGCGACGGACCGTCGTGGTCATAACGGACCGTCGTGGACTCCGTCGTCCCATACTTGTGCAATTTCTTCTGCTGCTCTCTTCACTACCCTCGACGGCAAGTATGACGGACCGTCATAGGCACAACGGTCCGTCGAGGGTCTTCGTTCCAAAATACTTCAACTCTCGGAATTTGGGTACTGGGATCACTTCTCTGAACTTCACGACGAACCTGCAGGACGGACCGTCATAGCCATGACGGACCGTCACAAGCTTCGTAATCCCACACTTGGTCAGACTTCCCCATCTTCCTTCAGCAGCTGCACTACGTTGCCACCTACGGACCGTCACAAGCACGACGGACCGTCATAAGCTTCGTAGGTGGTCTCTTCTGCATTTTTTCGCTCAAAATCTCCGCATTCAGCCTTGGACAGATTTCCTGCAAAACAAAGAGAAACTTATATCAAAATTAGCAAAAAAAGGCTTTCGGACACACTAAACTTAAGGAAAAAGTATTAATTGTACCGTGAAACCACGGTATATCAATAAGGCAGGAAATTCATTCAAGTACAATTTCATGGCATCATTAGCCAATTCTATTACATATTTTGGAAATAATGTGGTAGGAAAATTTATTGGCATAAGCCAAACTTTCACTACACTTGAACTTTTAATCTTTGATTAACTTACAAGAAAAATTCAATGCTTTGTTTTGCCAATCTATGAAGTTGTTTTGGCATTATAGATTCATGAACTAGCTTCAATTCATTATGAAAGTTATAACTACTTATTTAATTCTATTACGTTCACAAGTTCGTGTTGATTGGGTATGTTGGGACTTCTCACATTGATTGGCATACACTATGTTATGAGTTCATTAATGTAAAGATTGGTATGACTTTACATAATTTGGATGCAATGTGATTAAAGATATGTTTTACTAGCCAATTTGTTGGCATAAACAAAACTTTCACATATGGTGGTCATTTAAACTTCATTTGTTGTAAGCAATCCTTTTTACAATTAAATTATAATTATCATTCAACGAACAACCAGTAACAGTAGACTCAACTTCATAAACAACTTCACCTTTCTCGAACACAAAGCTAAGCATTATGTCATTCCTTAATCCGTGTAACTAAGCACTCAATCGTAAGAATCCGATCTATAAACTTCATTAATCATTAAAAATAAAGAACATATAAAATCAGTTAGCACCATATACAAACAACATGTTAAATATTACATCTATATACTTAAAGAATCGAAAAGAAGGATAACTAGGGAGATGGACGTTCAACAATATCATTGGGAAAAAACCCTAGTTACGAAATTCATGAATTTGAAACGTTTGAAGAGACTCTTAGAGAATGAATTACATTAAATGAAAACCCATAACTTATGTATAACTTAATCTACGAAGAGCACCTTGCATGAAACCTTGAAATCTCCTAGAACATCTATGAACTTTCTGCCTCTTTCTTTCATTCATTTTAGCATTCTATTCTCTATGTTTTGATCGTGAGTTTTAGGTTTAGGAACTTATATTAAATCATTCAAATAAGTCTTAATAAGTTAATTAAATTAATTATTTAATTAATTACTCAAAATCCCCTCTAGATTGACTAGAACTAGGAAAAAACAACATTTAGTAAAATCTGACATTTTTGCTAAGGATTTCGTTTTGACTTTTTAAATTAATTAATTAAAAGTCTAATTTAATTAATTAAGGTACCTAGGGTAATTAATAAAGTAACCTTAAGTCATTGGAACCACAACTTACCCTTTTTGACCATCCTAGGTTATGTACTAGGATGTTTTTATGTTATACTAGGTTAGTGCAAGAATTTCGGTTTGACCCCTTTAATATAAATAATTAAATGGATAATTTAATTAATTAATTTACCTAGGTTAAATAATTTAGTACCCTTAAGTGGTTATAACCATAACTAACCCTTCGGAATATCCTAGATTAAGTACTAGGTTGTCTTTTTCTTGTCTTAACCTAAATATGAAATTGCTTTGTGATTGCGGTTTTGCCCTTTAAAATTAATTAATTAAATGTATAAATTAATTTATTAAGTAACATAGGGTAATTAATAAAGTATACCTATGTTTTTAGGACTATAACCAACCCTTTGGAAAATCCTAGGTTAGGTACTACATTGTCTTTTGCTTGCCTTAGCCGAAATCTGGAATTTGCTTTGTGATTTCGGTTTTTTCCATTTAAATTAATTAATTATGTTTCTACATTAACTAATTAAGTAACCTATGGTAATTAATAAATTATCTTTAAGTTGTTGGACCATAACCAACCCTTTGGACAATCCTAGGTTAGGTATTAGGTTGTCTCTTCAACTAATTACTAGGTCTGTGTCACCCAATTTAAGTCATAGGTTGTCGGGTGCACTAGTTAGTTAATTTAGGTTTGTCCTACGTTATTTAGTTATTTAGGGCAGTAGGTTAGAACCTATAATTAGTTAGGGAGCTAGGCTGCACGCCTACCCCCCTAACTACCCTAACCAAATTCAGTTAGGGTGGTCCCCTTCCTTGGCCATTTCTCCCCCCATTTGCTTGCACATGGGCTTGAACATGGGTTGATTGTACTTTCCTAACTAACTATTATTTATGGTTCATTTGGGAATGTTTACTTATCCTCCCAAGGATCCTCACTATGCCCTTGGGTACTGCTTAATCTACATGATCATTTTGAATGATCATGTGCTATGGTACCTAGGCTTGACACTTGGATGCCTCGTACCTAATTTGTGAGTTAAAGGAAAAAACATTCTATCCTAGAGTCTTTATTACTGGTAAATTTCTTGAACAAGCTCATTAACACTTAGTAAATTTGGCAAACACCCTTTAGGCCAATATTTTCTACTATGCCCAATATTTTTGTTTATTTGGGTATTATATAGAAATTGTCTAATACCCCTTGGCATATTTTCTATAATATGTTCAATATATCTCAATATTGGAAATTGGAATGCCTATGTATCCCGAATACGCATTTTTAAAGACTTATTAGGCTCTTTACTAGACATGTAATTTTCTAAAATGCTACAAGGGCCCTTGGTTTGTCCTTGGAGAGCAGTACCCGAACGTTTCCATCATGAATCAACTCTAATACCTGCTAGACACCCTTCCATAAATTTTCATGAATTTCCGAATCCTAAAAGCTGGTAAAATAAGCTAAATCACGGTAGTACCTCTTTGAACTTGTTTTCGGAAGTTATGAATGTTCTTGGACGTTTTTGTTTCTCCACTTCCAATATTACTTAACTTCATTAAAATTTACCTTAAACAGTGTCTAGACGTTAGGACACGTATGTTAGGCTCTAACACACACATTGGATTTTCGAAGTGTTAGATTATCCCCCCCCATAGAATCATTCGTCCCCGAATGACACAAAAAATATTCCGAAAGGATGAATATACACAAGACTAGCATCCTAACAAACAAGAATAAATAAAATCTTCGACCATATCACTTAAACTGGGAAATTCAAAAGGATTTAATTACCACACATAAGACATAACATTACATTATGAGGAATATCATTATCACAAAAACAAGAGCTGAACATAGCATTTATGAGTCAATATTCCTAAGTTACTCTTACCAACACACTAAATATAATCTCATAAGACTCACCATATAAAAATGCACTACATAACTCAAAACAAGCCAAAGATCAAAATTTACAATTTTTAAATTAATTAGGCATGTTTCACTGTAACTTCACTATAACAATATCAAAAATTCATATTTTGCAACACTTAACCGAAAATAAGGAAACTTCAAAATATAGTCATTATTTTAATTATTAGTAGGAAAAGCTTACCATAGTTATCAAATAGATGAGGGTAATGGAACTTCATGTAGGCCTCGGCCTCGCATGTTGCACCCTCATCTAGGTGATTCTTTTATAAAACCTTTATGGAAGACACTTCTTCATTCCTCAATTTCTTTACTTGCGTATCAAGGATCTGAACTGGAACCTTCTCATAAAAGAGGTTATCTTTTTGGAATAGGAAGAGCAAGAATGGAACCGCTATCGCTTATCCTATCATCCGTGATGAGCTTCTTTCATTCGTCAGTATGGGGTAGGTAGAGTCCTTTGCTCGTATGCTTGGCATTACTATAGTCGCACCAGTCTTCCTTCCTTTTTAGTGCACATGAAACGGAAACCCTAATAGAGACTACCCACACGGTGATCAAAACTCTTCCTTCTATGCTTCACTGTTAATTGATTGGCGCATGAAACACCAAGAGCCTCAATAGGAAGAAGAGACTCCGGATCACCAATATATTTTTTAAGCATGGAAACATGGAAAATCAGATGAACCGAAGCCAATTCACTAGGAAACCAGAAATCATAAGCTACCTTAATAACCCTTTGTAAGATTTCATAGGTACCCACATAACAAGCACTCAACTTCCATTTCTTGACAAATCTAACAACGTCTTTCATAGGCCAAATTTTCAAATACACCTTATCACCTTCTTAAAATTCTAAATCCCTTCTCCTATGATAGGCATAAGCCTTTTGCCGACTATAGCCCGTTTGCAAGTGATTACTTATGATATGAACTTTCTCCGAATTCTTATAAAACAAATCAGGACAAGCGAAGTCTCACCCACTTCAACCCGTCCAATAGGAGACCTACACCTCTTATCTTACAAGGCTTCATAAGGAGCCATCAATATGGATGTATCGAAACTATTATTATAAGCAAAACCCACCAACAACATTTTCTTGTCCCAATTCCCCGGTAAATTAATAATACAAGCCCTAATCCTATCTAAAAGGGTTTGAATATTACTCTCCGCTTGACCATCTGTTTGGGGATGAAAAGAGATACTTAACTTTACCTTAGTACCCAATCCTTCTTGGAATGACCTCTAAAACCTAGATGTGAATTGTGCACCCAGGTCCAATATGATTGATAATGGAATACTATATAAACATACAGTATCATCCATGAAGATCCTTGAATAATCCTCCACCGAGTAAGTAGACTTGATGAGAATAAAATGAGGGGACTTGGTCAACCTATCCACAATAACTCATATGTAACACCTTGAAAATGACTTAAGTAAACTAGAGCTTAAAATGTTGTTCATGATGGTATAAGATACTAAAATAGTCTATAATGTGATATTAAGGTAGTGTCTAAGAGTTTAGGTGCATTAGAAGTCGTATGTCAAGGGATGACTAAGACGTTCGACGACTATGTCACCTATGTGCCTCATATGTGGTTCTATGTTTTTATGTGTGATTCATGATGTTATAAGGTCTTTAAATGAGTTATTATAATGTATATAGGAAGTGTGTCATGTTTCGTGAAGTTTGGAGGTCAAACGTCCATGACGTTTGAAAGTGTTTCCTTGAAATAACCTTGTGTGTCTAGGCATGTTTCGTCGAGTTTTACGTGTATCTTTTGGGTGAAATTCTTATGAGAGGTGCTAAAATCATATACGAGCATGTTTAGGTTTGCAACATTCAGGAAAACATCCCCAAGTACCATCCAAGGGTCTTTGAGGAAGGACCCAAAGTTGGTGCCAAATCTGTCCAAGAAAGCCCAACAAACGATTGGTAGTCGACGCCCAGTGGGTTGGTCGATGCACTGGTTGTGGGATCACATCGATTGAGACTTAGGCGTGGGGGAGAGGAATCCTAATACAGGCCTCATTCCCAGACCACGGACCAACAGGACGGTCCATTGGTTAAGGGACGGATCATCGATGGGCAACCATCGATTGGGTCTATCTTCTTTGCACGTTCACTGCCAAGTGAGGGATAAATGTGTAATTTCACTCCACTTAAAAATAAGAGGTTTGGAGGTTCCTAAGGTTTTTCTTGGGCATTTTAAACATATATATAAGTCTTTAACACTTACAAGAATTTATTTTTCCAAATAAAACCCCCAAATCCCTTAGAAATTCCCTAGGACTCCATTGTAGTGAAAACTCAAGAAAGGGCTTGGATTGAAGAACCTTGTGGAGATTCTTCATCCAATTGAAGAATTAGATTCATTGAGGTATGTATTTTTTTCTTTGAAACTCTCTTCATCTAGGATCCAAACTTTCAAAAATGTTTTGAAAAGTTTTCAAAGATGAATTGTCCAATATTATGATCTATTCCACGGGTTCTTGCATTAATGGTTATTAAACATTGAATCATGAAAGAATTTTTATTGTATTGATGATTTTATACTAAAATTACCTATGAACCCATGAATTGGATGAACCCTAGTTTTTGACTAAATGATGTGTTACTTGATATTGATCTAATGTTGATGAATTCTAATGTAGTTTTATGCAGGCTATTGGTTGATGTAATATTGAAGTCAATATATATCAAGGTTGTATTATATTTATTAATATGTAGTAATTTTACCTAGTTTAATGAATATTGTTATGATTATGTTTAATTCTTTGTTATGGCCATGGGTAAGGGCCTTGGTGATATCGAATTGGGTGAATCGACATTGGTTTGAGGTATTCAGAAGGATGTGCTGGTAAGATTCCTTTTTTAGTTTATTTTATTTTATTAGACTTATATTACATTTTGATTTGTATGATACAAATATGGTGGCGGTGTTTTGTGCATTACTCGCAATTGATGTTGCCTTGTCGGTGTTATTTTAAGTAATCTGATGATCATGGACTTGTCAGCAAACTACAAGAAGTAATACGATTATTTGTGTAGTTAATTATGTGAAGTATGATAATATCTATCTACATGTTAAGTAATGTGTTTGTATATGTGTTCTATTTATGTTATGTAAGTGATCATGTTAGACAATGAATGTGCCTTTGTGTGTATAGTCTTAGGGTTGATGTATGTTATTCCTACTTGACTATATGAGTATATGATTGTCATATTTATGTTGATATGATAGTATATAGGATGAATTGAAGATGATAAGATTTATTTCTATGTACTTCTAGAATGACATGTGTTATGAGTTAAAGTGAAGTATATGGTGTCTTATCATGGTTGACTTGTGTCCCTTGCTTGATGTATGTATGAAAGTGAATATGTGATGTCTTGAATTAAGCTGCTAAAGTCTCTTATTCTTGAATGTATGAATGACATGTGACCTTAAATGAAGTTAAAAGGGTTTCTTATGTGAAACTTGAACCTTGTGGTAACGTTATGAATGTTGAAGTCGTAAGCAGTAATGGTATCCTTCAATGTAAAGGAATGATATAATTAAGGTTAATTGGATGGAAAAGCATTATATTAATCCGTAGGAAAGTTATGATGAGCTTCTTGTCAGCATTGGGAGGTAGCCCTAGTGGAACTTTCTTTGGTAGGGTAAATGTGATTGGGTCTTGAACTTGATATGGAACTCCTTTATAACCTGAAGTGTAAATTACTCTATGAGAACGAAGGCTAGCACCGAGTAAGTAAGGTAAGGGAAGTAGTTCTAGCTATATAATGAGACTAGATTACAAAGCATGCCATTCATATTTCTTAACCATGTGCCTACATGGGATGTGTCTAAGTTCTACCATTGGCAAGTCGAACACCCTTATAGGACTAGGTTAGAACTTCAGATTCCATGTCTTGCTATCATGTTCTATGTCAGTTATTTCTTATTTTCATCATATGGAATAGCTATTAGTATTAGAGACGTTCTATGAAGTTTAGGTCGTGGTATGGGACGCTATCTACAGATTACACAATAGGCTTTGAAGGTCTTATTGGGAGTTCCTAGGTCTTGTCCAAGACCATTAATTTAGTATCCCTTATGTGTTCAATGTCTCCTAAATTAATTAATGAATATAATGAATTAAGTTAATAAAGTATGTTAAATGAATAAGTACATATCTAGTGTAGTTAAGGATTGTCTACTCATGGTGTAAAGGGGGCATATGGATGGTCACTTCATATCTTACCTAGATGAGTTTTAAGAACAACTCTACTTAGGGAAGATGATGGTTATGTGGACATTATCTACACTTAGGACGTCTTAAGGTTATTTAGGTAGTCTTTAAGAGGTCAATTATGGACGTTATTGATATGCTCAAACTTACTTCTCAAAATAAGAAGTAAAGTGGTCGTATCAAGTTAAGAACCCTACTAATGAGGTTGGGATCGATACCACGAGGAAAATAGTTCAGACTTAACTTTATTATCTTATTACTATTATTTAGTCAACTATTTCCTTAGAAAACAAAAGACAAAAAAGGGGTTTTTTATTTCTAAAGTAACAAAAAAAATAAACTAAATTAACGTAAACAACTAAAAGATTCAAATCTCGGAGCTTAATCATTTAATAAAAGAAACTAGGGCTTAATTGTTCCGCATATGTTACTAACTTGATAATTCTAACTATAAAAATTCTTTCCTAGTATCTTGCATGTAAAGTAATAAGTTATGTATCTCTAAATCCTTGGTCGGGCATCTAGAAAATTTCACTCCGCACCTTGGTCCGGCTACGTGTGTTGCTAATTTTTTTTATTCGATATTTGACAAAGTTATTACCTCATACCAACCAATACTAGCCAATTAGATAGTGTACACTAAATATTTGTTGATAATTCTTTAACTATTATCTACCTCCTTGGTCCAACATGTAGCATTAAGGCGAGTTTTAACGTTGGAGATCCGTTAAAATGATTTCTAAATGAAAGAATTATCAATACATTCAAGACACTATTCTAGAATTTCTATTTTAGTTATATTTTACCTCATTATTCAACCATGGTTCCCACAAACCTAGTTACGGAGTTTAGTTACCCATGATCATAATCACACTATTCATATATTTAATATAAGAATTCGTGCACTCACTTTAATGAGAAAGAATAAAATCCAGAAATTTTATTTGATTAATCAACACAAACACCAACAATCAATTCCAGAAAAAGTGTATCAATTATTGAAATTAATTCTTCAATACTTGAACAAGAGAACTAAAAAATATCAAAGTCTAACCCAAAAACGAGGTTTTTTGAACTATTTTTAATAAAAACAAAAACCTAATAAAAGAAGGATTCTAATAACTGAAAATCTGTCCAAACGCGTCTGAGTCGACGAACCTCGTGACGGACAGTAGTGGTCACGACGGGCCGTCATGGCCTCCGTCGTCCCATACATCACAAATTCTTCGGCTGCTTTCTTCATTGCACTCAACGAACAGGTATGACGGACCGTTCCAAGAACGAAGGTCCGTCGAGGGTCTCCGTTCCATAATACTTTAACTTCTTGGAATTCGGGTACCGGGACTACTCTCTGATCATTACGACAAACCAGTAAAACGGGCAGTCGTGGCTATAAAGGTCCGTCATGGACTTCCGTAAAACCACACTACGTCAGACTTCTCCATCTTCCTTCAGCAGCTTCTCTCCTCACTAGGATGCCACCGACAGACCTTCACAGACTCGATGTACTTTCATAAGCTCCGTAGGTGGTCTCTTCTGCATTTCTCGCTCAAAAACATCCGCGTTCATCTTTGGATAGATTTCCTGCAAATAAGGAGAAACATACATACATAAAAATCAATACAAAAAGGCTTTTGGACACACACTAAACTTAAGGAAAAAGCATTAAAAGAACCTTGAAACCATGATACATCAGTTATCTTCTTGAATTACTTAAGTAACTCTTTTGATAGACTTTGGAAAGACACTACCCTTACATTAGCTATATGGGCATGTGGGTCATCAGAAGGTATCCCTGAAAACAAATCTCAAGCAGTGAGCATTTGCATCAAACTATTAGTTACCACAAAGGTGTGGCCTTGTTTAGAGTGCCCAAGACTAGTGGCCCATCATAGTCAGCAATATTATCATAACTTCTGTAGTATTCTTGAGGACGTGGAGTGGGATTTTGTCCCCTTTGTTGATTTTCACCAGGATCATCGGGTAATAACTGACCATGAGCATCAACTAGAGCTGGGATGTTATGGTTTGGATCATCATCATTAATACCTAAGTTTTGATTCATATTGCGTAGTGTACGCTCTAATTAGTGATCGTAGGGAATCAAGGGTTCTCTTCCTCTCCGTGTATTTGGCATACAAGGAATTAGTTCTGCAAGAACAAAAAACAATAGAAATGTAAAATTAAGAAAATATTGACTAAACTTTAGTAATAAGTTTAAGTTAATCTAAAAGCTACCTTCCCCGGCAGGGGCGCCAAAATTTGATACGCTCAAACTTACTTCTCAAATAAGACGTAAAGCGGTCGTATCAAGTAAAGAACCAAACTAATGAGGTTGGATTGATCCCACGAGGAAAATAGTTCAGACTTAACTTTATTCTCTTATTACTTTTATTTAGTCAACTATTTCCTTAGAAAACAAAAGACAAAAAAGGGGTTTTTTATTTCTAAATTATTGAAAATAATAAACTAAATTAAAGTAAACAACTAACAGATTCAAATCTCGGAGCTTACTCAATTAATAAAAGTAGCTAGGGCTTTAGTGTTTCCCATATGTTCCTAACTTGATAATTCTAACTATAACAATTCTTTCCTAGTATCTTGTATGTAAAGTGATAAGTTATGTATCTCTAAATCCTTGGTCCGGCATGTAGAAAATTTCACTCCGCACCATGGTTCGGCTATGTGTGTTGCTGTACTAACCCTTACCTTTACCTCATATGAAGCATTGTATTCGATATTTGACAAATTTACCTCTTACCAGTCGACACTAGCCTATTAGATAGTGTACACTAATTTTATGTTGATAATTCTTTTCCTATTATTTACCTCCTTGGTCCAGCAAGTAGCTTTAAGGCGAGTTCTAACGTTGGCCATCTGTTAAAAGGACTTCTAAACGAAAGAATTATCAATACATTCAATACACTATTCTAGAATTTCTATTTTAGTCAGATTTTACCTAATTATTCACCCATGGTTCCCACAATCCTAGTTATGGAGTTTAGTTACCCATGGTCATTATCATACTATTCATATATTTAATATAAGAATTGATTCACTTACTTTAATGAGAAAGAATAAAATCTAGAAATTCACTTGATTAATCAACAAAAACACCAATAATCAATTCTTGAAAAAGTGTATCAATTACATAAATTAATTCTTCAGTACATGAACAAGAGAACTAAAAATTATCAAAAAGTCTAACCCCTAAAATGAGGTTTTACGAACTATTTTTAATAAAAACAATAACCTAATAAAAGAAGGATTCTAATTACTTAAAATCTGTTCAAACATGTCTGAGTCGACGGACCTCGTGACGGAGTGTAGTGGTCACGACGGGCCGTCATGGCCTCCGTCGTCCCATACTTCACAAATTCTTCTGCTGCTTACTTCATTACCCTCAATGAACAGGTATGACGGACCGTTCAAAGTACGACGGTCCGTCGAGGGTCTCCGTTTCATAATATTTTAAATTCTTAAAATTGAGGTACCAGGACTACTCTCTGATCATTACGACGAACTAGCAGGACATACCATCGTGGCTATGATGGTCCGTCATGGACTTCCGTAATCTCACACTAGGTCAGACTTCTCCATCTTCCTTCAGCAGCTTCTCTCCTCACTACGATGCCATTTACGGACCTTCACAGACACGACAGACCGTCATAAACTTCGTAAGTGGTCTCTTCTGGATTTCTCGCTCAAAAACTTCCAAGTTCATCTTTTGATAGATTTCCTGAAAATAAGGAGAAACTTACATGAAAATCAATACAAAAAGGCTTTTGTACACACAATAAACTTAAGGAAAAAGCATTAAAAGTATATTGAAACCACAATACATCAGTTATCTTCTTGATTTACTTAAGTAAGTCTTTTGATAGACTTTGGTAAGACAATGTCATTGTATCTTTATGTTCATGTGTTTGATCTTTTCTAAGTGTGTATATCTCTTATTATAAATATTCGTGAGGGTCATTAAGGTATGCTTAGGGAGGTTGTTTTGGAGGTCTCTCTTGGTGTTGCTTAAGTGGAACTTAGGATAGCTTTTAGTGAGAAGACTACATTCTAGAAAGTGTCTAAGGAAGAAGTATACAACTTCACTTTGATAGTGAATTCCTTCGCTATACAGTGAGTTAAGCTCACTGTAAAGTTCGCTTCAAAATATGTTATATTGTTTAAATGTTATCTTATGTGTTTCTAAGTTGTTAAATGTTGCTCTTCTGATAATAATATGACTTTTCAATGATAAGATGTATATTTCTAACAAATGTCCATTTTCATGATTTTTCATGCATTATGTCCTACTTAGTACATGTGGTTGTAATAATCCATGCTTTTATCTATCTCTATTGTTGTTTATAGGGGAGGAGCATTTGGGAAGTAAGAGTTGTACCGTAGCATTGTTCAAGAGAAGTCGAAATATTTCCTCATTTGCTTCGAGGGCACAGATTTCTTTCAAGTTTATTATTCAATTATTGTAATAGACTAAGTATTTTGATATTAGTATTGTGTATGGGCCATGTCCCAAAAGTATTCTTGTGTCTTAAGTTTGATTTTATAGAGACTTAGCATTTCCTATGACTTTATATGAATGACTTTTAAAAGACTATGATACGTTTTGTGAAAAGTTTTAATCGCACTACTTTTAATTATGTATATGCAGTCAATGATATGTAACAAGACCTCGGTGAAGTCAAGTACACCCATTGCAATTAGAGTTTGACCCTATCTTATAGGGTAGGAGGGACCGACAATTCCTTGTTGACGGACCATAAGTCAGCGATGATCCGTCGACTGCTCCGTCGAGTTTTCCCTAACTTAGAAAAATTAAAGAAACAAACCTGGAATCTATGGACCCTACCGACGGTCCATTGAGTGGACGAAAGTCCGTCGATTGGTTTGTCGATCGGTGCACCAGACAAATTTTCTACAGATTTCTTGCGATTTGGTCCCTGCACACTGAACACCCAATAAGCTAATTTTTTGTATTTTCTGGACACTTTTTAGACACAGGGTCTCTAGCCAAAACTTCTAAAAAAATAAAATAAAATTCATACGTGACATTAAGTTAGAAAAATAGAAATAAATAAACTATACATATAAAATCATGAAAAACCTATTGTCGGCTAGAGGATACATATTGGGTTGCCTCCTAATCAGTGCTTGATTTAACGTCGCGGCACGACGCAAAACTCTTAAATACTGAGACTTGATCAAGATGGTATGCCTCGATTACTTCATTTTCCTTTTCAGCATTGCCCAAGGTAAATTTTTATTCGTTTCCTGTTCACCTTAAACCTTGCACCCTCCTTAATCTCCAACTCAACTGCTCTATGAGAGAAAACATAGGTGATCAAGAATGGACTAGTCCATTTGGACTTGAGCATGCCTGGAAACAAGCGCACCCTAGAGTTGAACAAATGCACCAAATCCCCAACCACGAAATCGCGCTTCTCAATATTTGGGTCATGGTACTTCTTCATCTTTTCTTTGTATAGGGGTGAACATTCATATTCCTTCAAGGGAAACTCATCAAGCTCATTTAACCCATTCAACTTTTGTTCCGCTGCTTCATTCCAATCCATCTTCAGTTTCTTCATTGCCCACATGGCCTTATGCTTTAACTAAACAGGCAAGTGACAAGCCTTCCCATATACAAGTTGGTATGGAGATATACCTATGGGGGTCTTGTATGCTGTCCGTAGGCCCAATGAGCATCATCAAGCCTCCTTGACCAATCTGTTCCACTCGCATTCACTGTTTTTTCAAGAATTTGCTTGATTTCCCTGTTTGACACCTCAACTTGCCCACTTGTGTGAGGATGGTATGCGTGGCCACATTATGGTAAACCCCATATTTCTCCAACAACCCTTTGAACAACTTGTTGCAGAAGTGGGATACCCCATCACTAATAATGTCCCTTGGGGTTCCAAATCTAGAAAATATGTTCTTTTTCAAGAACATATTGCTCTCCTTATAGTACTCTTAAGGGTGGGGGGAAGGAGGTTGCCTCCTCGTATTACCTTCACTAAGGTTATCAACAATAATTCGATTATGACCATCAACCGGATAAGGAAGTTAAGGGTTGATCTCAGCATTGATATAAGAAGGATTGTTTTGAATATTCATTCTGCAAAGTGTGCTTTTTAGTTCCGGATCAGTTGGAACTATTGGTTCTCCTCTACTCCATGTAATTGGCATACAGTAAAGCTAGCGCCAATAGTTGATATGCTAAAACTATACTTCCCTAAAGAAGTATAAGCGGTCATATCAAGTATAGAACCCAAATGTTTGGTTGGGGTCCATCGCACGAGGAAATGGTTTAGACTTAGCTTTAATCTACGATTACTTTTATTTAGTCATGTTCTTTTCAAAAACAAATAATTAACGTGGGGTTTTGTGTAAGAAAAGTAATTAATTAAATGTAAGTAAACAAGTAGCAACTTCAAATATTTGATGTTTATCAAGTTATTAGAGAAACTAAGGTGTACGTTTTCCCCATAGGTTCATAACGCAGTAACCCTAGCTATAACAACTCTTTCCTAGTATATTGATGCAAAGTGATAAGTTATGTATCCTTAATTCCTTGGTCCGGCAACCAATGAATTTCAATCCGCACCTAGGTCTGGCTATGTGTGTATACTTTACTAAGCCTTACCTTTTACCTCCTATTAAGCATCATAATCGATGTATGGATTAGTTATAACTTCTCACCAATCGACACTAGCTTATTAGATAATGTATACTAAATCTACGTTGATAATTCTTTTCTTATTATCGACCTTCTTGGCCTGCAAAGTAGCAACAAGGTGATTTCTAACATTGGCCATAGTTAAAAAGACTTCTAAATGAAAGAATTATCAATACATGCAAGACACTATTCTAGAATTTTAGCTAGTTCTACTTTGTTAATTACCCATGGTTCCCTCAACCCTAGTTGTGTATTTAGTACCCATGTTAAGAATTACACAATTCATATTGATTAGACAAGAATTCATGTACTTACTTTAACAATTTTGATGAAAATCCATAAAATCACTTTAATTAATAAAAATATTGTAAGAATCTATTCCGGAAATGTGAAGTATTTTCCATAGCCCAAAGTTCAACAACCAACAATACAAATCTGAAATTTAACAAAGAGTCTAACCCCAAAAACAATGTTTGTAGTCCTATTTAAAATAAAAGTGTCCTAAAAATAAAGGGAAATCAAAATAAGGAAAACTTCTGTACAAAACATATCTCGAGTATACGACCTCACCGATGGACCATCGAGGAAATTCTTTTGAAGATGTTATCTTGTCCATCATTCGATTACCACCGACGGACCCAAACGACGGTCCGTTAATGGAACTACGGTCTATCGAGGGCCTTCGTTGCTCCATACTTTGAATCTTTTCAAAATCAGGTGGTGGCGCTACATTCTGTTAACACCAACAGTTTTCCAGGGCGGTCCATCGATAAGATAACGGACTGTCATCCCTTCCATAGCCCCACACTTAGTCAGAATTCCCCGATCTTTTCTTAGCAGCATAAATATTCATACGGCGGTTGCCACCTCTGGACCGTCGATGAGTCGACGGACCGTCGATGGCTCCGTAGGTCATCACTTCTGCAAACTTCAGCAAAGTCTTCAGCATTTTTGTTCTAGACAGTTTTCTTGCCATCATAGAGAAAAATACATTAAAACTACTACAAAGAGGCCTTAGACACACTCTAAACATAAAGAAAAAGCATTGAATGTAACGTGAAACCACGGTACATCAATATGCGATGAATGATATGTAAAGGCTTGTACAAGACCTCCGAGAGGTAAAGTACGCCGGTGGCAATCCAAGATTGACCCTAACTTATAGGGGGTGGTTTTTAGATGTGACACCATATAGACTCATATTGTCTTTGAGTCCGAGGCGAACCTACTACAAAATCCATATTGATGTCTCCCCATTTGGATGTAGGAACTTTGATTTCTTGTATCAAGCCACCCGTCATTTGATGCTCAGCATCCACTTGTTTGAAATTTTGACACTTAGCAAAAAACTCTGCTATGTCCTTTTTCAAAATTTCCACACAAAATACGTCCCTAAGGTCGTGGAACATTTTTGTATAACTCGTATAAATTGATTAATAGGATCCATGGGCTTCATCAAGGTTCTGTCTCCTCAAACCGATTCTTATTGGGAACACACAATCTTCCTTGATGCCTAAAGACACCATCCACCCTAAGGAGAATAACTCATTAAGTTAACATGAACCAATTCCATCAACTCCATCAATGATTGATCAAGGTGTTGTTTTGACTTCTCCTAAACCACCAAGGATGACTCGGAGTTATGAAGGACCACAAAACCACCATTCGGAGTATTTTCCATCCTCACACCCAATCTAGCAAATATATCAACATCTTTCACTAGGTTTTTCTTGGCTTCGTCTATGTGAGACACACTACCCATGGTCATATGACTAAACCATCCGCACAAAAAATGTCCTTGCTGGGGTGAAAGAGGACACTCATGTCGTAAACTTTCAATAATTCTAACCACTTCTTTGTCAGATATTCAACTCCTTTTGGGAAAATACATATTGGAGATTCTTATGGTCAGTATAAACATCAACATGGACACCATACAAGTGATGCCTGCATATTTTCAAGGAAAATACCATAACCGCGAATTCAAAATCATGAGTTGAATAGTTTCTCTCATGCACCATAAGTTGTCTAGAAGCATAGGATACCACCTTTCCAAGTTTCATAAGCACACACCCTAAACCCACTCAGGATGCATTACAATACACAAAGAAATCCATTGTATTGTGCGATAAAGTCCGTACCAACCCAAAAAATTCATAAGATAAGGAATACTTAATGTGTAAAGAATGCCTATTATTAGACAAGGGTTCAGACAGATTGATGCGTGTAAAACCATAACTCGGAACTCTTTCTACAACAAAGAAAACTAAATTGGGGAGTTAGTTGAGCTTGGTAAGGTTGGGTCCAACAAAGTAGGGCTCTCGAATACGAAGATTTACTTGAAGGAGTCGACTTAAAAAGGGAAAATCTTAGGTTTGGAGGGTCTGGGGAAAAATGGTCTTTTTCCAGGCTAAGGTTAGTATTTTAATTACCCTAAATATATAATTAATTATTTATTTTATATGGTGGAGGGGTATTTTGGGGAGAGAGGACCAAAATTGGGCACTTGAAGTGAAGTCTTGCTTTACCCGGGTTCGAACCTAGGTGGAAGCAATGAATTAATGTGATTTTTATTAAGCTATTGAATTAATGTAATTAATATATAATTATTATTTATTATCTGATTTAAAATAAAATAATCATCAGATTTTTAAAAATAAACTCTCACGTTTATCTCTCCACTCTCACGCTCAATATCTCTTCTTCTTTCTCACGTATTCTCTCTGCCAAAATAAGAGTGAAGAGCAGGAAAACAAAGCAAGTTCTTCACAGTTGAAGAAATATCACAAAATCACAAGAAAACAAACGTTAATCGCACACTAGGATAAGGGAGGTTGTCATTCGAGTGGAGTTGACTGTGAGGAGGCTTATTCGTTATCTTGGGTGGAGTTTTTGGCAAGCGAGTCGACTAAATAACGTCAAAAAGGTATGTGTTCTCTTCTCTCTGTGTACTTTTCCCAAGAGACCCCTTAAGGTTCAGAATATTTATTCCAAAAACTAGGATTGTTCCCCGTTGCTTGTCCATGTCACTAGCTCCCATTTATTCATAGGCTGGTTATGTTTGGTGGTAGCAAACTAGGGATGAAACATTTTTTCGTGATGATTATGTGTTTATATGTATATTTGAAATTATGTGACTTACGATGATGTTTCCGAAAACGTAACTACGTGTGTATGTGTGTGATGTCGTGGCTATTGTTCATGATTTAGATGTTGAAATAGCATGATAATTCTTTATATTTCATGTATTCATGTTGATGTAAATGGGATGTTCATATGAGTTGAAATGTGGTCGATTTGAGGGACAATGTCCTGTCTAAATTTATACATGAAGATGCACCTAAAACGTTCTAAAGCACTACGAAATTACATAAGAACTAAGGTGTAACTTGATGAAAGAATTCTGAAAAATTAAAAGAAATCTATTGACGAAGTTCGGTTAGTAAAAAGGGTTCAAAATTTTGAAAAAACTTAATTAAAACAAGTGACATCATGGAGGATTGAACCCATGACCTCACCATGTTGAAAACCATTAAAATAAACAATAAAAAGAAATGTGATAAAGGGGATTCAAACCATCATATTGGCTGCAAAATGTAACTTAAGAGGAAAAAATAAAGAATGAGAAGAGTTGGATTCGAACCCACAACCTCTCAATCAGATTTAAGAAAGAGTAACAATGAAATAAAATAAACTAAAATGTGAGGCGTGGGATCGAACCCACAACCTCTAAGAAGTGAAAAAGTAAAGAAAATAAAGAAAAGAAAAGTGAGACGTGGGAATCGAACCCACGACCTATAGGCAATGAAGGAGAGTCAAACGAAATAAAAGAAACGAGATGTGAGGCGTGGGAATCGGACCCATGACCTCCTAGGCAGATTTAAGGAGAAAAATTAAAAGAAGTTAAAGAGGGATTGTGGTTGTTCGAACCCACGACCCCTCTTCCAAAGGAGAGAAATTTAAAGGCAATGAAAATAAAATGTAAATGAGGTTGTGAGGGTTCGATCCCACATCATCTTAGTTCCATTAAGCGAAAAATGAAGACAAAAATTAAGGGAAAAATAAAATAAAGGCATTGGGGCTCGAACTTGGGTCCCTCAAACGTATGGATCAACCCAAAATGAATAAAAAAATGTAAGTGTTGTTCAAGGAATTCGAAATTGGGTTCCCTTGCCCAAATTCCATATTTATACATAAGTCATACGTGAATTAAATGTTCCAGAATAATGCCACCTATCGAAATTGAGATCTTGGCATACATTCAAGATATTATTACATAATCTTAGGAAGATATGGATCATTTAACGAACTATGAATGAAGCCTCATGGCTTGTTTGTATAATACATATGTCTACCATACGTTTAAAAATAAGTGAAGCTAAGATGTATGTAATGAAATGATGTACCCCTAGAAGGGTAAAATAAAAGTGTAAAAGAAACAAAATGGCAAAGTCCATTGGCATACGATGAAATGAATATTATGTAAAGAAATGATGCAACCCTAGAAGGGTTAAGTAAGAGTGTGAAACACACAAATGGCCAAGTTCATTGGCATATGATCAAATGAACATTCACGTAAAAAAGGTATGATTAATTATGAAGAGAAAATGTGCTAAAATTAATGAATGTAGTGACAACATGATATGAGGCTAATGTATTAGATGAGATCAATCTCAAATGAGCTTAGGTAAATGTTACAAAAATGTACTCACCTATGAGAGTGTACAGTTGACGAACAGACCAGTCTCCATGAACACTCTAATGAAAGTATTGAGATTAACACACTTAATTCTAATGATGAAATGAGAAATCTTCTACTCAGCTATGATGTCTTCATATTAGAAGCCAGCTTCCATGACATATGAGTTGAATGTAATGGAACTTTATACTGACCACCAATAGACTATCTATGAGCGGTGATGCCTTCTTTCGGGAAGGGCGAAGGTTCACGTAACTCTCATGAGATGAGACTTTGCGGCATGCCGGGTATGGATGTCATTATATCTCATAGCCTTCGAACCTATACTTCCAATATAGGGATCTAGCGGGGTTCAATTCCCATATACGCTAGCATGTTTAGAGTCACTTTGGCTGGTGATTCCACCTGTTTTTGGATTGGTGGAGACATTGGATTTCATGATGCTCACATGATCTATGTCGGTTAAAGTTAATGTTCCCAAAGAATGAATAAGGCCAGCCTCAAATGATGCACATAATAAAATGAATGATACAAAGGGTGTAAGGACAGGATAATCAAGAGGTAAGCTAGAGCTAAGTAATGACGCTAGGTTATTCTTGGTCATTGCACAACAAACTCGATGACAGTCTTAAACTACATCCTAGGTATGACTAGTGATTCCACAAGTATATGAAAGAATGAAAAATAAAGTACGTATGAATGAATGAAGATGACTCTGTGTTTATTAAAGAAAGCTCCCTAGTTGAGGTCCCATATCTTGAGCCCTCATTTTTGGGAAGTTATAATGTCAAGTCTATGATTCCAAGGTTTCATGGCATACAAATGAATGATATGAACAACATTATATGTTATATTAAATATGATATGTGCTATGTGTACGCTGTTATGTGTTGTGTACAAAATGTTAAGTATGATAATGCATGTTTCCCTAATGGCATAACTTTCGTAATCCAAATTTGGAAATCTCATAAATTTCCTAATAAAAAATTTGGAAACTCACTCACTTTCCTAATCTCAATTTGGCAAGTGCACTGACTTTACCTTCTACAATCATGTTGTTGCGAAAGAGCTATTCTTAATCATGCATGTCCTTGGTGTGTGCTTGCATATACTCATACTTAGTACAAGTATGTTCTAACCCCATACAATTCTACAATTGTAGGTGAATGCACAGGTGGACGCTAGAGCTACGGCTTGACGCTGAAACTATCCGGACGTGGAGCATTCCTCCGGACTTGGTAGGCGCTCATGCTTTAGAGGATGCTTGCCCATTATATTCTAGCTTAGTTATTGGATTGAGTTAGTGGAGTATGTTCCCCTAGCGTTTCTTTCCTCTTATGTTCATACATTGTATTGGTGCCATTTTTGCAAGTATACATTTAATGCTATATTAAACTATTTCTTTCATTTGATGATCTTAACGTTAGATGGTTGATGGTGAACAATCATGAATCTAATAGGATGATTAGTAAGTATGTTAAGAAACAAAAAGTTTCAAATTTTCCGGTAAAATTAACCTAGATGAAGTAAGAATGATGTATGTAGGCTTGTCTGCGACTTCTGAGAGGTGAACAACGCCGGTCTCGTCTGGGTCTAGATTCTGGTCGTGAGAAAGTCAACATCGGAGAGGAAGTAAGTCTATCTTACAAGATCTAAAAGATCTTTTCACATGCCTTTGACCACTCAAATTTCTTACTCTTTTGGGTCAAAGTAGCTAAGGGAGATGCAATGGACGTAAAAACATGCACAAACCTCTGATAATAACCCCTAGACCCAAGAAAAACCTATCTCGGTTGGAGTTAATGGTCTATGCCAATTTTTCACAGCCTCAGTTTTCCTTGGATCAACCTCAACTACCTCACTAGATATGATATGACCAAAAAATGCTACCGACCTTCACCAAAACTCACATTTGCTATACTTTAAAAGTAATTGAATCTCCTTAAGCACTTGTAACACCACCCTCAAATGGTTGATGTGAACACCCTCATTTTTCAAATATGCCAAGATGTCGTCAATGAATACAATGACAAATGAGTATAGGTAACTTTGAAACAACCTATTCGTGAGATCCATAAACTCGTCCAAGTATTCATTTGACAAAAGGTCATTACTAAGAACTCATAGAGACCATATCTAGTGCGAAATGCCATGTTTGGTGTATCCTCACATCTCACCCTAAGTTTGTGATACCCCGATCTAACCTAGCTTGCCTCTTGAAGTTGATCACACAAGTCGTCAATCTGAGGGAGAGGATACTAGTTCTTAATAGTGACTTTATTGAGTTGGGGGTAAACAAAGCACATCATAAGGGACCTATATTTCTTCTTGACAAATACACCAAGACCACCCCATGGAGAAATATAATCTCAAATTAAGACCTTGTCTAGTCAATGTTTGAGTTGAGCCTTCAACTTTTTCAGTTCTAACGGAACCATCCGATAAGGAGGAATTGAAATGTGATTTGTATCCTGTAACGATTCGATACAATAATAAATTTCCCGTTAGGAAAGATACCTTGAAGATCATTAGGAAAGACCTCTAGAAATTCCCTATGTACGGGGACTGAATCACTGGGAGAAATTTCGGAGTCTAGATCTTGGACTTTTACTATATTTTATAAAAAACCTTTAGAGATTATTTTGCATGCTTTCAAAAAAGAGATGACACGAACTCTTGGAATAGAATTTCACCACTTCAACTCTAAAACTGGGTCATTCGAAAAGTTAAACTTCACCACCCTCGTTCTACAATCTATAGAGGCAAAATAAGCATGCAACAAATCAATACCCTGAATGACATCAAAATCAAGCATATCAAGTTCTATTAGTTCTACATACAAAACTATTTTGGTAAACATTATAGGAAAATTTCTATACACAGTTTTGGCAACAACCGACTCACCTACCGGGGTAGACATTATAAAGGGTTCTCAAACAATATATCGGGCAAAATATCAAACTTTTTAGCTACTAGAGGATTAAGAAATGATAAGATAGAATCAGGATCAAGTAAGTAATATACATCAATAGAGAAGACTTTAAACATACCGGTCACCACGTCGTGAGAAGTCTCTTGCTCACCCCTAGAGTGGACAACATAGAAGTGGTTCTTCTTTGGAGCCTCATTTGAACCACTTACTTGTGCTTGACCACTACCCTTGTCTTGACCCTTAATATAAGCACAATCGCTAACCTTGTGCAAACTTTTACCATAACCAAAACTATTATCCGTCCCCTTTAGACAATCACCATAATGCTTGTTGTCACACTTTCCACAAGTTGTCTTCTCGGTTGTTGAACTAGTACCCTTTCCCTTTTTAGACTTAGATTTAGACACCTTATCATACATATAATTAGGAAACATATAGAGAACTTGATTACAAACCTACCTCTTAATCCTAGGCTTGTCTTGTATCTGAAGCCTATTCTTTGAGGAACCATAATCAAATGATCTTGCCCTCTTAGCTTCTCTACTCTTCCTCTTAGACCTTGACTATTCTACATATTGGGCATGAACCATCAGACGAGCAATGTTCATGTTGTCATGTATCATAGCCGAATGACACTCCTTTTTCAAATCATCCGACATCTCCATCACAAAACGACTTGTTTCATCACAGCGATCGGAAACCAAAAAAGGAGCAGATTTTGACAATTTAGTGAATTTTAATGAGTATTCATGAATACTAATACGTCCTTGGGGAAGGTTGATGAACTCCACCACTTTAGCTTCCTACTTCTCCCTAGGAAAGAACCTATCAATAAAACCCTTCTTGAATACTTCCCATGTCACGTGTCCACCTCTTAAAGGCCTATTGATCCTCCATGGGACGCACCATGCATGAGCCACATCCTTAAGTTGATAGGTGGACAACTTGGACCTATAGAAAGTAGGAGGGTTTGTCCTTGTGAAATCACTTAGACGGGAGGCCACGGTAGCAACTTGTTGATGATGTCGAGGTATAACTTTCTTATTAGCTTGGGCCGTCATGGCTTGGGCTAGTGTAGTGGAAGCTTGTGCTTGGATAGTAATGCCCTGGGCCATTTGGAAGAGAGCAGTCCTTTTGTTTTCATCTGTAAAAGGAGGAGGATTCACTGGGGCATAGTCTTCATTCACATAATCCTCAAGAGGAGGAACTTGATCACCACCAGGAGGAACTCCCGCATCGGCTATCTCTTTTTCAAGTATACGTGACGCATTCCTTCGATTAGTCATTGACTATAATCACAATAAGAGTATTAGATGCAAAAGCACATAAAGTTAACACTCTTAAGGCACGATATTGGATTTCCAAGAAAGTGAGAGTTTCCTATGCATCTTATAGATTTCTATTTATAAGTGTGGCGCGCATCACAATTATGAATGCAAACCTACATAGATGTGATTGAGAGAGAGATCGACCCAAAGATTTTTATCCTCATGATCTTCTACCAAGTTTGTCACATCCTGGAAAACCCCCTAGACGTAACTGGCGGCGGCGGCCACTTTGAGGACTAAAACTAGCCTCTTAGCTTACATCATTACATTCATAGGTCAAATTTAGCACAAAACTGAACACATTTCATTACTTCTACTAGGATATTTACATAGACCTCTACATACAGATAGTATATGTATCGAGTATGCATAGACCCTTCAAATAGGAAGATTTTATAGTCTTGTATTTTTATTGCTCATAAGTATATAAAATAGAAAATATTCATAATCGTTGTCTCATGTCATAACCATCTAATAAGTGTGTAAGAACTTTGGCATGACCCATACATCAAGGTAAGAATGCCTCACATGGGCTATACAATGTTTCCTTCTAAATTGAAAAGAAAGAAACATAGATGTATTAAACTCAAAATAACGTAGCTAGATAGTTGCATCGCCCTCGTAAACTGAGGACCTACCTTACTTGGATGATCAAGAGATCCATGTCTTCTTCAAGTTGTCTTCAAAAGCACTTCAACAACATAAACCTAAAATATTATGGAAAAAGAAAAAATGGGGTTAGTACACCACTTATACCAAGTATGAGACAATACACACATTACACTTTAAAATCACTCTGAGAAAAAGGAACATTTCATAAAGTATGCACTTTTCATCAAAAACCTTTATGCATATTCAACAAGACAGAACCAACCAATAGAACATGTTCATTAAGTCATAAGCATGTAAATCAGAAGACCAACACCATCAAAACTAGTCAAGTCAACATACATATACTATAATTGAACACATAGTAAAGTAACTCTATCATCAGTTAAGAATAGAAACAAGAATGAATAAGAATACCTTTAAACATGACTAAGGCAAGACAACTACCTATGAACCCTTATCAAGTCAACAAGTGCAATGAACAAGCAAAGCCCCATGACCTTACTCAATCAAGTAACACAACACGCATCATGACTAACATCCTACTTCACATATCATAACACTTAAGAGTATATAATATAATCTATAGACCTCACATATTTCTAAGTGACGCCAATCAACATATAGTATCAACAATGTGAAAGTTCATCATATACATGTCATATACAATTATAAATATTTTATACATGAGAATATCCTCCTAAGACTCGCTTTAAGGCTAACTAGTGCAATGTTTAGATAGAGCCTCATACCCCTACCTAGACTAAACTAAACCCCTTAGGTCATGTTAGTTAGAGTTTTACCCTTTATTTCATTTTACCTTTTGGGGAAATCTTGACTTAAATAGACATAAACATCATGAGCTAATGTGGAATATGGAGCCACGGAACCCTACACCAAAAGAAGGTAGAATACTTTCAAAGGTACTAGCGAAACATGAACATAGAAACTACGTGGATCCACTAGCTGGTATTCCTATGAGGGAAACATATTTTAAGAACTAGGAGATACAATTAGGAACCTTTTTATTCTAAATGCATTGTAGTATGAAATCTCAAGATTACTTTAGTGATCCAACGTTCCCTATGTGGGAATGGACACTTGTCACTAGTTAACTTGTTTCTAAGCTAGAGTCCCTTTATTAAATGTCTTTAATGTCTTTATTAATTATCATAGCTTATTGTAGGTTCTAAGGTCTAATACTTGTGTGTTAATCATCATCATAGATCAATAAGAATTGCATGAGTATTGTCCTTTCATTACAATTCATATAGGTGAGGTTAGCACATTAACATTCTCATATCATGATAAGGAACTTTGGTAAATTATTCACCATCATCATAACATTTACATCTAAGTCAACACCTCACATAATCATAGTCAATACATTTAAATTAAACATCATGCCATCATATAAAACCTAATACAAGACATACTCCGATAAAACATCATGACTTAATCACAATTAACCACAACGTAATGTAAAGAATAGGGATCATAAGACTTACAAAATCTATGTCATAGATCATCATCAAGGTATTACCATAAACCTTAACTAAATCAAATTTGATTATATATCATCACAAGTTAGTTGCCAACATCATTACAATCCTAGAATAATCACTACATCAAAATTCAATATTATGCCATAACTTAAGACAAGATACTCCACAATAGACATCATAACCTAGATTATCTTATAAAGAAATAGAGTGAAAGACTACAAATAACCATAATTCATTCTTTATTAGTGAAACAACATAATCTAGTAGTAATTCAACCAATAACCAAGCCAATTGAACAAATACAATACAATTTATACCAAGATCAAAACCGAGGGTTAAGGGTTAAGGGTCATCTTCTACAAACTAGGCCAAACCATGAAGAGATATAATAATTATGTTCTAATAAATTTTAATCTATTCATAATATTAAAAATATATCATAACCAAGTCAATTCATAACATCAATTTCGTATTGGATGAAAACCCACTTGAAAATTGAACTTCGGAAATCAATTTGATGGAACCCTTTGAGGAAGGAGGTCTCAATGGTAAATTAGATACCATACATTATTGTTTTATGAATATTGATGGAAAAACAATGATAATTGAATCCTTAGAACCCTCCCTTATCTTGGTCTTCAATGGAGTCTTCACTAGAGAGAGAAAAAAGAGAGAAGGAAGAGCGTTTGGTTTGGGAATTATGAGCTTAGGTGTAGTTTAATTAGGCTAAGTCTTTATATAAAGGTACTTAATTAACTTAATTGAGACCCCCTTAAACGTTAATTAATTAACTAACCTTTTAAATAATTAAATGAATTAGTTAAAAAAAGACAGCCAAACACAGACCTAACCTACGAGACCCCGATTGACGGGCTTTAGGTCAGTCGACGGGCTTTGTGGCCTTCGTGCTGCACGTCCGTGGTTGGTCAGAGAGTTGCTAAAAAGTATTCCCACAAAATTTTTCTAAGTCTTCATTGAAAAAGGCATCGAAACCCTGTTGATTCATTAACAGATCATCGCCTGCAATCTGTTGATTGACTCTGCATCTTGGCAGCTTTTTGCAAATTTGCAAAGGTCTTCCTCAAGGGCCCTTGGTTTGTCCTTGGGGAGCACGGACCCAAAAGTTTGGATAATGAATAAACTCTAATACGTTTTATACACCCTTTGACAAATTTTCATGAATTGTTGACTCTTAAAAGCTGGTCATATAGGCTAAGGCACACCAATACCTGTTTGAACTAGTTTTCGGACGTCATGAACGTTCTTGGACGTTTTGATTTCTAGACTTCCTATATGACTTACATTCATTAAAGTTCACCTTACAAAAGTGTCTAGACTTTAGGATACTGATGTTATATTGCAAGACAAGCATAGGATTTTCGAAGTGTTACATGCCCTCTATGTACAAGAAAATGGCCACGGTGATGCTTCAGAACTAATTCGACCCAGGCTTCGGATTGGGAAGTAATTTTGCAGGAATTGTTGAGCCTATTCATGTTACCAAACAATGATAAAGGTATGGTTTGGGTACATCCCTAAAGATGAAGAGGTTAAGATGAAGAAGAGTGGTGATCAATCATTGGCTAGGTCGATCCTAATGAGAGTATGCCAATCGTGATAGACTTGGAGAAAGAATATGGGGCGTTTTCAAAGAGACACTTCCATAGGGGTCGATGTTGAGCTGGCTAGTATCTGCGATGCTGAGCCTAGAGAGCAGCTGCAGAATTGGACCTCCACACCAATCATGATTCCCCAATGCCGTGGTAGAAGGACATTGCTTATGCATGTTTTGAAAATTGGTGGTAGTCCGGAAGATGCCCGAGACCCACCATTTGGAAGTTTCTTTAATTACTTGTATTTGAAATTCCCCCGTACTGTTTAAAAGGGTAACATGGCCCTTTTCCATGGCAAAAGTTTGCATTGATTTCCAATTTAAATGAAATCTTCTTTATTGATTTTTTTTCTTATTTGTTTACTTTAATTTCCTTACTTTGTCTGTGTATGATTTAAGTAACTTTAATTTAAAACCTTCCAATGTCATGTCATGTCACGAGATGAATGAACAAAATGAGGCAGGTGATGACGAGAGTGAAGAATACGAAGAGGAAAATGAGGTAACATAATATGTTGTCGAAGAATTTTGGCTATTTGAAAATTAACATAAGTTAAATTTTGAAGAAACAGAAACTGTAAATCTGGGAGACCATGAGTGTGTCAAAGATGTCAAAATAAGTGTCCACTTGAATGAATATCAAATGAAGGATCTGATTCATTTGTTTGCTGAATACATTGATGTTTTCATCTAGGAAGTAAGTGAAATGCTAGGGATGAGTACCAATGTGGTGTCTCAGAAGTTGCAGATCAATATGGGGTTCAGTCAAGTGAAACAGAAGGCTCAGAAGTTCAAGCCTGAATTATGTTTAAAGATTAAAGAAGAGATCACCAAATAAATTGAGTCTTGATTAGTGGAGTGACGCAATTCTCAACTTGGTTGGCCAATGTTGTTCCCGTTTCCAGAAAAGATGGGAAGATCGAAATTTGCATCGATTACAAAGATATCAACAAAGGCAGCCCAAAGGATAATATTCCATTTCAAAATATTCACATTTTGATCGATTACTATGCGAAGCATGAAATGCAGCCATTTGTGGATTGTTATTCAAGTTATTATCAGATCCTTATGGATGAAGAATATGTATAAAATACAACTTTTATTACGCCTTGGGGTGTATATCATTACAGGGTGACACCATTGAGTCTCAAAAATGGTAGTGCTACTTATATGAGGGCTATGACGACCATATTTCGTGACATGATCCACAAGGAGATCAAGGTGTATGCACATGACGTCATAATAAACAATCTCGAGATTTCTTACCTCTTACCACATTTAAAGAAGTTTTTTGATCATCTACATCATTAAGCTTAAAGTTAAATCCCACTAAATATTTTTTGATGCCAGCCGACATGTTATTGAGATTTATAGTCAGCAGAAGTGGTATTGAGCTCCATGCTTCGAAGATGAAAGCCCTTCAAGAGTTACCTCCTCCGAAGACTAAGAACGAAGTGATGAGTTTCTTGGGGAGGTTGAAATACATTGGTCTATTGATAGCTCAATCAATAGTAGAGCGTATCTTCAAGCTGTTGAAGAAAGATTCCTTGACAAAGTGGACCGAAGAATTCCAGACTGTTTTTGACGCCATCAAGAATTATTTGTCTAATCCACCATTGTTTGTTCTTCCATGAGAAGGGAGTCCATTGTTGTTGTATTTGTCTTTTTCAGATAATGACTACGGATATGTGCTTTGTCAACATGACAAACTGGGAACAAAGAACAAGCTAATTATTATTTGAGCAAGAAATTCACTTTGTACAAGGCTCGTTATACTCGTTTGGTGAGAATGTGTTGTGCTTTAATATGGATTGTTAAGAAGTTTAGACATTATTTGTCTTCTTATACCACATACCTCATTTCCAAGATGGACCTATTGATGTATATTTTCCAGAAAGCGATGCCGATCGGAAAGTTGGCTAAATGGAAAATGATTTTGAGTGAATTTTATATTGTGTATGTGACCCAGAATGCGATAAAAGCACCGGCCATGGATATCGTCTTGCAGAAAATCCTATAGATAAAGAATATGAACCTCCCATGACTTATTTTCCTGATGAAGACGTATCGTTTTTGGGTGAAGATATTTCTGAAGCATACCGAGATTATAGAGTATTCTTTGATGGAGAAGAAAATCACCAATGTAGAGGTATTGGAGCTGTTTTAGTTTCAGAATCTGGTCAGCACTATCCTTTGGCATCCAAGCTCCTATTAAATTGCACGAACAACATGGTCGAATATGAAACATGCATTCTTGGGTTAAAGATGGTCATCGATATGAATGTCCACGAGTTGGTCGTTATTGGAGATTAAGATATGTTTATTCATCTAGTTCAAAGATAATGGTCCGCGAAAAACTCAAAAATCACGTCGTATGTGCAATATATACAGAAATATTGCAAGAGATTCAACAAGATTGAGTTCAGACACACTCTCAGAATGCAGAATCAGTTAGTCGATGCTCTTTCCACAACTGCCTCAATGTTTAAGCATTTGGATACTGATTATATTGATCCTCTAGATGTAGAGATGAAAGAACACCCGGTCCATTGTTCACACGTTAAAGCAAAACCAGATGGTTTACAATGGTATTTTGATATAAATAAGTACTTAGAGAGCGGGAGTTAAGTTGAGGATGCAACATCCAACCAGAATAAGTCGATACGCCGTATGACCATCAAGTTCTTTATAAATGGAGAAATCCTTTACAGGAGAACTCAAGATTTAGGTGTTGTCAGATGAATTGATGTTGCTGAAGCTGCAAAGATAATTGAACACATACATGCAAGAATTTTTGCATTTTGCCTCATCAAGATGAGTATAAAGGAAAATTCGCACAAAATTTGCAAGGATCTTACATGGTTCGCAGAGTATTATTTGGAGGAGCATTGGTCCTATCAGAGATTGGATGGCACCTCATGGCCGAAACCAATAAACTCAGACGTTGTCAAGAGATATTATGTGTGACTCTTAGTTTGTATTTCTATAATTTCCTTGTATTTATTTTGTTCGCTTGTAATTTCTTTGTTTCAAAATTTTTATCCCTCTTGTAATGAACTACGTCTCACTTGAATTCTCAAGAATGAGATATGTAGGCGACGTATGTCGGCTTCAATCAACCTATTTGTTCTTTTTGATATTTGTTTGTATTTGAACTATGTTCGACCTTAATTCTAAAGAATGAGATACGTAGGCGGCCTATGTCAGCCTCGTCTATTTCTTTGTAAGACTTCTTTTTTTTTTTGTTAACCTTTGAAGGGGGAACTATGGTTTAACTGATTCGTGCCTCAACGGGATACGTAGGAGCCAAAAGGGCTCGGTCATATCTCTCCTAAGATTTCTATTTTTTCTTACAATTAAAACTGGGATAGAATTATTGAGAGGAACTCAAATATTCTAGAGAAGAAGATTTTTGCTCAACAAGTCAAGACTGAAGTCACTGTGAAGTTTGCAACTGAGATAGATTTTTTGAGAGGATCTCAAAAGTTCCGTGATTTACTCACCGGCAGTTAAAGATAAGCCGAGACATGTAACTGGGGCATAAATTTTAAGGGTGACCTCAAAATTTCAACATAGTTTTATCAACAGACTTGAGTGAATTTAAATAATCTCCAGTGAATAATCAGATAGACCTCCCAGCATCAGGCACAAAGAAGTTCAATAAGCCTGACCTGACACGACACTTGGCAGTAACCTTTTTTCAAAATACTACTTATTAAAAATTTATTTTTAATAAAACTTCACCTCTATTTTTCATTGCTTTGGCATAAAACATTTTTTCTTATGTATCAAGAGTCGGGAGATCAGAAAATTAACAAGAGATAACAGGACAAGGAACAGACACATGAAGAAATCCACAAATATCAGTTCATTTTAAAACGAACGTTTCTTCTGTGGACGCATGTTTATAGGTATTATTTATATTGCTTATATCAAAGACTTGGGAACGGGAACAACATTGTTTCATCCAATTTCTAATAGCACGAAGTCTATAGCAAAGATACAACTATGTTCAAAGATGAATCAAATGAAAACCCCAAGAAAGACATTTTACGTTTTTCATCAAGGACGTTATCTGCATCACATTATCAGACATGATAATGTTACTACTCGGAGGAGTCAATTCATTTGTATTTTCGATTGATATGATACACAACTTAGAGGATCATTTTAGTTTAATTGTCAATTGATAGGATACGCTACCTGGAGGGTCATTTTAATTGTTTTGTTGATTGATGTGATGCACTACAAGGAGGTTTGTTTTATTTCTATTATCGATGTAGATGACACAACTACCTTGATAGTCATTTAACCGTATCGTCAATCGATACAATATCATTATCCAATATGGCACCCAGAAGATCACTATGTTGCTCGATTGAAGCACTATCTTCATTTGGTACCAAGGATGACCTCAAGAGAAAATTCATGTATCACGGAAAATCATGCATCACAGTTAATATTCATGCATCGCGTGAAGATATTTTATTCCACGCGGAAAGTGTCATGCACCCCAGACAGATATTCATGCATCGCGAGTTAATATTAATGCATTGCAAAAATCATGCATCGCGAGAAGATATGCATGTCTCACAGAAAATATCATGCACTGCAAGAAGATATTCATACATCACGAAAAATCATGCATCGCGAGTTAATATTCATGCATTGTGGAATATCATGCATTGCAATTTAATATTCATTCATCACAGAAAATCATGCATCGTGAGTTGATATTCATGCATGCGAGAAGATATTCATGTATCATGGAGAATCATGCAGCGCTGCAAAATATTCATGCCTCACAGAAAAATGTAATGCACCGCAAGAAGATATTCATATATCGCGTAAAATCATGCATCGCGAGATAATATTTGTGCATAAAATAATTATGCATCACGAGTTAATATTCATGCATCGTAAGAAGATATTCCTCATTGAGAAAAGTCATGCATCGCGAGAAGCTATTCATGCATTGCCGAGAATGTCAGGCACCGTGAGAAGGAATTCATGCATCACGAAAAGTCATGCATTGTGGAAAATGTAAGGCATCGCAGGAATACCCTTTCCTGCATGGTCTCTAACTATACTGACGGATGTGCAACACGAAGATGGGCTTGGTCCGTCGACTTACCCACGGTCCGTTGACCGTGATGTCATTGGTGACACATTGCCAACTACTTGCACATTTTAAGTTAGTCTTATTTAATTAATTGAGTTGGTTTACTGGTTATTTAGGGAGTAAGGGGAGAGTAATTAACTAATTGAACTCCCAATATAAATAACCTAACCCTCATTTAATCTAAATACAACTCACAAAAAAACTATCTTCCTTCTCTCTTTTCTCTCTACATGAACTCACCATTGAAGACTAGCAAGGATAAGGATTTGAGGGCTTCAAAGGGTCGAATTAACTATAAATTCTTCATCAAACATTATGATATAGGATCTAATTCAACTTTGAGACTCTTTGATCCAAGGGTTCCTTCAAAATGGATTAAGTTGAGTTTTCATGTGGGTTTCATCCAATTAGGAATTTGCAGTTATGGAGTGAGTTGTTTATGATTTATTTAGGTTATGTTGAATATATTAACATGTATTTTAACTTGATTATGGTAATTGTTGATTATTTTGTCTAAATTAAAGAACATGATCCTCAACCCTTGACCCTAGGTTGTGATCTTGATCTATATTGTATTTTTATCATTTAATTGACTTCGTTATTGATTAGATTAATATACTATGGTGTTATTATGAATAAGTTAAGAAGAATTATAGGCCTATCATGCTATTTCTTGGAATAAAATTTAGGTTATTGTAACGCGCCAAAATGAATGAAGGTGAAATAGAGACTCGTAATGGTTTCTTGAGTTGAATTTAGGATAAAATTAGTTAATTTAGTTTTATTAGGTAGTCTATGATGTTTGGTTAAGTTTGGAGTTCAATCGACCAAGAACGTCCATGACGTTCGGAAGGTGTGGCATAGAATGTACTTCGGTGTCTTGATGTGTTTGGATAAGTTTTACGTGTTCGTTTTCCTTGAAACTAAGGTCGGATGTGTCTAAAACCATGAAGCAATATTTTTGGGGTTTAAAGGCCAGGCATGACCCCACCTACGACCAATAAAGGGCCCTATATGAAGGGCCCAATACTTGGACAAAACATCCAAAAACCATTGGCCATCGACGACCCTAAGGACGGTCCGTTGGTCCATCAACGGTCCGTCGAACTAGGGAGAAGATTGGACCATCAGGTCATGGTTGACAGTTTCCATTTGTCACTATGTCCCAAGCCACGAGACCCTACCAACGGTCCCTTGGTGAAGGTCTCGTCTGTGAGGGCCTGCCAAGTCTGTGAAGTTGCTGCCAACTGGGGGTGTTTTATGTAAATACACCCCAAGTTTTTTATGACCCTAGTTTGATAAATTTAGTTTTTATTAGGTATATTAAATTGTTCTAATCCCTAAGACCTCATTTTAGACCCCTCTTCCTAAAACCCAAAATCCCTTTCTCTTAGAAGACTCTCCATCGTCTCCAAGGAAACTAGAAGTCAAGAAATGCTAGAAGGGCTATTGATGGTTGTTTTTTCATAAAAAAATCTTTGGTATTTATTCAATGTGAGGTATGGTATCAATCCTTGAACTCTATTTCATTCAAGGAGCCCCTACAAACTAATTTTAAAAATTGGTTTCCATGAAAACATTTCTAATGAATTATTGCTTGTATTTCTAATTATATTGGATGATTTTAAGGTTAAAACTTCAATGAAATATTGTTAAACCTTTTCGTCAAATGTTGGCTTATGAAATGCGTTGAATGATCATGTTTGTGCAAAGAATGAGCTATTATTTCTAATTGTTTTTATTGTTGTTTAGATACTGCCCAAAGGGATTTATTTTTATGAAATATATAGTATAATGTTATAGGTGATGAAAGCTTGGATTGAAGGGTAAGTTTTTTATGTTGTTTTGCTTTAAATTTGGAAATGCTCTTGAGTGGTATGATCTACCTTCGTGGTGGTGGTGTTTAATATAATTTTATGAATGTAAAGTTACTAGTTTATTGTGAATGAGGATATGAAGGCTTGTTATGTGAAGTAATATGAAAAGTATGGTATTCATGTTAAATATTACTTATGAAGCTATTATGTGAAATAGGCTAGAGAGTATGCTTAAATGAAAATATTCTTGTTATGTGTTTATGTATCTTCTTAAGAGAAGTATGTTAAGGATTATGTCTAAAGGACTTAAATATTATATGAATTATGTAAAGCTTGTGATGTGATGAATGATGGTCTAAGAATGTATAAAAGTTAAATGTAAATGATATCAAGCTTATGTGCAAGGTGTGCTCACATGTACACACACACTCACACTTGAATGAATGATTCAATGAAGCTAAGTTAAGTCCTAATGGGGAATTTATGGGTGAACACTCTTCTTGAGTTTAGATGAAGTCTTTATTAGCAACCCATTAGTTACCATGAGCTTTCTAAGATAGGTTGGAGGATGAATGCCCTTCATGAGTTGAGATGTGGTTTTCACTAGTTATCCTTAACCTATAGTCTATACTGTTGAGAATCCGTGTGAAGTTATCCCTAGCACCGAGAGGATATGAAGGAGAGGTGGATTACACTTCGTGAGTTGAGATGTTGTATTCTAATGTACCTCTTGAGATGAGTATTCCTCGTTAGTAGAGGATGAGTTACCTAGTAGCAATCTCCTAATCCCTTAGCTATGCGCCCACATAGGTGTAGCTATTGGGAAAGACATGTAAATTCTAAGAGAATGACCACATTCTACGAAAATGAGGATCACTCCTTCGATAGGGGTTTATGTCTAGATCTCATGGTCTATGTCGGTTAAGCAAACTCCCACAAAAGAAAAGAACGTTCTAAGTCTTCTAAAGGACTGTTCTACTTAGGGGAGGTAGTGGAATGGGGACGCTATTTATCCAATGCACTAGGTAGGCAATCTGGAAGGGAAGTCTTGGTGAGACTTAATTGATTTGAATGAACTAAGTATTCTAAAAGAACGTACTACTTAGTGTAGGTTGTGGTATCGGGCGCTATCTATCAATTGTACTAAGTAGAACCTATTAGAAGGGAAGACTTTGTTCCAGACCTTCTAAAAGAATGTACTACTTAGGGTTGGTGGTGGTATGAGAAGCTATCTACTCATTGCACTATGTAGGCATTTTGAAAGGGAAGACTTTGGTGGCCTGTTGGGTGTCTTATGTCTTTCCATTGATGGAGGGGATTGTTTTTCCCAAGTTGAGTAAGCCGAAAGGGGTAGTCTCGAGGATTGCTGGGTGTTAATTGAAGGAGCCATTTGCATACTTCCTTTATGTCTTACCTTAAAGAGTCTTAGGATAATCCTAAGCTAGGAAAATCCCATACCAAAAATTAGTTCACTTTCTCTTTTGCTTGGCCTTGGATGTTCACTCATTTAGAATAGGATAATTCATTGTTAATTTCCATATATTTCTTATTGTTAAAGTTCAAAGTAGTTCAATGTAAGGGCATTTTTAATTAACAAAACGTTTTTGGAAGTTAATGTAAATTCCTTCTTTTTAATTGAAATTATGTGTGTTTTTCTTTAAGTGTTAAATGATGGTTCTTATGATGCTTTGCTTATAAATTCATGAATGCTTTACTCAATTGGCATGAAATGGTATTTTACTAAAATGTCCCTTTTCGCATGTGTTTGCATATGCCATACTTAGTACATTATTTTTTACTAACCCCATATGTTTCTATACCATAAATATAGGTTGAAAGCATTTTGAAGGTTGAAGTCTAGAAGACAAATCTTGGGAAAGTTCCTCTGAAGATAAAGTGTGTCCTCACTTATTTGAGGGAATAATTCCTATATTATTATATTCTTTATGTTAAGAATTATTATGTATTTCATTTCAATGTAAAGGGTTGTGTCCCTAAGTTATTTATGTCGTGTATTTATGTTTGACTTGTGAGGATAAGATTTCTTAAGTATTTATGAAACTTTTCCCTTGTATTAAATTATTCGTGTAAAGTTATAATTCTTCACTACTTTTCATGTCTTATGTAATGAATACGAAGGGCTTGTACAGGACCCTAGAGGGTCAAGTACAACTGGACACGAAATGAGGGTTCCTCCTAATTTCTAGGGGGTACTTTCGGGTTGTGCGAGACTTGGTATCAGAGCATAAGGTTTTGGGAAATAGTTTATGGTTATAAAGTCTTACACGCAACATCTAGTAGTATCTTGGTCATTGGTGTGAGTCATGACACATCCATGGACATGAGGCTATAGAACGATAGAGTTTCACTTTCTTCATTACTCTTAAATCGTTCCATAAAACTTAACTCCATAAGGTCTCTCTCTCTCTCTCTCTTGTGTTCCCTTGTCCGATGGTGTTCTAGGTGTGATTCCATGGAAGGTGAGATGTTTCTATGTTTAAAGAAGACAAAAGGGTGAGCTTTGATGTTATGATCGTTTTATGGCTAAAAGAGTAGACGTAAAGGTATGTTTTGAAATTTGGTATGCGATGCCATTTATGGGTAGGTGTGAATTATGAGATTGGAAGTGCTGTGATGAGAAACTTTATAGTGCTTTAGTTCTATGCATGGCAAGAGTAATAATGATGAATAAAGTTCTTTAGAAAATAAATGAGTTATCTTGTGGTTATGTTCAATGATGGTAGATATGCTTTAAGGTGTGAATTTGAGGAAATGTTGAGGGAATGTGGAGATTTTGTAGGAGTTGAGGGAAACCCTCCTGTTCGGTTAATGTTTGAATAGTCATTCTTGTTATTTGGTGGATGTTGTGGTGTAGGATTATACTAAGATGGAAATGTGGTATGAATATTTAGTGACGATGTTTTGTTCCATGAAATTGAGTTAAGTGATGCGTAAGAGTTTAATGAAGTGATGTTTAAGAGAGTTGTCTAAGCTTGAATCCTACGAGGAAACTGTTATGCTTAACTTGTAAGGTTGATGTTTAATGTTCATGTGCATGAATATAGGGTAGTGTGAGTTCTTACCTTGTGAGTGGCAAAATGGTGCTTTGGAGTACGAGACATTGAAGATTATTTTACTTTATGTGGGGGAGAGTGAGTTGAATATAATGGCATGTAATGTACTTAGTCCAAGAGAATCCTCAAGTGTTACTAAGTGGGAGTGGTTGTATGGGATGCTACTCTCACATTACACTTTAGTGTACATTGCCATCTTTTTAAAGTTGCTTGAAAAGTGCATTTAAAGAATTTTTAAGAAAGAGATTGTGAATTTTTGAGTTCACTCTAAAGAAGTCCAATTTATGGGAAAATTGCATTTTTCATGAACAATGGTTTCATTGTTTTTAGAATTGATGTTTATGTGTCTTTACCATCTTAAGACACAACTCAATAGAATATAATAGGGACGTGACCCTTAACAACATAAAATATAAGTCTAGGCTAATACATTAACTTAAACAACATGTTGACATAGGAACCCTTGAATCATAATGGCTCCCTAGATATATCAAAGATCTTGACTTAGGAGACATCCTCTAGCCATCAACACCTACACTTTGTGTAAAAATATGAATAAGAATGGTGTTAGTACAAGAATGCACTAAGTATGGCAACCATGCAAAAACCTGCATTCAAAGAGGACATTTTATTTGAAATCATGAAACATGGCTTCTAGTAAACTTCATGAACATATGAAAATATAAGCTCAATTTAGTTCTCATACATCATATAGATATGGATTCTACTCATAATAGCACATTAAGACATTTATCATATATTCAGCATATTCAATACATATAATACATTATCTCTGTTTTATTTAACCTCTTTCCTTAAGTAACCCTAACATTTACTTAGAACAATGTATCACCTAGAGGTAACCTTAGAATAGCCTTTCGCAATATGATTCATAGCACAACCACACATATATTCATAAGTCTTAAACATCTAATAGAGATAAACTTCACATAAGGATCATCGCCTAAGAAATCTCCGAAGTCACACTAGTGCAATGTGTCGGTAGCATCCCATAATACTACTTCCACAAAGTGTACCTATGAAGCCACCCTAGACTAGACATCATCATACTTAACAAGTCATAACACTTTAATTCATATCTAAACATAAGGCCACATACTTCATAGCATCACATAACGATTCTTTCCTTTACTATAACCTTAGTAATAACTTATTTAGTTCATATCATAGGTAAACCACCGTCACAACTCCTTCACAATCATACTTGTGCAATGTAGACATGGAGTCCCATACCCTCACATATACTAAGTAAACTCATTTAGAAGCCATGATTGTAATTCCCACAAATTATCATAATTAATATCTTGACATAGCAAAGTCACTTAATATGCACTCATACAATTCATTAATTCATAACATAAGTCTTACTTGCATACATATACGAATCTTATCCTTCCTTGGAGTTCACAAGTGCAATGCATGGGTAGGGTCCATAGTCCTACCTATACTAAGTAACCTCCTCAAGGAGTTGTGATTAGAGTCCACAATATTATATTAGTTCATTTATGAATTTGGGATACATAACCATAACCGACATAGACCATGTGACCTACATGGAATTCGGTGTTGTACTCCTACACCGGAAATAGAGGTACCACTTGCCAAGGTAGGACCTCCCAAGAAAATAGCTATTCTAGTTGATCCACTAAGTTAAAAACCTACAGGTCATGGAACAAGGAGATTGCTTCCAGAAACCTTGACACTCTAACTAAATGATGGGATCCAGACTTACTTAATGTGAAGGTTCTCTTTTTGAAATGCCAGACTTACTAACGTGAAGCTCCAACTCTAATTTATCATGTTCACTAGGTAGTAATCTCAAACTCCCCATTTAAACTCATTTAAGCCTTAAGATAACATTAGTTCATAACATTAGGCATTATGGTCTTTCTCTGTCATAAATCATATAGCTCAAAGGTATCTACGATGAGAATGTCCTTTCACCATATAACCTACATAATGTGATATGTCTTTTCATATAATCATATCAAATTCATACTATAGTTTAATTTAGAGTACAATTGAGTAATACATTTCAAGAGACTCCCTTATTCTTTAGACTACTATTAACATACTTCATTCTTACATGCAGGTGTGTGTGTACGTATATAACTTCACATAATGTAACGACCCGCAAGTACACCCTTTAGAAGTTAGAGCATCCTTGTGTTGTCACATGGCAAATGAGACTTCAAGTGTCTCATCTAAGCCTCTCGTATCATTCATTGCATAATGTACATTCTAAAATAGGAAAGAATTAAACAATTTCTTAACACACGAAGATCTCTATAAACATTACATAAGTGGAATACTTTCATTTAAAATATTAAATGTTTCCAACATTTTCTTGAACCATCTAAACTTTAGAGTATACAAAACTTGGGACTAATTCTATACAGTATAATAAAATAAAGTCTATGACATAAGGAACATGTGGATATGTCCTTGAATCGATGAGGACTCACCAATAGTTCAGATTCATAGCTTGATAATCGTATCCAACCTCAATGGCACATCAATATTTCTAATTCCCTACACTTTATTCAAAAAGGGAAAAGAAGTGGTTAACATTAGATGTACTAGGAATGGAAGCCATGTAAAAACGATTAAAATGGGACATTTAGTAAATATCATGCTTTTCATGAATTTTGATTGAAACATCATACTATGAGCATAAGAAAAACATTTACCAACTTAGAAATATATAAGAAATCATTTTAGCAAAAAGCCACATTTTTAGACTACATTACAGTTAATTCACTTCACTTCACTTTAGACATCTTCATGCATGTAATTATTCCACTTAAAATTATCCTAAGATTCACTTAAGCAACACAAAGAGAGACCTCCCATACAATCTCTCTTGGCATGCCCTAATGATCCTGAAGACTACTTTTGATGAGTCACATACACACTTACAAGACATCAACATATCAACATCTAGATAATATGACATCTCCTCATCAAAGGTTATAAAAAGACTTACATAAGTAGATCAACAAGATAACGTCCATAATTGACCTCTTAAAGACTACCTAAATAATCCTTAAGACTTCCTAAGTTTTGATCATATCCACATAAACAATCATCTTCCCTTACTAGATTCATTCTTAAGACTTATATAGGTAAGATAAAAAGTGACCATTCCTATGCCCCCTTCATGTCTTAAATAGAAAACCCTTAAGTACTGTAGATAAGTACTTATTCATTTTAGCATAATTTATTAACTTAAGTCATTATATTCATTAGTTCATTTAGGAGACATTCAACAAATAAAGGACATTCAAGTGATGGTCTTGGACAAGACCCAAGGACTCTAACTAATACGTTCAAAGCCTATTGTCCATTGTCTAGATAGCATCTTATACCACATCCAAAACTTCATAGAACTTCTCTAATGCTAGTAAGTATCCCACATATTCATTATAGGCAATAACCAACATAGATCATGGTACAAAGATATGGAATCCGGAGTTCTAACCTACTCCTATGAGGATGTTTTACTTGCCAATGGTATAACTTAAACACATCTCATGTAGGAACATGGTTAAGAAATATGAAGGACATGCTTTGTAATGTAGTCTCATACTTAACAAGAACTATTTCCCTTACCATATCCACTCGCTGCTAGCCTTATTTCCCATAGATTAATTCACACATAAGGTTAACATAAAAGGGTTCCATAAGAAGTTCAAAACACTATTACATTTACCCTACCAAAGAGGTCCTCTTAAGGATACATTCCAATGGAGACAAGAAGCTCATGATGACTTTCCTATGGACAAATATGATGTCTTTCCATCCAATTAACCTTAAGTCAATCATAACTTGGCTTTGAAGGATACCATTACGGCTTACGACTTCAACATTCATAACCTAACAAATATATTCAAGGTTTCACATAAAAAACCCTCTTAACTTCATCTAATGTTACATATCGTTCATACATTCAAGAGTAATATCTTTAACATCCTATGTGAGGACAATGCATATCCATAATAGTATATACCTCAAGAAAGGGACACAAGTCAACCAAGACAAGACACCACATACTTCAATTTATTTCATAATACATACCATTCTAGAAACACATATATATGTATAAGCATATCATCTTCAGTTAATCCTACACACTATCATAAAATCATTAATGTGACCACATAGACTTATATAGTCAAGTTGGGATAACGAAGACTCAACCCTAAGACGAATATAAATACAAGATGAAAGTCATGGTCTAACATATTAACCTATATAACATCAATAGAACACATATACTTTCACATTGCTTAACATGTAGATAGATATCATCAAACTTCACATAATAAACTACACAAATACGTACATAACTTCAAGTAGTGACAACAAGGCCATGATCATCAGATGGCACAAACTAACGCCGACAAGGCCACACCAATTGCAAGTAAAACACATAACACCGCCAACATAAGTGTACCATACCAATCACAACATAGTTGAAGTATAAACAACATCAAAATAAAGGAAATAGGGCAGCTTACCACCACAACATCCTCAACAGCTAAATTTGATGCCAAGTCAATCAATTCAACACCATAAGGGCCTTACCAATGTCCATGAACATCAATTAAATACATCAACCATTATACTCAATGAATCTAAGTCTATACAATATAGATTTATCAATATAATATTAACTAGACATCAATTGAATACAATTCTTACTTTATTGAATAGCCCCATAGAAAACAACTTTAGTATTCATAAGCATTAAGTCAATATCAATTCATTAGGGTTAGGAGTCAAAATATCTAAGAATATTCAATAAACAATTGATCAAATTGAAACACCCTATAAATTAATTAATCCTAATCCATACATGAATAGAAATCCCATAACAATCTACACATGAATTCATCAATATTATAGCATGATCACATAACCCATATTTTAGTCAAATTGAGAGATTTGTGAAGATCATGGGTTCATGGAGAATTTAATGGGAAAAGATCAATTATACATCAATCGTATCATATCTTAACATTTGAAAACCACTTATGCAAGAACTCAAGTAATAGAGAAGAAATTGAACTTTTCATTTATTTAAAATCATGTAAAATAATATTTGAAACTGGATCCAAGGTGATAGCAAGTCTTAGATGAAGAACTCCTGCACCTGATTCGAATAAACCAATTCAAATAGTGGAATAAACTCCATTGAAGAACCATATTCAAGCACTATCTTCACCTTGAACTCTTATGGAGATTTTTGGAGGAACTTTTGGAGAAAATGTGTTTTGATTTGGGTGTTAGGGTATAATGAGAGTTTAATAACTTATATAGTCTATAAATACCCTTATACAGTAAAAACGAACGTCCTCACACTTAAAAAGACTTCGTGTGAATTTACAACTTCACCCCTCAACTTAATAAAAAGATGTTAGCAACCTTAGAACACCATCGACACGCACATCGACAATCTATGGTCTCTCCCACGCACCGTCGATGGGGGGCATGGTTTTGTCCTACTGCTCCTCAACACTCAATTCTTGAGTCTCTATCGACAGAACCCAAAGAAGGGCCCTCACCTAGTCGATAGGCTGTCGTTTGGGTTGTCGATTGGCACTGCCTGGCAGTGTTGAACTCTAACTTGGGGTCCTCATTTAGGGACACTTTGTGGGTCATATGCAGAGTCGTACCCGAACATTTCCGACCCTACTATGTTTTCATTCGATTTGAGGACCTAGCACATAAGTGTAATCCAAAACAAACACGTAAAACTCAACGAAACATGCATAGATACAAGGTCGTCTATAAGCAAGCCTTTCAAAAGTCATGGACGTTCTTGGACATTTGACCTCCAAACGTCACGAAACTTGACACACTGCCTATATACATTGTAATAACTTATTTAAGGACCTTATAATTTCATGAATCATGTATAAATACATAAAACCACATATGAGGCACATAGTTCACTTAGTGTTTCTTAAAATTTAACATCCAATACACCTAAACTCTTAGACAATGCCTCAAACCCACATTATAAACCATTTTAGGACCTTATACCATCACGACAACCATGCTAGGACCTAGCTCCACCTAATTCATTTTCGGGGTCTTACAATCTCCCCCACTTGGAAAACATTAATAACAAGGGAAAGACACCATATACACAGTTTTTAGGCATGACTAGATGCATGAAGAATTGAAACTTCCCTAGCACCCAATAGTCTCCTATTTACAATGTGGAGGGCTTAACATTATAAAAAAGACTATACTATATGTGGTTTATAAGACAATTAATACACTCCCTAAATCTTATGCTCTGATATCAAATTTTTCAATGACCCGCAGGTACACCCTCTAGAAGTTAGAGCATCCTTGTGTCATCACGACAAATGGGACTTCAAGTAGTCTAATATAAGCCTCTCGTATCATTCATTGCATAATAAACATACTAAAATATCTAAGAATTAAATCTTTCTTTAAACTTTAAGAACTCTTTCATAAACATTACACAAGAACAAGACTTTCATTTAAAACATCAAATCTTTACAACATCTACTTGAACCATCTAAACTTTAGAGTATGCACACTTAGGAATAATCCAATATATGACAATAAAATAAAGTATATGACATAATGGACCTGTTGATATTGTCCTCGAATCTATAAGGAATCACCAATACTTTATCATCAAAGCCTTAGAAACCTATCAATCCTCCATGGCACATGAAGACTTCCATTTCGCTACACTTTAGTAAAAAAGGGAAAGGAATGGGTTAGCACATTAGATGTACTAAATATTGAATCATTACAACATCTACTTGAACCATCTAAACTTTAGACTGTACACACTTGGGACTAATCCCATACATGACGATAAAATTATGTATATGACATAAGTGTCCTATGGATAATGTCCTCGAATCTATAAGGACTCACCAATAATTTATCATCAAAGCCTTATAAACCTATCCATCCTCCATGGCACATGAAGACTTCAAATTCGCTATACTTTAGTCAAAAAGGTAAAAGAAGGGGTTAGCACATTAGATGTACTGAGTATGAAAGCCATGCAAAAATCATGAAAAAGGGGCATTTAGTAAATAGCATGATTTTCATGAATTTCGATTAAAAAATCATACAATAAGCATAAGAATAACATTTAACAACTTAGAAATACATAAGAAATCATTTTAGAAAAAAGCCAATTTTTTTGACTACATTACAGTGAATCCACTTCACATCACTTTATACATCTTCATGCATGTAATTATCCCACATCAAGTTATCCTAAGACTCACTCAAACAATAAAAAGAGGGACCGCCCATACCACCTCTGTAGGCATGCCTAAATGATCGTCAAGACTACTTATGATGAGTCACATACATACTTACAAGAAATCAACATATCAATATACAGATAATATGTCATTTCCTCATCAAAGGCTATCAAAAGACTTACTTATGTAGATCAAGAAGATAATGTCAATGATTGACCTCTTCAAGACTACCTTTATAACCCTTAAGAATTATTAAGTTTGGATCATGTCCACATAAATAATCATATTCCCTAACTACATTCATTCTTATAACTTATATAGGTAAGATAAGAAGTGACCATTCCTATGTCCCCTCAATGCGTTAACTAGACAACCCTTAACATCTCTAGATAAGGACTTATTCATTTTAATATAATTTCATAGTTAAGTCATTACATTCATTAGTTCAATTAGGAGACATTCAAGACATAAAGGACATTCAAGTAATGGTCTTGGACAAGACCTAGGGACTAACACCTTCTCAGCTTATTATACAATGTCTAGATAGCGTCTCATACTGCCACCTAAACTTCATTGAACTTCTCTAATGCTAATAATTATCCGCCATGATGAGAATAGGAAACAACCGACATAGACCATGGTAGCAAGACATGGAATCCGGAGTTTTAACCTACGCCGATGAGGGTGTTCTACTTGCCAATGGTACAACTTAGACACATCAAGAAGTTTCAGGAATATGAAGGGTATGATTTGAAATCTAGTCACATACTTAACAAGAACTATTTCCCTTACCATATTCACTCGATGCTAGCATTATTTCTCATAGATTAATTCACACATAAGGTTCACATAAAAGTGTTCCATAACAAGTTCATAACCCTATTACATTTACTCTACGAAAGAGGTCCTCTAAAGGCTACCTTCCAATGGCGACAAGAAGCTCATGATGCCTTTCCTAAGTATTAATATGATGTTGTTCTATCTAATTAACCTTAAGTCCATCATTCCTTTACTTTAACAAATACCATTACGGCTTACGACTTCAACATTCATAACCTTACCCTCAAGTTCAAGGTTTCACATAAAAGACCATTAATCTAAGGTCACATGTAACATCTTAGGTCAAGACAACACATATCCATAGTCATATATATCTAAAGTAAGGTACACAAGTCTACCAACACAAGACACCAAATGCATCACTTTAAATCATAGTACATACCATTCTAGAAACATATAAATAGAACGATATCATCTTGAAGTCATCCAACACACTATCATAACATCGTAAATATTACCACATAGACTTTTATTGTCATGTAGGGATAACAAAGTCTCTACCGTAACACTAAACAGACAAGGTCAAAGTTATAGTATAACATCATCACCTACATAACATCAATAGAACACATATACTTTAACATTTCATAACATGTAGATTTATATTATGATACTTCACATAACCAACTACAAAAATAGCCGCATAACATCAAGTATTGCCGACAAGGCCATGATCATCAAATTGAAGAACGAAACGCCGACAAGGCCACATAAATTTCAATTAAAATACATAACACCGCCACCAGAAGTTCACCATACAATTAACAATATAATTGAAGTATAAACAACATAAAAATAAAGTATATTGGTCATCTTACCACCACAACATCCTCAACACCTCAATTTGATGCCGAATCAACAAATTGAACACCATAAGGCCCTTACCCATGGCAATGAACATCTATTCAATACATAAATCATAATATTCAATGACTTTAAGTCAATACAATACATATTTATCAACATAATATCAATTAAACATCAATTGAATACAATCCTTACTTTATTCAACAGCCCATATAAAATAACATTAGAATTCATAAGCATTAAGTCAATATATATTTTGATAGACTTAATAGTCAAAAGATCTATGAATATTTAATGCTCAATTGATCAAATTGAAATATCCTTTAAACCAATTAATCCTAATCCATACATGAATCAAAAACCCATAACAATGCACACATGAATTAATCAATATAAAAACATGATCACATAACCCATATTTTAGTCAAATTGAGAGATCTGTGAAGATAAAGGGTTCTTGGAGATTTTAAATATAAAACATCAATTATATATCAAGTACATCATATCTTAACATTTGAAAACAATTTATGCAAGAATCCAAAAATTAGAGTAGAAATCGGACTATTCATCTTTTTAAAATCTTAAAAATCATCTTTGAAATTTGCTCCCAGGTGATAGAAATCCTTATATGAAGAACTCCCATACCTTGTTTGAATAAAACAAAGAAAATTTAATAAGAAACTCCATTGAATAACCATCTTCAAGCTCCATCTTAACCTTGGACTCTCATGGAGGTTTTGGGAGGAATTTTTTGACAGAATGTGTTTTGATTAGGGCGTTAGGGTCATAATGAGAGTTTAATAAAAAATATACTCTCAAAATACCATTAAACACTTAAAACAGCCGTCCTAAAACTTAAAAATACTTGGGATGAATTTACAACTTCACCCCTAACCTTAAAAAAAAACCTGCCAGCAAACTCACAACACCATCGACGCCCACATCGACGGTCTGTGGTCTCACCCATGCCCCATCGATGGGGTCTCGTGGTTTGCTCCTGATGCTCCTCAACATTCAATCCTTCATTCTCCATCAACTCCACCCAATGATGGGCCATCTCCTTGTCGAAAAGCCGTCGTTTCGGTCGTCGATTGGCACTGCATGGCAGTGTTTAACTCTATGTTGTGGTCCTCCTTAAGGGCCCCTTTGTGCGTCCTATGTAGAGTCTTACCCAGACGTTTCCAACGCGAATATCTTAGAATACTATTTTATTACCTATCACATGTGTTTCATAAAAAAATAACACGTAAAATTCAATTAAACATGAATAGACACATAAGGTCGTCTCAAGGCAAGCCTTTCGAACATCATGGACGTTCTTTGATGTTTGCCATCCAATCTTCACAAAACATGAAACACTTCCTGTATACACTATAATAACTAATTTAAGGACCTTATAACCTTATGAATCACATATAAGCAAATAAAATGACATATATGGCACATATGCCACTTAGTTGTCGCACGTCTTAATCGTCCCATGACGTTTGACATCCAATGCATGTAAAATCTTAGTCACTGCCTCAAACCCGCATTATAAACCATTTTAGGATCTTAGAATATCACAATAATAATGTTAGGCCCTAGCTCCACCTATGTCATTTCCGGGGTCTTACACATAAACACCTTTAGGCATATATGTCCATAACTTCATTAATAATATACTTTACATACATAGAAATAGGTAATGATTCATAGGAGAACTGTCCTTTCCTTATTAATCATGAACGTACCCTACTCATAGATATGCATTAAGTGGGTGTGTGTACATTGGTCAACATGATCAAGCCACCCTCTAAAGATTACAACACATTTACAACATTCCTTCAAATCTTGAGTCAAACACAAGTAGAGTATTTAAGACTATAGACTAAACACACCACATTTCATCATAGGAGTAAAGTACATATTCCAGAATAGAATAAAACACTCCAAGATTACTTTGATTACACATTCATATAGGGTTCCAATACGTAGGGATCATGCTATAAGAGCATTCATTAACATTAGCCATGTTAGACCTCTATTAACCGTAACTTGATCAGCACACATATACATATAACATCATCTCCATACCTAGGTCATGCAATTAGTTTGGAGGGGTATTCATATACTTCACATAACATCAATTCACTTAGAACATAATATTAGGATCAAGGCTAAATCCTTTAACTTCCTAAACATAGAAATAATAATATCAATCAATCTTTGATCTAATGCCTTCAAGTCCATATAATAACAACTAAACATGTACAACAATGTAAAAGCCACAACCATAAGTGAACCATATCAATCAAAACAATTTAATGTACATTATAATATAATTAAAGGAAATAGGTAAACTTATCAAATCTCCAAGCTATGATCATCAGTGATCATTCCTCCATAATTCATATTCAATTTATATATATAGTTATATCAATAAGAAATTCAATACACTCTAATCACAATTCTATAAATATGAAATCAAGATCACAAGACCCACATTATATATAGGCTAACTTTGAAAAATTAGGAGGGTCATGCATTGTTCTTTAAAATTGGATAGAAATTCAACATAAAATCAGTAGCTAGACATATAATCATTATTAGAATACTTTTACAATAAATTTGAGAATGAACTCATGGGAATATTTAAAGATAGGATTTTTGACTTAGAACCACATTTGGAAGAGCTTTGAAAACACTCCATAGATGAATGATTTTCTAGGGATGAAGGATCACCTGACTTCTACATTATAAAGGACAAAAAATCTTAGAAGAAATCCTAAAGAATCAACCTCCATAGGTTGTTCTTAAGGTTTATCGACAATGAAGGTTTTGGGGTTTTTGGAAGAAGAGAGAGTTTTGGGGATTTTTATTTCTTAATGGATGTTTGGATTTTGGCTTGGGAAAAGTATTAAAAAGGTACAAAAAACAGTTTGTAACCGTCTCCCTAAGTTACCAAAATACCCCATACTTATTGGGTGAGCCTCATGTCGTGCGCACGTCATATTGTCACACTCTATGCCACGCATGCGACGCGAGGCTAGTTCCGAAGTGTTGCTGCTGTACGCTGCCTTGGGAAACCTCCTTGTCCAAATTTTGGGTCCTCCTTGGGGGCACTTAGAGTGGTTCTCATGGTGTTGTACCCGGACATTTTGACTCGTTACATGTCTATTAAGATACCGGGGTAAACTACACTAATTTTCAACTTAAAAAAACACTTAAAAATAAGCCAAACATACAGTGACTTACGAGCATGTGTAAAGACTAACTTTCAGACATCTTGGACTTTCTTGGACGTTTGATGACCTCCAAACCTCTTAAAATCAATTGTACAAGCTGTAAAACACTTTATTAACATGTTATTAACTCTTTTTGACACTTGTGAGTATTTGACTACCTTAATTCATTTTGAGGGTTGTCACAAAACCAATCATGTAGATTCAAACTAATCATAGGGGAGCATGAATCCTCAACCCTAAGCTATAATGAGAATCTATCTCAAGCTGTTTGTATGAAATACACTATAACGTCCTAGAATGAACTTAGGTGAACTAGAGCCTCATGATTGTTTCTTTAGATAATTTTGTATTCAAATGAGTTACTTTAGCGTGCTTAGGCAATGTATGAATATAGGTTAAGTTTGAAGGTCAAACATCCATGACGTGTGGAATGTGGCCTTAGAAATTATTCTTGAGTCTTCTTGTATTTGAGTGAGTTCTAAATGTTCGTTTTGCTTGAAACTGATGTGAGGTGTTAGTTAGACCTATATGACTTATTTTAGGGGTTTAAAATTCAGGCACGACCCCACCTAGGATGCACAAGGGGCCCCAGATGAAGGTCCCAATATTTTGATAAAACTTCCAAGAACACTGCTCAATCGACGGAGCAGTGTATTAGGCGTAGGTCCATCGACGCCCCATCGAGTGGAGCGGTCATTAAATACTTAGTGGGAGGTCCAGATTTCCCTTAAAAAAGCCTATGATGCCGTCGACTACCAGCAGCACGGGCCTTCGACTCATTGATGCCCAGTAGCTTGGGTCGTTGATTGGCCACTTTTTAAAGTTGTGAAAGCTGCTGCCAACTTGGTGTGTTTTATATATATCAGCCCAAGTCATTTATAACCCAAGGTAAATATTTTTAGTGTTTTTAATTTATATTAAGTTAGTTTTAATCCCTATACCTTGACAAGACCCCTCACTTCAAATATTCCAACTCCCTTTCTAAAGAAAACTCTCCCAAAGTCACCATTTAAGCTAAGACTCAAGGAGCGCAAGAAGAGTTGGCTTGGATGTGTTATTTCACAAAAATTTTGTGGGTTTCCTTCTGTTTTAGGTATGATATCCATCCTTCAACCCTCTTCTATTAAAGGAGTCATTCCCAAAAGATTTCAAAAAGGGTTTTCAAACTCAAATTCCTTCTATCCTGGATTTTAAGCATAGGTCTTCTTGTAAAAGTGTTCTAATGATTCAAATGTGTTTATAATTGTATGGATTGATTATTTTCCTGTTAAAAACCAAAAGAACTCATGTATATAAATTTTTCAAACTTTTAGCTTAAGAAGTGGATTCAATGAGAATGTTTGGGTAAGGTATGCACTTTAATTTTTGTTTTTTGTTTAGTTTAGCTACTCCCCTAAGGGCCTTATTATAATAAAACATTGAGAAATTTATTATAGTGAAATATGGATTGGGTAATGGTGAGTTTCCTATACTATATAGTTCATACGATGAATTCATTTTGAGTGGTACGGTCCACCTTCATGGTGGCTGTGTTTATTTGATGAACTTGATATTACTTAGTATGTTTTGTGAGTGTGGATTTGAAGTTCTAGTATATGAAATGAAGTGATATAGAAGGTAAGTCTTCTCTTGTGTTTTGTGAAGTTTAATAGTATGTTTGTCTTAGATTATGCATAGGTAAAGTATATGATTTGTGAAGCATGTAAAATGTGTAAACTAATGAATGTAGCACTAAAGCATGTATAAAAGCTAATGCTAGTTAAATTATGCTTATATGCAAGATGTGCTCACAAGTACACACACACACACTTAAATGAATCTATGGATCGAAATTGAGTAATTAAAGAAGTTTTGAGGTGAACACTCTTCGTGAGTTGATATAAAGTGTTTAGTAGCAACCTCACTACATCCTAATATCTTTTTAAGATAGGTCGGAGGATGAATGCCATTCGTGAGTTGAGATGTGGTGTTCACTAGCTATCCTTATCATATGGTTTGAAGTGTTATTAATCCATGGGGCTTGTTTCTAGCACCGTGAGGATATGAAGAAGACGTGGTTACAATTCTAGAAATGAGATATATTCCAATGTACCTCTTGAGATAAGCACTCCCCGTTAGTAGAGGATGACTACTTAGTAGCAATCTCCTTATCCCTTAACTATGCGCCCTCACAGGTGTAGCCATTTCAAAATCCATGTAAAAGATAAAAAGAATGAATCACTCTAGGCAAGTGAGGATCCCTCATCCGATAGAGGTTAATATCGGGTTTCCATGTCTAGCTCTCATGGTCTATGTCGGTTAAGATAACCCTCCATAAAAGAATTGATTGAACTAAGTCTTCTAAAAGAACGTATTACTTAGAGTAGGTGGTGTTATGGGATTGTATCTACTCTTTGCAGTTTGTAGGACCTTCCTAAAGGGTAGACTTGGTGTTAAACCTTCTAGAAGAATGTACTACTTAGGGTAGGTGGTGGTATGGGACACAGTCTACTCATTGCACTAAGTCGGCATTCCGAATATAGAAACTTTGGAGGTTTGTTGGGTGCCTTTTGATATCTTGCCATTGATTTAGGATCTTATTACTCTAGATTTAAGGCAAAAGGGGTGGTCTTGATGATTGTTTTGGTGTTTATTGAAGGAGGCATATTCATACTTCCTTCTTCTCTTACCTTAGTGAGTCTTAGGATAATCCCGAGGTAGGGAAACTCTTACGGAAAATGAGTTCACGTTATCTTTCTTTAAGCCTTGGAAGTCTGCTCATTTTGAACAGTATAATTCATTGTGAAAGTCATAAATAATTCATTATTAAAGTTCGAATTTATTCATTGTAACGTTAGTTGGTGTATACTAATGTTTTTGAATTTACGGTAAATGATCTCCTTTGGTTTAAAATTATGGAATCTCTTATCTAAGTGTTCAGTGATGGTTCTTATGATGTTTTGCTTTTATATCCTTGAATGTTTTACTTAACTTGCCCGAATCATTATTTTACTAAAATGTCCCTTTTGGCATATTTTTGCATATGCCATACTTAGTACATTAATTTTACTAAACCCATTCTTTTCTTTACCTTATATGTATAGGTTGAATACTTTTTGTAAGATTCGAAGGCGAAGCTTAAGAAACTCAGTCTCTCAAGAATTTGTATGTCCTCATATATTCGAGGACATAGTTTACTGTTTCCTATTTTTATTATTAGTACTTATTATGTATTTGATTTCCATGTAAAGGGTCGTCTCCCTAAAATATTATATGTAGTGTCTTAAGTTTGTCTTGTGACATTGATATGTCTTAAGTATTGATGAAAGATTTCCTTTTTATTATTTTTTTTGTGAAAAGTATTAATTAAGCACTACTTTTCATGTCTTATGTAAGGAATGCTAGTTGAAGGGCTTGTACAAGACCCCAAAAGTGTCAAGTGCGCCTTTCCATAATTCTAGGGTTCTCCCTAACTTCTACGGGGTGCTTTCGGGTCATGAAAGACTTTGTATCATAGCATAAGGTTATGGGAAATAGTTTAGGTTCTAAAAGTCTCAGAAACCACATCTTGTAGTATCTTTGTCACTGGTTTGAGTCGCGACACATCCATGGACAAGAGGCTATAGGATGATAGAACTTTCACTTTTTATCTCTATTCTAATATCGTGTCGTAGAGTTGAGTCATCTAAGGTGCATTCTCTTAACCTCATCTATTTGTGTTTATAGGACATGAATACGAGGATAACCGCTAGAAAGGGTGAGGGAGGTGTAGGTAATTAGAGGATCCCTCCTCGTGTTGACCAAGTTCCTATCGTTGGTATAGAGTAAGAGAATGAGGAGGTTCCCCTTCAAGAACCGCAAGTACCTCCGGATTAGTCATATCTTCATTTTGTTGAAGGAGATATGACTAATCCGGGGTAGAGGCCTGCCCTAATGAACTTGACCCAACTCATGACGGATCAAGTTCATGTTGTCAACAATCTCTTTGTTGCCAAAGCTAAAAAATGAGTTGGACCCCAACAAAATTCTAATACTCCCGCTGCTGGAATTCGAGATTTCATGAGGATGAAACCTCCTACTTTCCATGGAACTAAGGTGGATAAATATCCACAAGGTTTCATCGATGAAGTATTCAAAGTTCTAGATGTTATGGGTGTGACGCCTAGGGAGAAAGCGGAGTTAGCTACTTACGAACTCAAGGATGTGTCTTAAGTGTGGTTTAGCAATGGAGGATTCATAGAACGTTAGAGAGAGGTCCAATTGATTGGGAGGAATTCAAAGAGGCTTTTCTAGATAGGTGTTTTACCCTAGAGTTGAGGGAGAAGAAAATGGTTGAATTTCTGAACCTTTTTCAAGGTGGGATGAGTATGTAAAAGTACTCTCTCAAATTCACCCACCTCTCTAAGTATGCCCCAAGCATGGTAGCCTAACCTAGGGATATAATGAACAAGTTTGTGATGGGAGTGTGTAGCTTTGTTGAGAAAGAGTATCGTACGACAATGCTTTTTAATGACATAGATATCTCTAGGCTCATGGTCTATGCACACAAATTGAGGAGTCCAAAATTAGGGGGATAAGGAAAGAGGGTAAAAGGCCTAGGTTGGAAGATTCTAGTCACCAAAATCCTAAGAAGAGGTTTTATCACCAAGATTCTTCAAAAGCAAAAAAGGATAGGGCTCCAAATAAAATTTCCCAAGGTGGTGGCCATTCTTTTCAGAGGACTAGGTGCCCTATAGTGGGAAACAACATTTGGGTAGATGTCTTGCCGGAGCAGATGGTTGTTTTCCATGTGTTAATAAGGGTCACAAGATGAGGGATTTCCCCAACATCAAAAAAAGAGGGAAACAGGTCAATCAAGCTTCCATAGATCCCAATGATCCAAAGACGAACCCTTCTTATGGGATGGGAGCTAGGAAGGATAAGTAATCTGGTTTTTGTAAGTCTTAACTCTTTTTATGATTGTTGTTTTCATTATATAAAATGAATTTATATGGTTTTATAGTTCATATGATCATGTCATCTTGATATATTGCTTAAGGAATGAAATTTAAATAAAAATTGGTTTGCTTGAACGTGCGCACAATGAACTTGATTGTGAAATTTTTGATTTTTAAAAAACAAAATTGTCTTGAATAGAAGTTTAAATGTTTGAAAAAGTTTTGTATATGATCATGTTTAATGTCGGAGAAGGTAGTTCCTCCATAGGAGAAGGTTCAGTGTGGGTTTTGAAAATTTTGAAGTTTGCAAGAGTAGCGTATGTTGCTATGTGTTTGAAAGTGTGAAATGATGTTCCTTGCTAGTTGATGCTTTAGTTTTGAGTGTGTTGATCATGATTTTAATGTTTTATGCGATGGTAAGTGACTCCTTTTTTCTCTTGAAGTTTTAGTGTCATTCGAGGATGAATGTTATTCTAAGTGGGGGAGAATGTAACTCCCCAAAACAAACTAAAATGAAATAGAGCCTCGCGAGTATTTCTTATGTTAATTTTTTTAAATTTTTTTGATTTAATGTTCTTAGTCAGTGTGTGAATTTTGTTTATGTTTGGAGGTCATACGTCCAAGAACGTTCATGACGTTTGGAAGGTGTGCCTTAGAAAGTGTTCTTACATCATGTGGTGTTTGAGTTAGTTTTCCGTGTTCATTTTGCTTGAAACTGATGTAAGGTGTTCCTAAGACCTAGATGAATTAGTTTAGGGGTTTAACGTTCGGGCACGACCCCACCTAGGACCCACAAGGGTCCCTATATGAAGGGCCCAAGACTTGGACAAAACTACCAAGAACACAGCTCAATCGATGGCGCAGTCTATTGGACGTAGGTCAATCGACGCCCCGTCGACTGGGGCCGTCGTTCCATACTTTGTGGGAGGTACAGACCTCCCTTGAACCAGCCTCTGATGCAATCTAATCCCAGCAGCACGGGCTATCAACTCATCGACGCCCAATAGCTTGAATCGTCGATTGACCATTTTTAAAAGCTGTGGAAGTTGCTGGTAACTTGGGGTGTTTTATGTAAATTCACCCCATGTCCTTTATAAACCTAGGTCAATATTTTTTAGTGTTTTTTAGTTATACCTTCTCTTTGAGGTATGGTATCCATACTTGAAACCTATTCCTTTCAAGGAGTCATTCCCAAAAAAATTCGAAAAGGGTTTTCAAACTCAAATTCCTTCAATCTTTGATTTTAAGAACGAGAATTCTTGTAAAAGTATTCAAATGATTTAAAATTGTTTATAATTGTATGAATTGATCATTTCAATTTTAAAAACCTAATGAACTCATCTATATGTATATTTTAATCTTTTAGCTTAAGAAGTGGGTTAAATGAGCATGTTTGGGAAAGTATGAACTTTTGTTTTCTTATGTGGTTGTTTTGGTTTAGCTACTTCCCTAAAGGCCTTATTATTATAAAATATTGAGAATTTATTATAGTGGATGATGGCTTGGTTAAATTGTCAGTTCACTATATTGTATAGTTCTTATTATGAATTGCTTTTGAGTGGGATGGTCCACCTTCTTTGGTGGAAGTGTTTATTTGATTAACATGACATCACTTAGTATGTTTTGTGAGTGTGAATTTGAAGGAAGAATATATAAAATGATGTGATATTGAAGATAAGTCTTGTCTTGTCTTTTGTGAAGTTGAATAGTATGGTTAGCTTAGATTATGCCTAGGTAAAGTATATGACTTGTGAAGCATGTAAAATGTGTAAATTGATGAATGTAAGACTAAATCATGTAGAAGCTAATTCTAGTGAAATGATGCTTATATGCAAGATATTCTCACAAGTACACACACACACATAAATGAATATATGGAGCTAAATTGAGTAATTAGAGAAGTTTGAGATGAACACTCTTCGTGAGTTGAGATGAAGTGTTTAGTAGCAACCTCACTACATCCTAAGATCTTTCTAAAATAGGTTGGAGCATGAACGCCATTCGTGAGTTGAGATGTGGTATTTACTACCTATCCTTAACCTATGAATAAAGTGTTTAGAACCCGTGGGGGTTAATTCTAGAATGAGTACTTAGTAGCAATATCCTTTTCCCTTAACTATGCGCCCGCTTGGGTGTAGCCATTAGGAAAGACATGTAAAATCTAAAAAGAATAACCTTAATCTAGGCAAGTGAGGATCCCTCTTACTATAGGGGTTAATGTCATGATTCCATGTCTAGCTCTTATGGTCAATGTCAGTTAAGCTTACCCTCCACAAAAGAATTGACTGAACTGAGTATACCTTATGAGGATAGGTTGAATACTTTTCGAAAGATTTGAAGGCGAACCTTGGGAATTCACTCTCTCAAGAATTGGTATGTCCTAATATATTAGGGGACAGCCTATTGTTTCCTAGTTCTATTATTACGACTTATTATACATTTGATTACAATGTAAAGGGTCGTGTACCCATGATATGATATGATATGCGGTGTCTTAAGTTTCGCTAGTGACGCTGAGATTTCTTAATTATTTATGAAAGATTTCCTTTTTATTAATTTATTCTGGAAAAGATTTAATTCCGCACTACTTCTCATATCTTATGTAATTAATTCTAGTTGAAGGGCTTGTACAAGACCCCTAAAGAGTCAAGTGCGCTTTTCCACGATCCGAGGGTTCTCCCAAACTTCTAGGGGGTACTTTCGCGTTGCGACATACACATTACATGCAAATAAATGTATTCATCAGGAGAGTATAGGTCTTTTCCCTAAAGCTACCATGAAATGCTTTTGGCCAAACCAAGTAAAGCTACCATGATCAAGCATCCTAGCAACAAAATACCAAGCTAAACATGAGAGAGCTTACTTCCTTCATCCCAACCTACCATGAAGTACATCACCTCTAGCTTCCATGTGTAATTTAAGTCAAGTTTCAATGATTTTAAAAATGCCAAGTTATCATAACTTGGTCTTATGTTACAAAGTCAATTATACAAGAAAATGGTATTCAATAAAACTTCAAGCTATTCTAGTTGAGCATGTCTTGGATTAATTTTAGGTTCTTAGGTTATCCTAGAATTCGACTATGTGAAAGAACTTGGTTCTCCTATCTTGTTCATGTCTAAGTGTAAAGAACAAAGATAACATCATCAAAATCACTTCATAATGACTATAACCACAATGCCCAAAAACAAAGGCATACAATCCCCATAACTGACTACTACCTTCAATCCATCAAAATCCCTACTCAATTACATGTTGATTCATCAAACTGGATCAGAAGAAGGAAATTATAGTCATAATTGATTACATAGGTTCAATTCCAAATTTTTATGTCAAGATTATCTTTGATCAATTAAACCAAGTTCAATCCATGTATAGGTTATTCAATCATGATCTAATACTATACAATACATTTGAATTAAAGTAAACTTAGAACCATCATCTAGCCTCTAATGGCCTAAAACCTGCATGATCTCCTTCAACATTAACTAATACAATTCACCATTAAACCTTTTTAAAAACATCACATAATTATCATATCAACATAAGTGAATGTTACTTACTAGATTTGGATCACAATAAAGCCTTACCCACAATGCAATCACAACCCTCTCCAGATTGAGGTCTTTTGGATTCACAATTGAGGAAAAAGTAGTGGGACTGCATGAATTGAAGAATCTATGTATTAATAGGCTTCACATTGCACAGATTATTGCGTTAAACCCAACTTGATTCCTTTTTTAAATATTCCTAAGAGGAAGCACCGATTTCTATTCTACTTAAACGGTGTTCTTGAAAGTGTATTGTAGAGGGAGAGGTTTTGATTTCTTGTTTATTATCGGGTATTGTAGTTTTGCCTTGGGAAAGTTGTTATGCATCTCTTAAAAAAAGTTTCTAACCGACTCCTGAATTACCTAATTACACCCACATTAATTACACCATTTTAGACAAGTATTTCTTAAGTTAAAATTTTTGGAACTTTTGTCGGGAAACAAGTCCGCCACGCGGATCTGCTGACACATGATTTCGAAAATAAATCCCGAGACACTGGATGAACCTTCATGAATAAAGTCTGCAACGCCAACTGGTTCCTATTATGGGCAAATTGCTCCTGCCTTGGGCAGCTTTCGAGCTTAAGGTTCGGTCCTCGTCACAGACTTTTATGGTGGTCCTTGGGGAGTTGGTCCCTAACGTTTACACGCTAAATACGTATGTATAGATATTATGAACCTTCCCTATCCATTTGAGATCCAACCACTGCCTTAAACCTCATGAAACATTCTACGTCACTCAAGCACATCTCAAGGTTAACCTTCAAACTTCATTGTACGTTCTTGGACGTTTCACCTCCAACATTTTCCTATATTTATATACTGGATCATAAGACTATATTAGTCATTTTAGAACCTCATAAGATCATGAAACACATATTAGGGTCTATTTTTTCTTAATGTATTTTTGGGTGCTCACAACATTTGCCTTAGTGTAACCTCCAGATTAATAAGGTCAATGCATATGCAATTAAGCAGGAACTACATCTACTAACTCATAATGCACAAAAAATCAACATTTCACATTTTATTGGAGGAATTTCAATCTCCATATCACATCATGATCATGACTAAATCATAAGTCAAATATACAACTTTTTTTGAGAACCCACTTAAAGATGTGAAAGTAAGTCAAATCGTGAAGGATATAGGCAAATCATCATAGATACATATCAAAATGACAAACCAAATGATAAAAAACTCATTTTATCATGTGCGCATAAACTCATCAAAACATGCATAACATAAAGAGACCATGGATAAACTCATTTTTACGCAAGACTGAGAAAATATGAAAAATGCTACTAGGAATTGTTGGTCTCAAGCTATAATAGGAATCGAAGAAAGTGAAAAGGATAGAAAAACTCACAGCAACATACTATTCAACATAAAATCCCCCACTTATGACAAAACCCATCTAAGGAAAACAATAAAAACAACATAGGAATCTGATCACTTCAAAAAGGAACTATAACTTACCGATACTCTCATTTGAAATAGATCCTTTGTCTTTGTTATGTTTGAATGCATAAAAAAGGTTACTCTTTGGATAATCAAGATTCGGGTCACTAAGAGAAGTTTCCTTAGCTTCCCTTCCTCTAGGCGCAAAATTAGGGAAATCTATCACCTTGTGATCATTATTCCAACAACCATACAATCCATTTGTAGAACCTACAAAATTAGATAGGGTGTATAGAGACTAACATGTTATTCTTAAGGTTTTAAGGTCTAAAATGACTTTTAATATCGTATAAAGTAAGTGTGTAATGTTTGAGCTGATTTGAAAGTCAAACGTTAAGGGACGACAAAGACGTTTGACGACTAGTCACCTATGTTTCTCATGTGTCTATGCATGATTATAAATTTTATGTAATGAGATTATGAAGTATTAAAATGATTTATAATTATTTTTATAGACAGTATACGGATTTTCCTGAAGTTTGGACGTCAAACGTCCAAGAACGTCAAAGACGTTCCAAACTTAGCCCTTAAGATGCTCAAGTGTGTCTTGATGGGACCTAGCCTATTTGTACGTGTTATGTGTATTTGTTTTTGGTGATAATGATGTGGGAGGTATAAAACGTGTTAAGCTTTTTATTTACGTTGGAAACATCAAGGTACAAACTCTAAAGGGCCACATAAAATTGACCACAAGAAGGACCCAAGGCTGTCAAGATATTTACTTGGAAGTGTAAATCGATGAGACAAACGACGCAGAGTTGGTTGACCAACGGACCGTTGGCGGGGTATCATCAATGGGCTGTTAGTCTGTAAAAGTATCAACCAAAGAAAAGGACAAGGTACAATCGACAGAAGCCACAGGCGGCCCATCGATGGACCTACTGGCCGTTGATTGTGATCCGTCGATGCAGGCTGGTAACGGCTGCCTGCGCACTTCCTAATTAAGGGGTGAATGGTAAATCCACCCCAACTACTAAAATTTCTCTTATTGAATTATTTACCAATTTTTTGTGTATATAAGTAATCTAAAACGTGACCAACCCATTCCCAATCCCATTCACTCAAATTGAACCTTCCCTCCAAAACAAATTCTCTCTAGAAACCTCCATTGTTGTTGAAGATCGAGAACAACTTCTAGATTGGATTCTCATGGGTTCTTCACCAAGATTTTGAGGTTTTATTATATATAAAGGTATCGTGACCCTTCATCTATTAGTAACCTTTAACTTGGACAGTTCTTCTCAAAGTTTTTCAACGAGCAAGTATTATCAAAGTTCTTCTTCTTCAATCTATCAATTAATTCTTTATAAAAACGTTTCTTACTGGTTAAATAATTATGAATTGATGTTAATGTATTGGTTTTAACGTGATGTTAATCCAATTGCATGATGAACCCATGACCCTTCTACAAATCGATTTAGTCCTTGCATGGGCATTGTGATAATGACTTGTTCATTGTTGAATTGGTATTCTCTTACGTTGAATTTATTATACCTACTGTTATTTACCTGCATTAATGCTGAAGGATCCATGTGGATCAATGTATGAAGATTTGAACATGCTTAGCTTAGTTTTCCATGATGCACGGTAACATTGGTTGTTCAATGATTTGATGTTTAATTTAATTAGGTGAAGATAATTATATGTATTGTTTTAAGTTGAAATTATATATTATTTGTGGGTATAAATCCTTTATGGTCAAATTAAACAAGACTTGCATTAATTGATATAGTTTCTTCTAGGCTATCAAGTAGTGACTTTTGATCTTGCTGTTGGGATGATTCTATATTAATCAATTATGGTTGATTTTCCTTAGATTCTGCCTAAAAGTATAATGTGATGATAATTAGGTATAATTGATCTAATAGGAATATATAACCATGGAATTAGAAAAGATTGATTTGGAGTCTTCTAGCCTACAACGTGAATATTGTAATCTATATGACATGATCTAAATGTTAGGGTAGATAATGCAAGATTTCGTTTGACAAATGATCTTTTTAGCTACTTCCATATATATGAATTGTTAATAAACAAGGTGTGTTGATCAATGATGATAAAAGGGTGAGAAATTTGTAAGAATGCTTATCTCCTCTACTTTTCTTATAGTATTGTAGTTGATGAAACCTTGCATTGCATTCTGTGGTATGGTTTACTTTTGGTGGAGGTGTTTACTTTATTGTCAATCTATATATGTGTTGATTATGGACTTGAAAAGTAAATTGATGAATATATGAATATGTGGTTATGATGATCACACTATGTGAAGCTTATGCCTAATTTTATATTGTAGTTTCTATTTAGGTTGTATAACTATTGTATTAGCATGTGTTTATCTTTGTTATGCTAAAGTATAGGTGCTTCCATTGATGAGTTAAAATTGTTAATAATTCCTTAGTTATGTACCCCTGTGTGAATGTATGAATAGTAAAAGTTAGGAGTCTTATGTGTAATTTGAAGTTGACTTTTCTCCTGTGCTAAATGGTGTTGTGTGGTCTATGTTTTCTTGTGCATCACGGTATTAAGAGGGTTGCTGCCTCAAGATGTTATTGATATTCATTATGTGATAACTTTGACCAATATACACACCCACATATTATGCATTCTTACAAGTAGTATAACTCATGGTGTCCAAATGAAAGGGAGTTCTCATATTCAATAGTGTCTACTACTATGCATATTAAAATGATGTTTATGAAAGTAGGATATGTGTTTCTTTAGTCAAGATGATTTGATAGGTGTACTAGTATGGGCAAGGGTGTGGGACTTTGCCTATGCATTGCACATATGTACCTTGATAGGATAGTTTTTAGTTTTGGTTTCTATGTTTATGAATATGAATGTATAAACATGTGTGACCTTAATGTGTTATCCTAAAGGTTTGCTCACCTATATGTATACACATACAAGATTGACGATCTAGTCAATAGAGGAGCCTTGTAAGGTGTGCTCATGTGTATCCTAAACTATATAGTGCTAATACATATGTTATGTCCATGTGAATGGATTTCTCAGATTATTTAGGTTGATGATCTTTCATTTCTCACCTATGCTCTAAGCATATTAGGGGATGAATCTCCTAAGCCTTTATTTTATAAAAGTGTTGTAATAATGGATTTTCAATAAAGGGAACTTAGCTTAGCAACGAGTGAACTTGAATATGAGTGTGTTTCCATTCCCAATGTGGGAACCTAGGTCACCACAAACCTCTACGGGTGGATAGCCTTATGACCCAAAAGGTTATTAGAGTGATGTTTCCATAAGTTATTAACCATAATGCCCCATCTTGAAATAAAGTGGTTTTTCACATGTACCTCCATGTTCCATGACTATATTTGGCACATATGATTTAGTAATGTGATATCAACTAAAATGCTAGCATCTTGTAATGTTCTACCTTTGCTAGGTAAGAACACCTTCCATTTGTCTTAGTGTCGGTTAAGGCTATAGTTTTCCTAAAAGAAATTGGAAAATGGAAGTAAATGAATAGGATCCTAACTAGGATGACATAAGGGAGGTTAATTAGGATAGTTGGAAGTAATGAACCCATCTAGACATTGCATAAGTAGCTGCTTATGAAGTCCTCGGAAGGTGACCAAATGTATATGATTATTATAATGTTTTAATGCATTTCATGGTAGTTTGTCTACTTGTTATGCGGATGTTCATGGGTTGAGTCTATGTGATGTGGTCTTATTCTTATATGCACTATGTGAGTCCTAATGACTACATGATGAAGATTGTTGATATGAATGGAGTTTTCTTTGTGTGTTATGTTGATGTATTAAGTGTTAAGGTTTGTCGTCTCATAAAGGGTTTACTAAGAATGTATGGGGTTATGGGGCTTCATATGTTCATCGCACTATTAGACTAAGATTGGGTGATGAACAGGGTCTAATAATAATATGGGTGAAGTGAAGTCATTACATGTGAAGTTGATGTACCTTATTGTAATGTTCCTAAGGTTTTGACTTAAATGTGTCTATCATGTGCTATACTTGTTTGATGATTTGTGATAACTTGTGTAGGTTTTATGTATGCTTTTTTTTGTGGCCTTAGGGAATGGATTGCACCAAGTATCACTAGAGGGTTACTTAGGAGGTTAATGAATAATCATTTTAACATAACAGAGCTCACTGTAATGTGACTCAAAAATTACTTAAATTCAATATGTGATCTTATGTAATGTTTGGCCTTTGAATATGTTTATATGATGTATGAAAAGGATATAAATTATATTGGATAAGGTTTTATAAAGATAAACTCAAAAAAGCATGAAGTATGATTTCAAGAAAATATCAATTATAAATGCATGTTTTGCATGGTTTCCATACTAAATGCATTCTTGTACTAATCCCATTCTTCTCTACTTTTTACACAAAGTGTAGGTTATGGATGCTTAGAAAGGATGTGTATAATTGAAGAACTTGATAAATGATTACTAAGCTCAAGGAAAGGGGTCCTTAAATACCAAGGATTATGTACTCATGTCTTACTGTAAAGTTTATTATATGTTGTGTAGTTATGTCTTATGTTATAAGGGTCCTTTCCCTAATGTATTCGAATATTGTTGAGTCTAAGATGACAAAGAGACTTAGAGTCTAAATATGTAATATGATATTTTGTATATATATGAAGTTATGTTTTCTAGCATATGATGTGCTATGAAAAGTTTTAAATCTTCCGCTAAGTTTACTATGAAAATGCGATTTATGATAACTATGTGTTTGTATCAGACCTCCAAGAGGTGAAGTACGCCATGTTACTTCTAGGGGGTGCTTCCCGGATGTGACAAATGTGGTATCAGAGCATGAGGTTTTTAAAAGTGGTGTAGGATCCAAGAAGTCTCATGTTGCCACGTCTAGTAGTCTTGTATCATTGGTGGTGAGTCCCTACACATCAAATGGTACAAGAGGGTATAGGATGATAGAGTTTCCCTTCTTTAACATTCTCATATCGTGCCATAGACTTTAACTCTATAAGATATCTTTCTTCTGTTTTCTTGTCCGGTGGTCTTTTAAATGTGATTGCATGGATGAGATTGTTCTCTATGATTACGGGAGAAAAGGTGAGTTTAAATGCTTATTGTGGTTTTATGGTTGAATTAATATGCGTGAGGGTTAATTTTTGTATGTTTTGATGATGTGATGCCAATTATGGCTATATATGTAATATATGTGAAATAACGTGTTATATTTAAAAATGTATGTCATTATATAGTTAAAGAATGTTACGATTTATCATGGTTAAAATAAGTTTCTTTTGGAATAATGCGTTGCGATATGGTTTTGCATGATGGTAGCCTAATATTATGTTTTTGAACTTGGAATGCTTAGTGACTACCTATGGAAATATACTACCCTTAGAATATGTGCTTAAAAGTTTTCAATGTTTCCTTATATATATATGTGGCGTTTGATAAATTGCTTAGTATGGATTGGAGTTCTTTGTATAAAGTTGATCCGCGGTATGATTATTGTATGCTTGGCTTGGTAATGTTATGTACCTCATATTAGCATGTTTTTCCCATCAATTCCCTAAATGATGCATTTTTGGATTTTGAAAGCATGTTCATTGTAATACTTGGCAGCTCACTATGAGATTTTTGAGAAATCAACTAAATTTTTCTTTGATTGGAAGTTGTTGAAATGCGTATATAATTGATGCATATGAGCATGCTAATGCATGTAAAAGGAGATTTGCTATTTGGATAGAAGAAGAAGAGTCTTATATCATGATGAGTCGTAGATTTTTTTCTAACTTCTTATTGTGTTGTGAGTCCCTTGCTGTTGTGGAATTGATGGTTAACCTAGAATTGAGAGTAGTATTCTTATCTTTCTAGGGTGATGATGTGGTTTTGTTTGACCTAGAAGTTACCTTAAATAATGTTGAAAGAAAAGAAAGTGTCCTAAAGGCTAATTCTTCTCTATTTTTTCCCTAATGATTTATGACGTTGGTGTCCATTGTATTGTATGAAAACCCTATGGTTAAATAGTATGACCTTACTTGAAAATAGGAGAATAATTCCCAATAGACAATAAGGTTTAGAATACCTTGGCGTTCCTATGTTAACTAACTATAAATTCCTTATAAAGTTGTGCAATGAATTTAATGAAATGAATTTTTACTGAAATGAATTTTTAGCAAACTGGTTCATGAATAGAGTTTTGCATAAAGTATGAATTGCATGACCTTATATGTTTGGTATGTATTGATTGACATTACCTCAAGGATATTTTAATAAAATCCATTGTGCATGAAAGAAATTTTTTTATAAAATCCATGTTTTCTCATGTTGATTTTAATCTTTATATACTAGTTGTGCATTTGACTTTGTGAGATAAGATAAAAAACATGGTAATAGTCACTTGTAAGGTGTAATGTTTAGCCTTATATTGGAAAGTTGTGTCTCTTTAAAATGAAAAGTGTAGAGTCTCTTGAAAACTATGTGACTTTTATGATTTGGAAAACATGATTGTAGGTTCACTTGTGAAAAGTTAAATCATGTTTAGCTAAGTGTTCATGTGTGTGCCTATTATTTGTGTTATTGTTCTCAAAATATGCTTATTGTGAAGGTTATTTCTATGTTAGAAATTGATATTTGTGAAATGACTTCCTATTTGTTGTAATGTGCTTGGTGAGACTTACCATTTGGACTTTACTCCGAAGGAAACATGAGCATGCCTCGATTTAAAAGTTGAGAATTTCTCATTTTAAAAAGGGAATCGACCTTGTACTTTGCTTAGGTGTGAACTCATGTTATATGTAAGTATGTTGAGGAGAAGCATATTGTTCCACGGACTGCACTAAGCATGTTATGGTTGAGTATGACCTTCATAGAACTATGTATAACTAATAAAGATCTTTGTTCATTCAATTAAGACTAGTTTATGTGCATTTAAGTATGTGTGACAACCCGAAAACGACTATGCTAAGTAAGGCCTAAATGTACATAGAGTGCCTAGGTTAGACCAGGTTCACACGGATTGATGCGCGCGGAACTAGACCTCTGAACCTATGCACCAGCCAAGCCAACAAACTTGGTGAGTTAGTTGAGCTAGGAAGGGTTGGTTCCATCCATGTAGTGTCCCCAATACTAGGATTCACCCGGATGAGTCTTAACCGGACTTAGAGGGTTAGTCCATGGTTTTAAGGGTTGTAGGGGTATAAAGGTAATTTTGGGCCAAAGCGTAGTATAGTAATTACCCTAGGCAGATATTTAATTAATTAAATAAAGTTGTTAATTAGTTAAAATAAGTCAAATCTTGGTGTTCAAACTCGATATTTACCCAACCTCCATACGCGGGTTCGAGGTGAGTTGGAGGCAGGAAGTTGCACGAATAACTATATTAAAAAATTAGAAAAAATAAGAAGGGGAATTATAATAACTTAATATATACTTTATAATCTAATTTGCCATTTTAATTGTGTTGAATAATTCAACAATAATTCCCACAAAAGAGGGGCACGACTTCCACTAACAGTGTGCTTCATGCCCACTTTTAATTCTTTATATTAATCCGAAAAACATTTTCAGCTTTACCTCAAAATTTAAAAACAGAAAATTAACGTATAGTCACTGTTCTAAAACTATTCTTGTCTACATCCTTCAAAAAAAAGTAAGAATTCGTAATAAGTGTTTTAAGTAAAGAACTTCACTTCGGAACAAGAATTGAAACTCGGAAGAAAGCTTTTTTTGGGGATGTAAACGTGTGGTTGTGGCTATTTGGAAAGGCTGAAAAGTTATGGGTTTTCTTCTCTCTTTGTCAATTTCCCAAGAGTCCCCTTAGGTTTAGTTTAAATCAAATCGAAAACTAAGGTTGTCCCCCGTTGCATGCCCCTACGTTTGGATCCTATGAACAAATTGATGCATGCGTTGCTATGACTTCTGCTAGATGATTTTAGGAATGATTGTGGTTGTGTGCAATGTATATTACGGGCTGTGAATGATTTTTATGTGCATTTTAATGTTGAATGTCATATGTGCACAAAACACGCTGTTTTCCATAATTGTATTGTTTTCGTTAACTTGAAGAAAATGGTGAATCACACATTATGCAATGTTGTGAGTTTATCATGCAAAAGAAATCGTGATGTTCATGAATAAAAATGTGAAAGTAAAGTCCATAATTAATCTCTCAAAAGCATATGTAAAAGTAAGAGTAAACATCTAGGCTAAATGTAAGAAAGTGAATTAAAGATTTATGTTAAATAAACATGGTTTCGACTAGTCAGTAATACATATGAAGAGGAATAGTTTCTGCCTTTTAGAGTGAATCTTGAAACCTTAAGGTCCTAATACTAAGAGATTAAGACTTATAATAAAATAAAAGAAAATAGATTGAGAGAGTGGATTTAAACTTGGGCAGGTTGAAAGAAGCCTTAAATTAATAGAAAAAAATAAAATATGAGGCAGGAGGGATTAAAACTCGTCTCCTTGGCCAAGGGTGTGAGATACATAAACCTCACACAAAAATAAAATAATAAAATTGAGGCCACTGGGATTTGCTCCTAGATCCTCTTGGCCAAAATAAATGAAGTCACCTATTACTCTAAATTATAATTAAAAAAATGAAGTGCTGCCCAAAGGATTCGAACATGGGTCGATTGACATAAATTGTGAGCCATATTAAAATAAAAATGGAATGCAACCACGAGGGATCGAAGTTGGGTCCCTTGGCTGAATATGTAAAATGCATAAGTCTGAAAATTAAATGGAATGCAGCAACTAGGGATCGAACTAGGGTCCCTTGGCTAAATTTGTAAACTGCATAAGTCTTACACAGTGTATACTTAGATTGTCACGAAAAACTTATTAAGTTATGAGTAAACTTAAATGGGCAAGACAATGAGTTAATGGTAAGATTAGTAAGTGAACATCCACGTAATGAGGTGAGTAATTATATTAAACTATGATGCTAACGAGAATAGTTAAAACATGATAAGAGACTAATATTAATGGTCAGACAAGTCTCAACCAAGCCTAAGTAAAGGTCACCAAGAATTACTCACCTAAGAGTGTTGAACATTAAGAGACAGATGTCAATCACATTCTATATGTAACGGTAAGGACAATTCACATTTAATACATAAAGAAAAGATGAGAAATCATCTATTGAGCTATGAACACCTCATGCTAAGAAAACATCTTTGATAATGTATGAGATGAATGCAAATAGGAACTTTAAACTAAGCACCGATAGGCTAGCTATGAGTGGTCGTACGTTCCTTCTTGAAGGGCGGAGGTTCACATAAATCTCATGAGATGATATTGTCCACCAAGGTGGCTATGGGTCTACATAAATCTCGTAGTCTTTCTACAATGTTGCCAACGTAGGTACTAGGTTAATTCGAACCCATAAAGCTAGCATGTTTTGGTTTCACTTTGGTCAGTGACTCCACATCTTGTCGGTGTTAGGGAGACATCATATTTCTTGACTCTCACATTATCTATATCAGTTAAGGTTGAAGTTCCTCAAAGTATGAAAGATAATGTAGTGAACGATACCGAAGGTGTTTGTGCAAGACAATCAGGAGTTGTGACCGGCCTAAGTATTGACATTAGGTCATTCTTGGCCATTGCATTTCATGATCCCGATGAGAGTCTTAAACTTCATCATAGGTATAGTTGGTGTTTACATCAACCTATGAATGAATGAAATAAATAATGTGAAGTACAAATGAATGAATGAAGAAAGCTCTGTGTTTGCTACAGGAGACACTCGGATTGAGGTCCATATGTTGGGCCCTCACTTGACATGTCTTAATGCTACTTCCATGATTACAAGGTCTAATGTATATGAAATATATACTATATGAAACATGAAATGTATATTATGTGAACTTATGTGTGTATCATATGTGACATATTCATGATACGACCTTCCTATTACGAAATGGTAAAGTCAAGAGACTTGACCTACTAAGGAAGCATGTTTCTTAGGAAGAGACATTCTTGTTCATGCATTATCGTTATGTGTTGTTTAATATACCCATTCTTAGTAGAGTGTGTATTAATTCTATACAATATTTCTAATTTTAGGTGACGGATCAGGTCGACGTTGAGGGTATCATTGCAGCTATTCAGACTAAGAGAGTTCATCTAAACATTGTAGGTCCTCATGCATTCGAGGATGCCTGCATTTATATTTCACGCTTTGTAGTAGGTTTGAACTAGTTGTGTAGGTTCCACTAGTTTTCTTTCCTATTTCATTAAGATCTTTGTTATGATGTCATTTTGGCAAGTATTACTTATGACATGAAATTCTATTTCTTTCAAGTTGCATGATCTTATAAATACATGGTTTATGTATGAGAAATAAACTTCCTTAAAGATATGTGTTTATATAAATTCTATGTATACTTCAACTATAAAAAAAGTTTCAAAATTTTCCATTTAAATTAATCGTATGAATGTGATGAATGAAAGAAGAGGATTTTCTGCTACCTCTGAGAGGTCAATGACGCCGTTTGCAGTCCAGATTCCAGAATCCGGGTCGTGAAAAACATAGTATCTGAGCATTAGGTTATGTATCCAAGACATCAGGCCCATATCAACCATGTTATGTAGTTTCTAAGTTATAGTAGTGAAGTGCACCACTATCATGAATTAGAGACTGCATAATGTTTAGGAAATTTTCCTTCTTCTACACTCTATCATGCTATGTTGAATTGTGACATGATTGTGTTATTAATGATCTAACTATTATCTTCTATCTAAGTGTAGATAATGAATACGAGGAGAAATGCATACCAAAGGGTAGGTTAGGCAGTTGCTGGAGGAAATCAAGTTCCTCCTCAAGCCCTAGTTGTTATTAATAAGGTACCTGTCAATCGAGCTGGGTTGACAGATGGTGAAGTGATGAATTCCTTGATACAGATGGCACATGCCATCATTACTCAGCTCAAGCCATCACGGCTCAAGCCGTGAGAGAGGGTGCTCTAATAGAGAATCTCTATGCTGGCACCGTGGCTAGCAGGCTGAGGCATTTCACCATAATAAACCCCATGTTTACTAAGGTCCAAGACCCATGAAGATCCCCAGGAAATCATGGATGAGGTCCAAAAGATCCTTTGTGCCATGGGAGTTGATAAGGAGGCGAAAGCTTAGTTGACTACATATAAACTCAAGAATGTGGTACACATTTGGTACCAGATGTGGGCGTATAGAAAAACACGTGGAGATGTCCCCATCACTTGGGATTTTCTCAAGACTGCCATTCTGGGAGATTCTTCCCTATAGAGCAACGAGAATCTTAGGTTGAATAGTTCATCAACCTAAGACAGGGAGGTATGTCAAGCAAGGAGTATTCCTATAAATTCTTTAAACTCTCAAAGTATGTTTCTTCTCTTGTCGCAAATAGCATGGATGAAATGAGCAGGTTTGTGTCTGGCATGTCGGAGGATCTAGTGGAAGATTGTCTTGATGCCATGTTGCATGATAGCATGGATCTGGGAAGGTTGATGGTGCATGCTCAGCATGTGGAGGAGAGCCGCCATAAGAGGAGAATTCATGAAAGCAAGAAGCCTAGGTTTTACGGATCAGGCTGGTCCTAGCTCGGGAAGGCGCTCATTTTGAGTGTAGAACATACCTAAGTTCAAGAGACAATAAGGTAATTCTTCTATATTAGGAAATACGAATGACAAAGTGAACGAGTCTTGCCCCAGAAAGGTCAATGATCGGAACGGCCAGCGAAAAAGCAAGATTTGTGGTTAATGTGGACATCCCCATGGAGGTGAGTGTTTAATAGGTACTAACACCTGTTTCAAGTTTGGAAAGGGTAGACACATGGTCCGATACTGTCCTAATACGATGGAGAAGTCCAAGTCAAATTCCTAGCCGCGGCCAAAGGCTAATTTCGCAGCCTAACATCCTAAGATTAACCGATTTTATGCACTAAAATGTAGAGAAAAGCAAGAGAAGTCAGCTAATGTTGTCACGGGTACATTGCATGTCTTTCCTTTCTCAATGTATGCATTGTTAGATCCAGGATCCACTCTATCATTTGTTATTCCTTTGATAGCTAGTAGATTTTATGTGCTTCTTGACGTCTTGCATGAGTCGAGTCTAGTAAGTACCCCCCTAGGAGACGACATTAGGGCAGAACGAGTGTATAAAAACTGCCCAATTCAAATCGTTGATAGAGTCACTTATGCTGATCTTGTGGAATTAGTTTTGGTATAGACTGGCTCCATCAATGTTATGCCACAAATGATTATCGATAGAGGGTAGTGAGGTTTCACTTTCCTAATGAGTTCGAGTGGGAATTGGAAGGGTATGGTTCAAGTAAAGTCGATCAAATTGTTTCACACTTAGAGTACAACAAGTTGATATCTAAGGGGTATTTGGAAAACTTAGTTAGAGTCAATGACTTAGATAAAAAATTTCCTTCCATAGACTCAGTATCAATAGTGAGTGAGTTCCCAGATTCCTTTCCGGATAATTTACCAGGAATTTCTCTTAAACTTGAGGTTGAATATGTTGATGATTTATCCCAACACAAAGCGAATTTCTATTCCCCCGTATAGGATGGCACGAGCTGAATTCAAAGATTTGAAGTCGCATTTTAAAGATATACTTGACAAAGTCTTCAATCAGCCGAGCATATCCCAATTGGGTGCTCCAGTGTTGTTCGTAAAGAAAAAGGATAGAAACATTAGAATGTGCATCGATAATCGGCAACTCAACCAAGTTGTTATTATGAATATGTTCCCTCTTTATAGAATTGGCGATTTATTGAACCAGCTCCAAGGTTCGAGTTTCTTTACAAAGATAGACCTTCGGTCAGGCTACCATCAGCTTAGAATGAAGCGACAAGACGTCCCTAAAATGAATTTTCGTACTAGATATGGGAATTATGAATTTCTTGTGATTCTATTCGATCTCACTAACGCACTAGCCGCGTTTATTGACCTTATGAATAGAGTATTCTGTGAGTACCTTGATTCCTTCGTCATAGTATTCATAGACGATATTCTCATATACTCTAAGTCTATAGAAGAGCATGAGGTACAAGTCACTTCTATGCAAAATTCAACAAATATTAATTCGGGTTGAGATCAGTGACCTTTCTTGGTAATGTGGTGACCGACCAAGGTGTAGAATGTTATCTTAAAAAGGTTGAGGCAGTAAAGAAATGGCCGAGATCCCTCACACTTACCAATATTCGCAGATTTCAGTGTTTAGCCAATTACTATCGCAGGTTTGTGGAAGGCTTTTCCACTATTTCTGCTCCATTGAGAGCAATAACGAAGAAGAAGGAGAAGTTTGAATGGTATCAAATATGTGAGAAGAGCTTTCAACAGCTCAAAAACTGACTCACTTCTGTCTCGGTTCTCACATAGCCGAGGAGTGGTGCAGGATATGTGGTGTACTATGATGCTTCCCGAGTAGTTTTGGGATGTGTTCTTACGTAGGATAGTATGGCAATTGCATACTCATCGAGGCAGTTGAAAATCCACGAGACATTATTTATATGGTGTACATGTTGATGTATATAATGAGTATAAAAGTCTTCATTATGTTTTTACACAGAGGGAGTTTTACCTTAATTAGAGGAGATTGTTAGAACTGCTCACATTATAATATGAGTGTTTATTATCGCTCGGGTAAGGCAAATGTAGTAGCTGATTCATTGATGGAATGAACATGGGAAGTATGTTTCATATTCATGAAGAAAAGAAGGAACTGGTTAAAGAGGTACACCAATTGGCTAGATTGGGTGTACGACTGGCCGATGCACCAAGTGGGGGTGTTTCAGTTCACTCAAGTTCCGAATCTTCATTTGTAGTAGATGTAAAAGCCAATTAGCATCTCGACCCAGTACTCATGGATTTGAAAGACTTAGTATTGAGTTTGTTGAATGACTTATTTTCCCTAGGAGGAGATAGTATACTCAAGTATCAAAGAGGTTATGTGTGTCCAATTTTTATAATTTGAGGTCCAATATTTTGGCATAAGCTCATAGTTCCATGTATTAAATTCATTCAGGAGCCACCAAGATGTACCATGACTGTACAGAGGTCTATTGGTGGAAAGGTATGAAGAGAGATATCTCTAAATTCGTGAAGGAGTGTACGAATCGCAAACACGTTAAGGCTGTACACCTTAAGCCTGGGGTCTCACTCACACGATTGAGATTATAACATGGAAGTTGGAGGCTATTAATATTGATTTTGTGGTTGGTCTTCCAAATACTAGAAAACTACATAATGATGAGATAGTGAAATATATTTACAAAGATGAAAATTATGCATAACCTTATATTGATGAGATAGTGAGATGGCATAGGATTCCTTTGTCTATCATCTCGTATAGGGGAGCCAAATTTACTTCTTATTTTTGGAGATCTTTCCAAAAAGGATTGGGAACACAGGTGAAGCTTAGTAGAGCTTTTCATCTACAGACGGATGGACAAGATGAGCATACCATCCAGACCCTTAAAGACTTGCTCATAGCATGTGTTATTGAATTCAAGGGGAGTTGGATAATGATTTTCCTCTTATAGAGTTCTCTTACAATAACAACTACCATTCCAAAATTGGGATGGAATCTTTTTAAGCACTATATGGCTGAATATGTAGGACTCCGGTTTGGTGGTTTGAGCTAGGAGAATCTGCCATCCTTGGTGCTCAGATCGTACATGAATCTATAGAGAAGGTGATGATGATTAGAGATAGTTTTGCTACTGCATACAGTCGTCAAAATTTCTATGCCGATAACAGAAAGATAGCTCTAGAGTTTAAGGTAGGTGATCAGGTCTACTTGAAGATATCACCCATTAAAGGGGTGATGAGGTTTGGTAAGAAAGGTAAGTTGAGTCCGAGGTATATAGGCCCTTATGAGGTCTTGCAGCGAGTAGGCAATGTTGACTACAAATCGAAGTTATCTAAAAATTTGGCTTCTGTTCATCCACTGTTTTACGTTTCAATGTTTAAGAAGTTTCTAGGTGATCTAACATCCATCCTTCTTGTTGAGGGGTTAGGAGTTGATGAGATTCTTTCTTATGAAAAGGTTCCAATTGAAATTTTAGATCGTCAAGTGAAGCGATTGAGGAACAAAGATATTATCGTGAAAGTTCTCTGGCGGAACCACCTTGTCGAGGGAGCAATGTGGGTGGCCGAGGCTGACATGCGATCTCGCTATCCTCATTTGTTCAGTTCATAAGGTTGGATATTCTTTTCCTAAAGTGTGATTCATGTAAAAAAAACATTATGTTCTAAATTATGTACTCAACATAGTGTAATTGGTAACTAATCATATGTTTTGATATAACACTATATGAGTTAGAACGGAGTTATGTTTACAATCTATGTTGAGGTTTTTGTGAAGCACAGGCGTGTTTTCTATGTTGCATGAATTGTGTTGTGAATTTATTTAAGTGTGATTGAGAAGGAAATTTAAATCTCAAGAATGAATCCTTATATAAACTATCATGATATGCACCACCCAAATAAGTATTGATCAAATGTTCCCAAAAGAGAAGTGTTCAAGTATGATGAAGTAAATTTCGAAAATCACCCTCTTTGTTTAATTGATATGTAGTGTAATTTGGGTTTGAATGTTCCTAAGGGGGGTATAATGTGACAACCCAAAAACGACTATGCTAAGTAAGGCCTTAACGAACATAGAATGCTTAGGTTAGACCGGGTACACACTGATTGATGCGCGTGGAACCAGACCTCTGTACCTATCCACCATCCAAGCCAACCAAATTTTGGAGTTGGCTGAGCTAGGCAGGGTTGGTTCCAGCCATGTAGTGTACCAGAATACTAGGATTCACCAAGATGAGTCTTAACCGGACTTATGGGGTTAGCCCTAGTCTGTTTTATAAATTCTAGGGGAATAAAGGTAATTTCGGGGCTAGGGGTAGTATAGTAACTACCATAGGATGAGATTTAATTATTTAAGTAAAGTTGTTAATTAGTCAAAATCAAATCTCGGTCGTCAAACCCGAGATTGACCCTACCTACACACTACGGTTGGAGCCGAGTTGGAGGAATTGAGGGCATAAATTAGTAGATTAAAAAACTAGAGAAAGTAAGGAGGGGAATCATCAATAACTTTATATATATTTTATAATCTGATTTTACAAATTTAATTGTGCTGAATAAGTCAACAACAATTCCCACAAAATGGGCGCAGGACTCCCACTAGGAGTGTGCTTCATGCCCACTATTAATTCTTTATATTAATGCTAAAAAGATTTTCAGCTGTATCTCACAATTAAAATACAGAAAATAAACTTAAACTCACATTCCTAAAAGTATTCTTGGATTCATCCATCAAAAACAAAAGTATGAATTCGTACGCCTCTGTGTTTTAAGTAAAGAACTTCTCTTGGGAACAAGAATCAAAGATCGGAAGAAAGGTTTGTGTGTGGATGGAAAGGTGTGATTGTGGCTTGTTGTAAAGGGTGAAGAGGTATGGATTTTCTTATCTCTTTGTACCTTTCCAAATAGTTCCCTTAGGTTTAGTTTAAATCCAATTGAAAACTAAGGTTGTCCCTTGTTGCATGCCCCTGTCTTTTGATCCTATGAAGGAACTAATGCATGCGTTGGTATAACTTATGGTATATGACTTTAGAAATGACTGTGGTTTAGTGAACTGTATGTTACGGGCTGTTTATGATTTCTTATGTATATCAGATTGTTGAATGTCATATGTGCACAAAACATGTTGTTTTCCGTAATTGTATTATTACTGTTAACTTGAAGAAAATGGTGAATTATGCATTATGCAATGTAGTGTGTTTACCATACAAAAGAAATCGTGATGTTCATGAATAAGAAAGTTAAAGAAAAAAATCCTTAATGAATTTGTTAAAAGCATATGTAAAACTATGAATTAAACGTCTACACTAAATGTAAGAAAGTGAATTAAAACATTATGTTAAACGAACATGGTTTCAGCTGGTCACTAATATATATAAAGAGGAATTTCTGCCTTGTAGAGTGAATCTCGAAACCATAATGTCCTAATACTAAGAGATTAAGCCTTCAAATAAAAGAAAAGAAACTAGGGTGAGATAGGGGATTCGAACTTGGGCAGGTTGAAAGGAGCCTTAAATTAAAACAAACAAAGAAAATAGTGAGGGAGGGGTATTCGATCTCGGCTCCTTGTCCAAGGGTGTGAGATACATAAATCTATCCAAAATAATATAATAAGATTGAGACAATCGGAATTCGATCTCAGATCCTCTTGGGCGAAATACATGAAGTCACCTAGCACACTAAATAATTAAAAAAAAATCAAGTGCTGCCTAAGGGATTCGAACATGGGTTCTTGACTGAAATTGTTAGACACATTAACATGAAATGGAATGTAGCCACTAGGGATCGAAATTGGGTCCCATAGCTGAATGTGTAAAATGCATAAGTCTTACACAACATATATTTCGATTGTCACGAAACACTTATTCAATTGTGAGTAACCCGAAATGGGCAAGATCATGAGCTAATGGTAAGATTAATAAATGAACATTTACGTAATGAGGTCAGTAATTATATTATACTATGATGCTAATGAGAATAGTAACAACATGATAAAAGGCTAAGATGAATGGTGAGACAAGTCTAAACCAAGCATAAGTAAAGGTCACCAAAAAGTACTCACCTAAGAGAGTGTTGAACAATAAGAGACAAGTGTCAACCAAATTCTATATGTAAGTGTAAGGACAATTCACACTTAATACGTAAAGAAAAGATGAGAAATAATCTAATGAGTTATGAATAACTCTGATACGCTCAAACTTACTTCTCAAATAAGAAGTAAAGTGATCGTATCAAGTAAAGAACCACACTAACGAGGTTAGGATCGTTCCCACGAGGAAAATACTTCAGACATAACTTCAATCTATTAGTACTACTATTTAGTAATTATTAAGTTAGAAAAAAAAGACAATAAAAGTTATTATTTCTAAATGAATGAAAATAATTAGCTAAATGAATGTAGACAACTAACAGATTCAAATGTTTGAGTTTAATCAGTTAAATACAAGTAACTAGGGTTTAAGTGTTCCTTACAGGTTCCTAACTTGTTAATTCTAACTATAAAAATTATTTCCTAGTATCTTGCATGTAAACTGATAAGTTAGGTATTTCTAAATCCTTTGTTTGGCATCTAGAAAATATCACTCCGCACCTTGTTCCGGCTACGTGTGTTGCTATACTAACCCTTACCTTTACCTCATATTAAGCATTGTATTCGATATTTGACTATGTTATTACCTCGTACCAATAAATTCTAGCCTATTTAATAGTATACACTAAATCTATGTTGATAATTGTGTTCCTATTATATACGTACTTTGTCCGGCAAGTAGCATTAAGGCGAGTTGTAACGTTTGCCATCCTTAAGAAGACTTCTAAGAGAAAGAATTATTAATACATGCAAGACACTATTCTAGAATTGTTATTTTAGTTAGATTTTATCTTATTATTCACACATGGTTCCCACAACCCTTGTTATGGATTTTAGTTACCCATAGTCATAATCGCAATATTCATATAAATGATATAAGAATTCATGAACTTACTTCAATGAGAAATAATAAAATCCAGAAATTTACTTGATTAATCGACAAAATCACCAACAATCAACTCAAGAGAAAAGTGTAACAATCAAAAGTGTAAGATCCAAATTAATCTACTAACAAAGAATCTAACATAAAAGTGTTTTTCCAATAAAGAGTCTAAGTCCAAAAATGAGGTTTTTCGAACTATTTATAAAACAACAAAAACCTATGAAAAGTAGGACTCTATTTGTTGAAAATCTATCAATACGCGGCTGGGTCAACGGACCTCGCGACGAGTCGTCGTGGTCACGATGGGCCGTCATGGACTCCGTCGTCCCATACTATGCAAATTCTTCTGCTGCTCTCTTCATTACCCTCGACGGCAGGAATGATGGATCGTCACAGGCACAACGGTCCATCGTGGATCTCCGTTCCATAACACTTAACCTCTTGGAATTTGGGTACTGGGACTACTTCTTTGATCATCACGACGAACCAGCAAGACGGATCATCATAGTTGCGATTGTCTGTCACGCACTTTGTAAGCCCACATTGGTTTAGACTTCCCCATCTTTCTTCAGCAGCTTCAATATGCTGCAACCTACGGACCGTCACATGCACGACGGACCGTCCCATGCTCCGTAGGTGGTAACTTTTCTGCATTTCTTGCTCAAAAACATCAGCGTTCATCTTTAGACAGATTTCCTGCAAATAAAGAGAAACTTACATAAAAATTAATACAAAAAGGCTTTTGTACAAACACTAAACTTAAGGAAAAAGCATTAAAAATACCGTGAAACCACGGTATATCAATACCCTCAACTTAAATTCGTTTTTTGTCCTCAAGAGACGCAATATGACCCACTACAAAATTATTGTACAATAGTATCCATGTTTTATATTTCGCAATCATTTGACTATCAATCCCGATCAATCTCATAACATTTATGAATGTTATCACTATTAGGCTTGAATTATGTGAAATCAGACTATGACACAGACTCACCACACATTGACACCTATTCTCTTCAATTTCACACAGAGGTGCTAATATTTACGGTATTGCAACTAGTGTCCTCACTTCAAATCAGCATCCTCATTTTTCAAAAAATGATTTCCATTTGAGTATGAGTATTACTTTTCAACACTCACTCTCAGTACAAATTCACAACTCATACATACATATTGCCATAAGCTTGCCCTTATTTTCACTTCTTTAAGTTCGCTATATAACTCTTAGGATCACGATAGGACTTTCTTAGCTTGTAACATATGATCAGGGTCAGGTAGGGTATATTTAGGTATACTTTAGTAACTTTTTGCCCTCCTTGACATATCGGATAAACATACCTCTTTTCATCATTTTATTTCACCCAATTTCTCATATTCTTTTACCTTGCTATTTTCCCCTATTTCTCCATTTGTGTTAGTGAATCTCTTCTTTTCATGCTTGAATTTATTATATTTTATTTTATTTCACTTTTCTTTCAACTGATTATGGAGTCACTTTACTTTTGTTCTTTCTCTCTCTTTGTTCTTTCAACCCCACTTTCTAGAGCATTCCTCATAATAGCAACCCTCGACTCATGGCTTTGGCATAAGTCAAAGTACACAATACCCAAAGTTGGGTCAGGGCCATAAAAAGGTTGTTTACTGCATTAGCCACCCTCAACTTGTGCTTTTGGCATAAGCTATGATGCACATGTCCAAGGAGGGACCTAGGCCAACATATTATTCCCAAAAAAGATCAGTTGAGGTGAAAAAGAAAGGTCAAGTTTAAGCTCAAATCATTTGAATCAAAGAGGGATTAATTTCGTTTAGTTTTTTATTCAGGCTAAAAATTGGCTATATTGAACAAGGTCCTAAGATCCTTTCCTAATTGTCTATTCCAACTTACTTTTAGCAGGACTAACCAGGCAAGTTCTAGCTCAGTTCAAATAGTGGACTATTCAAATCTTCCTCACACTCACTTGACATCTCATTACTCTACCAGATTATCGACACCTTGTTCGAATTATAGACATAGGGTCATGCAGTGGTGAATCTCTATGTCATGCTCAGAACCACACATTTATCAATTACTATGCCTAGTCATGCATCATTTTCATTTCATCAAGATATCATTTTAGCCATCATGCTTCAGAGTTAGACTATGTACACAAGATATAGCCATGAAGGTTCAACAATAAAAATAATCAGTCTCTTGGGGAAAAAGAACACAGGCAAGAAAACCCCAAAAGAGGATAGTGAATTGCGCTAATCAGACTTCACCTTAGCACTCACTTTCCAATTACCCTACCCTCAACAAAAAGACATGCAATTTTCCTCAATGTAAAAATAAGTGCCATACGAGAGTGGTAGGTGAAGCAAACCTGGGGCGCAAAGAGCCGACGATCAGCAAGCAGGTGGGTCCGGTTCCCCAGAACCTACTACCTTTGAAATCTGGACACCCTCAATAGTTTCCTCATCAGCTATAGCACTATCAGCAGTGCCTCCCGCTATCGCCACATCTCTGGATCTAGATTCCCTAGCAACTGACGCTACAACTCTCATCAGACGCGCCTCATCATCAGTATGCGAGGCTCTCCTCGAAGCCTCCATCTCACGACACTCTTTCTTCCATGCTCTACCCTTATCCTCTTCTCGACACCTACACCTCTTGGCATGCTCTCGAGGGGGAGGTTGTGGAATCTCAGAAGTGGCGAATAAGGCCGCTATCACAGTGTCCTCAGCAGGCCTTGTAGAAGGGGCCTCAGACTCAGGCCCCCTAGCCTCTAGGATCATATCAATGTCTGCTCGAAGATTCTCTATGACAGCCTGAAGGGTCGACACATCCACCTGAGGGGCTGGCCAGGCCAGCAACCGTAACTCAAAAGCGTACAAGCGCTGATGAACCTCAGCAATCTTCCGCTCTGTATGCTAGACCATTCTCCGCTCTAAGCGCTGCTCTGCCTCAGCATTATACCTCTTCATCCAATTCTAGATATGATGCAAAAGTGTATCCATATGTGCCTCTAGTTTCTGGACACTAGCATGCGGGACAAGAGGGGGAGAAAGCGTCTGAGAGAGAGGAGCTCGGGGCAGTGCTACTACCTGAGATAGACTCGACCGGGGTAGTGTCAGTGGTTTCAGAAGCAGCCTGCGTAGCCGTGCAAGCCTGTGCTACCGTATATGCCAGATTGTCACCAAGTGGAGGAAACTCTATACAGGGCCCTCTACGTGGAGCCAACTCATTAGCCTCATCCCTGAAGAGGCCGATATCAAAAGTGCCCAACGGAGTCTTGAGTTGTTCAATGTGCCAGATGGGCACACCTGCAGACCTGCATAAAGAAAATATCATGCACGGAAAAGGGTAAGTAGTTGTGACCTTAAAAGCCCTCTCGTGCATGATTGCTTGTAGAAGCCAAGAAAAGTCCACCTCAAACCCGGCTATTATTGCCGCTATCAGAACTGCACGATCCTATGTGACTATATTATCAGTGGCCGTGGGGGAAAGGCAGTGGCGGACGATCAACCATAAGAACATAGCTGTGAGGGTCGAGTTAGACTTCTTGATGGATCCCTTTGTCTCGGTTACCAAGTCGGCACCCTCTCAATCAACAGACATGTGCAGGGCCATCCACCTCTTGGTGGTCTTTCTCAGCGATGGCTCATGCAAGAATTGGCCATTTTTGACAATTTGCCACCAATAGTCGAACTCGGCGGTTGGAGTGGTCTGGTCGGCATCAACATCCTCTCCGTATAGATACCGGTGGATGGTACGGAGGGAGATATTAACCTTAATGCCACGTACTAGGACATGCTCAAGTGGAACCTTTTTTGCGGGTGCAGCCCGCCTATCAATCTGTGACGTGAGTGTACCCATGTATAAGGCATAGAACTCTCAAACCAACTCTTCACTATAACGGCCCAAAGAACGCGTTGTCCACTCCAGTCGTTGTCTGGTGAAGAGATTTTGGATCTATGGCATAGTAAGGAGACCTCCCATAAGGACCCACCTCTCCAATGTAAGGGTCCGTGTCATCACTCCTTTATCATTCAGAAACATTGCGTCTAAATAAACATGATACTGCGCGTCGACACACCACCGATTAGGCTGGTCGGCGACCGGGGTAAGAGCATGAGTCATTGAAACGGGAGTGGATTCAAAACAGTCAGCCTCATCAGAAAAGGCAGACTGTGCAGCTGTGATGGGTGCAGGGACTTCAGCAGACCCGGAGGCTTCCTCCGACCATGAAACTCCTAAGGAGACAAACCCTCCTTCTCATAAGTAGCAGACCCAGAAGGTGTGCCGGTCAGTGTGCGCTCCTCATCAAACTGGAAGGCAGTGACTACGCCGGACACAACCTTTTTGGGCGTAGCTCTGGTAGAACGTGCAACTCAGGATGTAGTGGCATTGCCTAGGGGCACGTACTCAGGGTAACACTCATCATCAGAGCCAATGACCTGTCGGGCAGACAGGGCGATAGACTTTGATCGACCACATGCGTAAACTCGATCTTGTTTTTGTGCCATAATAGTTAGTAACTGTAATGAATCAACATTAGTACGAGAAGGAGCAAACAAGACGAGCAAAAATGAAACAAAAGAAATATCAGAGCTAAGCTGTAATGACTTTTCTGTAGTAATAGTGAAACACGACGGACAAGGTGACGGTTTGTCGTGAGTACGACAGACCGTCATGGGGTCCGTCATGTCTTACTTCAACTATGATAATGTGGAGACCCCTGAAGGAAAGTCTCTGACAAGTATAATGGATAACCAGGACGGATCGTCGTGACAATGACGGTTCGTCATCAATGTCAGTCGTGGAGACCCTTGGGAGAGGGTTCTCTGACAATCACGACTGTTGCTGGATGGACCGTCGAGGATGTGCCGGTCCGTCGCAGATTTTTGTCAGAGGACATTTAGAAAAAGTATGGAGACCCAAGGGAGAGGGGTCTCTGACCGTCACGATGGTTGTGCAGGACGGACTATCAAGGATATGACAGTCCCTCGTAGATGTCTGTAAGAGTACACTTAGAAAAAGTGGGAGACCCTTAGAAAAAAGGGTCTCTAACAACTAGAATTGTTGTGCAGGACAGACAATCGTGGAGCCGACGGTCCATTGCATGTATTCGTCGGTGGACATTTGGAGAAAAACGTATAGTGGGATATTGGAACAGACCCTATGACGGTCCATCGTGGGTACGACGGTCCGTCAACGGGGTCTCGTTCTATCATTCAGTGAGAAAATTTGGGATGCCACAATCATCCCCTATGACTCATATTGAATTACTTAGTGATAACCTATATGTTTCTAACACAAATACATAGTGAACTAGCAATGCTGAAGCACCTATTTCTAGAGTTTTAACAAGGCATTTTTGAGGATTCTCAACCTAGGTAAGACAAAATTTGTATTAAAGAATGAGACCATCAATAAGTAATAGGCTAATACTTATTGATTAACAAATATGCAATGTAAATGGGTAGAAATCAGAGACACATGCCCGAGAATTTTAGAAAAACAAGTGAGGAAGGTACTTGGTGATCAAGAAGAGAATCACAGCAGTAGATTCCGAACACTAGATTGTGTATTTTAGGAATTGGGGAATTTGGGGAAATGATCGGTTGAAAGAGAGGTAGGAAGTGGGAAGTTTAAAAGGGAGGGAATGGTAGAAAGTTGGAAAGAAACCATTCAAATGAAGGGGTGGGGGTTACCATAGGTTGAATATTTTTAAAAGTTCCCAGCCGGGTCGGGTCGGGTATGCTCATTAATGACGGAACGAGTCCACGACGATGGTCTGTCACAATTTCGACGGTCCATCATTGGTCCCGTCGCGTGTGACATAGTTTTGAAAATGACTGAAAGATGTACCTGCCATGATGGATTCATTCGACTATCCGTCAGGAACGTGACCGGCCGTCGATGGGTCCATGAGTGACTGCTGTAGAGAGATTTTCTGCATAATTTCCTTGTGATGTGCCTACAAATTTAAACCACATTAGTAGAAAATGCTAACCTTACTAGATAGAAAAACTATAAGTATTGGGTTGCCTCCCAACAAGCGCCAGATTTAACGTCGCGGCACTACTGAGGACACTTGATTACTCAACCTTCATCATTATGGTATGCCTCGATCACTTCATTTGCCGATTGAGTATGCCCAAAATAGAGTTTTATTTGTTCTCCATTCACCTTAAACCGCACTCCCTCCTGTGTTTCTAACTCAACTGCTCCATGAGAGAATAATTGGTAATCAAGTAAGGGCCAGTCCATTTGGACTTGAGCTTGCCCCGAAGCCAACGCACCCTAGAATTGTCTAAAAGCATCAAATCCCCAACCATAATCTCTCGTTTTTCACTTTTTAGGTCATAATCCTTCTTCATCTTTTCTTTGTAGGATTTAGCAGATACTGATTGGAGCTCACTACTCTTCCTCATGGACCTACAAATGTTGAAGTTCGCTTCTTCATTGTTCAACCGAAATTTCATCTTCCCCTTTTCCATATAAACTAAGGCTCTACCCGTAGCAAGGAATGGCCTCCAAGAATAATAGGCACTTCAAAATCTACTTCACAATCAAGTATAACAAAAACTGCCGGAAATATGAACGACTCCACTTTTACATGCACATCATAGAGTATCCATATAGGCCTTTTCCCTGTTCGATCGGCAATCAGTAGCTGCATCGCAGTGGGCTTTGGGTCACCCAAACCCAACTTTTTGTAATTCGAGAAGGTCATGAGATTTATGCTTGCTCCCAGATAACATAATGTTTTCGCAAAATGTAATGAGCCGACTGTACAAGGTATAGTGAACGCACCCGGATCTTCTTTCTTTTGTACGAGATATCTTGTAGAAATAGCACTACAATGCTGCTTTCTATCATCACCCTCGAAAGTGACCGATCTTTTCTTTGTAACCAGATCTTTCATAAACTAGGCATAGCCGAGCAATTGTTATAAAAGGTACATTGATAGAAATTTACTTCAACATTGTTATAAAACGCCGATTTTTACCATCCTCGGTCTTTTTCAGTAAAATCTGAGGAAAGGGGGGGGGGGTTTAGGCATGGGAATTACCTTTATAGGCACTTCATCATATTTTCCAATGTTATCTTCTACTTCACCACTATCCTCCACAACTTTATGATTATCTTTTATCACCTTTTCCTCCTTAGACGGCATAGGTAGGTCAATGGTCTGCTTACTACCCCGAGTAGTGATTGCCATACATTGCCTGTCATTTTTTGGATTTTGGACAGTGTTGCTAGGAAGAGTGCCCGGTTGCCGTGTGTTCACACTCGCAGATAATTGGGCCATTTGCAACTCAATCTACTTAATCGATATTGTATGTGTATCGACTTTCTGCCCAATACCCGCTAAATCTCTACTTAAGTCTTTAATATGCTCATCATTAGCATCGAACCTCCACATCATTTGGTGCAACATATTCTCAACTCGTGCAATACTATCTCCACCATACCTAGGAGTAACTTCACGATTTTGAGAAGGGAAATAGGGCCCATTCCTATCATTTCTGTTATAATAGTTACACCTTTTGAAGTTGTTGTCGCGGTTGTTGTTTCCATCTCGGACATAATGACCCTCACAATTATAGTTACCATAGATCTGACCTTGGTTTCCTTGACCTTGGAGCCAATTCTCCTGATTTGAGTCTTGGGCACTCGTTCGAAAACCCCCTGTTTGCTCATTTACCACATAGGAATCCTCCGCATAATAGCATTCATCATTTGGTGGTTTTGGTTAAGACAAGTAGTTAACTGCATTTATCATTTCTGCACCCTAGTGATATGTTATAATACAAACCCAAGCTTAGTTCTCATCCTTCGTATCTCTTCACGAATCTCATCAGTGGCTGGGTTGTGAGTGGATTGCACTGCGAAGGTATTTCTCCTAGTATCTGACTTCCTAGCACTCCAAACTTTATTGTTCCGGGAGATTCTCTCTAACTTTTCAGCATCTCGGCATGAGGACACTGCCCATAAGAACCACCCGCTATAGAATCCAACACCACTTTATTATTATCATCTTTTCCCCGATAGAAGTATTCCTTTAGTGACTCATCATCTATGCTGTTATTGGGGATGCTTCAAAAAAACGAGGTGAATCTATCCCAAGAACTACTAACTGACTCTCCTGGTAGTGCCACAAAGTTGTTCACTCTGTCATTGTGGTTTAGTTTCTTGGTGACCGGGTAGTAACGTGCTAAGAAAACGTCTCTTCGTTGGTTCCAAATGAAAATTGAGTTATAAGGGAACTTTTTAAACCAAATAGCAGCCTCTCCCGTAAGGAAAGAGGAAAGAATCTTAGACTATTACTTCCTAGTCCAAGTCAGGCCTCCCTACACAGCTTTTACACACTGCCCTTACCTTAGCTATATGAGCATGTGGATCCTCAGAAGGTAGCCCTGAAAACAAACCTTTGGCAGTGATCATTTGCATCAGGCTACTAGTTACCACAGAGGTGTGGCCTGGTAGTAGATGGGGCAAGACAAGTGGCCCATCAGAGTATGCTATATTGCCATAGCCTCTATAGTATTCTTGGGAATGTTGAGCGGGATTTTGTCCCCTCTGTTGGTTTTCACCCGGAGCATCGGGTAATAACTGACGATGAACATCAACCGGAGCTGGGATTTTCTGGTTTTGATCATCATCATTAATACCCTAGTTTAGATTGATGTTGCGTAGTGTACGCTTTAATTCATGATCGTAGGGAAAAAAGGGTTCTCTTCCTCTCCTTGTATTTGGCATACAAGAAAGATAGTTCTGCAAGAATAAAAAACAATAAACAAAGTAAAATTAAGAAAATATCGACTAAACTATAAAAATAAGTTTATGTTAATCGAAAAACTACTTTCCCTAGCAGCGGTGCCAAAATTTGATACGCTCAAACTTACTTCTCAAATAAGAAGTAAAGCAGTCGTATCAAGTAAAGAACCCAACTAATGAGGTTAGGATCGTTACCACGACAAAAATAGTTCAAACTTAACTTCAATCTATTTTTACTACTATTTAGTCAATTATTCCCTTAGAAAACAAAGACAATAAAAGGGGGTTTTTATTTCTAAATGAATGAAAATAATTACTAAATCAAAGTAAACAACTAACAGATTCAAATCTTTGAGTTTAATTATTTAATAAAAGTTACTAGGGTTTAAGTCTTCCCCACAGGTTCCTAACTTGATAATATTAACTATAACAGTTCTTTCATAGTATCTGGAATGCAAAGTGATAAGTTAGGTATTTCTAAATCCTTGGTCCGGCATCTAGAAAATTTCACTCCGCACCTTGGTCCGGCTACGTGTGTTGCTATACTTACTGTTACCTTTACCTCATATTAAGCATTGTATTTGATATTTTACCAAGTTATTACCTCGTACCAATCAATACTAGCCTATTAGATAGTATACACTAAATCTATGTTGATAATTCTTTCCCTATTATCTACCTCCTTTGTCCGGCAAGTAGCATTAAGGCGAGTTCTAACGTTGGCCATCCATTAAAAAGACTTCTAAGCGAAAGAATTATGAATACATGCAAGACACTATTTTAGAATTGTTATTTTAGTTATATTTTATCTTATTATTCATCCATGGTTCCCACAACTGTAGTTATGAAGTTTAGTTACCCATAGTCATTATTACAATTTTCATATATATGATATAAGAATTCATGCACCTACTTCAATGAGAAATAATAAAATCCTTAAATTTACTTGAATAATCGATAAAATCACCAGCAATCAACTGCAGAGAAAAGTATAACAATCCAAAGTCTAAGATCCAAATTAATCTACTAACAAAGAATCTAAAAAAAAGTGTTTTTCCAATAAAAAGTCTAACTCTAAAAATGAGTTTTTTCGAACTATTTATGAAAAAACAAAAACCTATTAAAAGAAGGAATCTATTTGTTGAATAATTATCAAAACGCGGCTGGGTCGACGGACCTCGCGATAGGTCATCGTGGTCACGATGGGACGTCATGGACTTTGTCATCCCATACTTTGCAAATTCTTCTGCTACTCTCTTTATTAACCTCGACGGAAGGTATATTACGGATCGTCACTAGCACAACGTTCCATCGAGGGTCTCCGTTCCATAACACTTAAATTATTGGAATCTAGGTACTGGGACTACTTCCTTGAATATCATAATAAACCAGCAGGATGGACCGTCATGGCAGCGATGGTCCGTCATTTACTTCATAACCCCACACTTGGTCAGACTTCCGCATCTTCCTTCAGCAGCTTCACTATGCTTCCACCTACGGACCGTCACAGGCACGACGGACCGTCACAATCTCCACAGGTGGTAAGTTGTTTGCATTTCTTGCTCAAAAACATCCATGTTCATCTTTAGATAGATTTCCTACAAATAAAGAGAAACTTACATACAAATTAACACAAAAAAGCTTTTGGACACACTCTAAACTTAATGAAAAAGCATTAAAAATACCGTGAAACAACGATATATAAACCTTATGCTAAGAAACAAGCTTCGATGATGTATGAGTTAAATGTAATAGTAACTTTAAACTACGGACCGATAGGCTAGCTATGACTTGTGATGCCTTCCTTCGAGAAGGGCGGAGGTTCACATAAATCTCATGAGATGAGACTTTCCACCAAGGTGGGTATGGGTCTCCTTATATCTCCTAGTCTTTGAACTATGCTGCCAACACATGGAACAAGCTTGGTTCGAACCCATAAAGCTAGCCTGTTTTGGTTTCACTTTGGAAATTGACTCCACCTCTTTTCGGTGTGGGGGAGACATCAGATTTCATGATGTTCACATGATATATGTCGGTTGAGGTTGAAGTTCCTCAAAGTAGGAAAGTTAATGACATGAACAATACTGAAGGTGTTTGTGCAGGACAATCAGGAAGTGTGACCTTACTAAGTATTGCCATTAGGTCATTCTTGGCCATTGCATTTCATGATCCTGATTGAAGTCTTAAAATTCATCCTAGGTATAGCTGGTGTTTACATCAGCCTATGAATGAATGAAATAAATAATGTGAAGTACAAATGAATGAATAAAGCAAGCTCTATGTTTGCTAAAGGAGACCCTCGGATTGATATCCCATATGTTGGGACCTCACTTGAGATGTCTTAATATAGCGCCCATGATTCCAGGTTCTCATGGATATGAAATGTATACTATATGAAACATAAAATGTATATTACATTAACTTATGTTTGTATGATGTGTGACATATTCATGGTATGACCTTCCTATTACGAAATGGTCAATGTCAAGTGACTTGACCTTCTAAGAAAACATGTTTCTTAGGAAGAGCAATTCATGTTCATGCATTGTCATTATGTGTTGTTGCATGTACCCATACTTAGTTCAAGTGTTTACTAATTACATACAATATTACTATTTTAGGTGCAGGCTCAGGTGGACATTAAGGGTATCATTGCACCTGTTTGGACTCAGAGATTTCATCCAGACTTGGTAGGTCCTCATGCATTCGAGGATGCCTAACTTTATATTTCTTGCTTAGTAGTATGTTTTAACTAGAAGGGAAGGTTCCACTATAGCTTCTTTCCTATTTTATTCAAACGCTTCTAATGATGATATTTTGTCAAATATTACTTATGACATGAAATTCTATTTCATTCAAGTTACATGATCTTATAATTATATGGTTGATGTATGAGCAATGAATTTCCTTAAAGATATGCGTTTATATGAAGTCTATGTGTACTTAAAGCATAAAAATAAAGTTTCAAATTTTCATCTAAAATTAACTAGATCAATGTGATGAATACAAAAAGTGGCCTGTCTGCGACCTCTTAGAGGTAAACGACGCCAGTTGTGTTTCAGATTCAAGAATCCAGGTCTTGAAAGTATGAGTGCCTAATTTTCATTCAGTATTGTTGAAATCTGCCTAAGTGTGACTTAAATAGTCGTTCTAAAATAAGATCTTAATAAATTTACCATGTTATGATTAGGGGAAGGATGTTCCTCCTACGAACGTGAAAATAGCCTTTGTGTTTGATGCATTAAAAAGTGAATAAATTGAATTTTTTCTTGGTTGTAATCATTGAATTCTATATAATGATACTATGAATGTGATAAACTGCTCTATGATGCATTAAAGTGCTTGTTGTGATTAAAGTGTTCTAAGTGTCATTCGAGGAAGAATGTTCCCAAGCAAGGGATATTGTAAGATCCCCAAAATGAGATAGGATTTATAGGGCCTAACATGTTATTTTAAGGTTCTATTGTCCTAAAATGACTTTAATATGGTAGTAAGTCATTGTGTAACGTTTGATGTGATTCAGAAGTCAAACGTTAAGGGACGAGCAAGACGTTCGACGATTAGTCACCTATGTGTCTCATGTGTCTATTCATGCTTATATATCATATGTCATGATATTAAGAAGTATTAAAATTAGTTATAATGATGTTAATAGATAGTATATGGGGTTTCATGAAGTTTTGAGGTCAAACATCCAAGAACGCCAAAGACGTTCGAAAGTTAGCCCTTAAAACGGTCATGTGTGTCTTGATGGGGCCTAGCCTATTTGGAAGTGTTACATGTATTTGTTTTGGGTGAAACAGATGTGGGAGGTCTAAAACTTCTTAAGGTTTTTATTTACGTTGGAAATGTTTGGGTACGACCTCTAATGGTCACCCCAAAGGGACCACAAGAAGAAAACAAGGTTGTCGAGACACTGCCTTGGTATTGTCAATCGACGGGTCAAACAATGCCCATTTTGGTTGACCAACGAACCGTTGGTGGGGTATCATCGATAGACACTTATCCTTGGCAAGGATCAACCAAAGAAAATTTCAAGGTTTAATCGACGAAACTAGAAATGGCCCGTCGATGGTCCTTCTAGCCGTCGATGGTGATCTGTCGATAGTGATCCGTTAATACAGGCTGGTAACTGCTGCCTGCGCACAACCCAATTAAGTGGTGAATGGGAAATTCACCCCACGTCCTAACTGACTATAATTGACTTATTAACCTATTCTTGGGTGTATATAAGTAATCTAAAATGTGACTAACCCATTCCTAATCCCATTCAATCAAATTGAATCTTCCCTCAAAAACCAATTGGCTCTAGAAACCTCCATTGTTAATGAATCTCAATAACATCTTAAAAATTCGATTCTTATGGGTTCTTAAGTAAGTTTTGGAGGTTTTCTTCTAGATAGAGTTATGGTGAGCCTTCATCTATAAGTAATCTTTCACTTTGCGTGTTGTTCTCAAAGTTTTTCAAAGAGAAAATATGATCAAAGTTCTTCTTATTCAATCTATCAATGCGTTCATTCTAAAACGTTTAAAATGGTTAAATCATGATTAATTGATGTTAGTGTATTGTTTTTCAGGTGATTTTAATCAAATTGAATGATTAACCCATGTCCCTTCCCAAAATTGATTTAGCCCTTGCATGGGCATTGTGATCATTGCTTGTTAATTGTTATATTGTTATTGTCTTAAGTTAAAATGCTTATATCTAATGTTGTTTACATGAATTAATGTTTAATTGATGTTGAAGTATCCATGTGGATCAATGTATGAAGATCTGAACATGCTTAGCTTTGTTATTCACTGTAACATTGGCTTTTAATGATTTAATGTTGAATTCAATTATGTTAAGATGATTATATCCATATTTTTAAGTTAAAACTATACATAAATTGTGTGTATAAATACTTTGTTATGAAATCAAATAAGACTTGCATGAATTGATCTAGTTGTTCTAGGCTATCAAGTAGTGACTTGTGATCTTGATGTTGGGATGGTTGCTATATGACTCGATTATGGTTGATTGCTCTTATCTACTGCCTATAAGTACAATGTGATTATAATAGTTATAATTGATCTAATATTAATAGATAACCACGTAATTGATTAAGATTGATTTGGACTCTTCTAGCATACAAATTGAATATTATAATATATATGACACGAACTAAATGCAAGGGTCGATAAAGAATAATTTCATTCGAGTAATGATATCTGTATATACTAGCTTATATATGAATTCTTATTAAACATGGTTTATTGATTAATGAATATAAAACGGTGCGAAATTTGTAAGAATGCTTATCTCCTCTACTTTTCTTATCGTATTGTAGTTGATGAAGCCTTGTATGGCATTATGTGGTATGTTCTACTTATGGTAGCGGTTTTTACTTTAATTTCAACCTATATATGGTTTATTATGTCATTGAAGGTAAATTTATGAATATATGAATATGTGGTTATGATGATAAAACTATATGCAACTTATGCCTACTTTCCTATTGTAGTTTTGATTTAGGTTGTATGGCTATTGTATAAGCATGTGCATATCTATGTTAGTGTAAAATATAAGTTCTTCCATTGATGAGTTAAATGGTTGATAATTCCTTACTTACGTACCCCTATGTGAATGTAAGAATAGTAAAAGAAATAAGTATTGAGTGTAATATTAAGTTGACTTGTGCCCTATGCTAAATTGCGTTGTGTGGTCTATGATTTTTTGTGCATCATGGTCTTAAGTTGTTATCATGTTTATATCCATTATGTTATCATGTTGAACAATGTACACACACCCATACATTATGCATGCTTACAAGTAATACAAGTCATTGTGTCTAAATGAAAGCTAGTTCTCATATTCACTAGTGTCTACTACTATGCATGTTAAGATAATGTTTATGAAAGTATTATACGTGTTTCCATAGCAAGGATGACTTCCTAGGTGTGCTAGTATGGGAAAGGGTATGTGACTTTGTCTATGCACTGCACAGGTGTACCTGAATATGAGTATGAATTTGAATGTATGAACATTTATGACAATAATGTCTTGTATGAAAAGTTTTATCACAAATGTTTATACACACACACACATGAATGATGATCTATTAAATATAGTAGCCTTGAATGGTGTGTGCTCAAGTGTATCCTAAACTAGATAGTGCTAAAACATATTTTATTTCCATGTGAAAGGATTTCTCACATTATTTAAATGGATGAACTTTCATCTATGACCTATGATCTTAGCATATGAGATGATGAATATCTTAAGCCTATATTTTAAAAAAAGTAATGTAATAATGGATTTTCAATAAAGAGGACATAGCTTAGCACAAAGAGAAGTTGAATATGAGTGTGTGGCTCTTCCAAATGTGCTAAGGTAGGTCACCATAAACCTCATAGAGTGGATAGACTCATGACTAAAAGGTTGTTAGAGTGACATTTCCAAAAAGTATAACTATAATGTCCCATCTAGGAATAAAGAGGATTTTCACATGTACTTCAAAGTTCCATAACTATGCTTTGAACAAAGGATCTGGAAATGTGATATGAACTAAAATGCTAGCATGTGTTAATGTTATACTTTGGCAACGTAAGAACACCTTTCATTGGTGTAAGGATCTACAAAACCAAATTCCATGTTTAGCACCCTTGGTCTTATTATCGGTTAAGTATATAGTTTCCCTAAAGTAAAATGGACAATTGAAGTAGACGAATAGGATCCTAACTAGGAGGACTTAAGAGAGGTCACTTAAGATAGGTGGAAGTAATGAACCCTTTTATATATTGCACACGTATCTCCTTAGAAAGTCCTATGAAGGTGACCTAATGTGTATGATTATGAATATGTTTTTATCCATCAAATAGTAGTATTTGTCTACTTGTTATGATTATGCGCATGGTATGAGTCTATGTGTTGTGGTCTTATTCTTATATGCACTATGTGAGTCTTAACCACTATAAAATGAAGATTGTTGATATGAATGGAGTTGTCCTTATGTGTTATGTTTATTTATGAAGTGTTAAGGTTTGTAGTCTAATGAAGGGCTCACTAAGAATATATGGGTTATGGGGCTTCATATGTTCATTGCACTAGTATACTAAGATTGGATCATGAAAAAGGTCTAATAATGATTTAGATGAAGTAAAGTCATTTATATGTGTATGTTTATGTAGTTTACTGTAATGTTCCTAAGGTTTTGAGTTAAACTTATCTATCATGTGCTATACTTATATGATGATATGTGATGACTTGTATAGTTTTATTTATGTTTTCCTTTGTAGCCTAAGGGGATGTATTTTCCCAAGTATCACTAAAGGGTTATTTGGGAGGTTAATGAATAATAGGAAAGAATGTTCACTTATTTGACATTGTTGATTTGTTGGGCTTCAAGTCTTGAGATTAATCCTTCCTTCAAAAGAATTTTAATTTTATTCGGGGACGAATGTTCCTAAGGGGGGGATTATGTAACACCTTGAAAATCCAAGACGTGTTGTAAAGCCTAACATAGTTGTAATGCCTAAGTACTATTTATAAGTCCATTTTTAGTGAATGTAGGTTATTTAGATTGTTTAAGAACTAAAACATCCATGAATGTCCATCACGTTCGGGAAGTTCGTTCAAAGGGGTGTTAGTGTGCGTTAGACTATTTGACTAACTTTTAGGAATAAAAAATGTACGAACATAGGAAGAACAGTAGATAATAGGTGTTTGAGTTATTTCATGGTCCAAACGTCTGGGCACGATGCACAAATAACCAACCAACGAACCTTGAGGAGGACCCTTTGAAGCACCACTACCTGGCAGTGTGCATCGATGGGACAGAAGACGGCCCGTGTGTGGACTAACGGGGCATCAATGCCACCGTCGTCCCACACTTACGCTGGTTGAGAAGTTCCCTTCACCCGCATAACCTCTAAACTCATCGACGGAGTGCAGAGGTGCAGCCTACGGTCCGTGTGTGGATCAACAAGGCGTTGATGCAACCATCGTCCCACACATAGCCAATGCATGGAATCCCTCACATGCAAAGTCTCGCACCTCATTGACGGAGTGCCGGAATGAGGGGTGAGGGACTGTCGACACACAAACGGACCCGTCTATCGGGGTCTCATTTGTGAGGGTTGAGTTTTATGATTTATTTAATTAGTTTCATTTAATTAGTTAGGGGGTTAGGTTATTAATTAGGGGTATAAGGGAATTTGATTAAGTTTATTAATACACAATATAAATACCCTCAACTGTCATTGATCTAAAGACAACTCTTAAATAAACTCTCTTCCGTCTCTCTTGTTTCTCACTCTACTTGAACTCACCCATTAAACACTAGCGAGGATTTGGGTTTGGGGGCTGTAAAGGGACGGATTCACCATCAAAGTGTTGTCAAACTTTAAGGTATTGGATCCAATTCACCTTTGAGACTCTTTCCTCAAAGGGCTCCTTCAAAATAGATTTCAAAAGTTGAGTTATCTTATGGGTTTCATCCAATTACAAAATTGAAGTTATGAATTGAGTTGTGGATGATTTCTTTAAGTTATATTTGGATAGATTAACATGAATTTCAGCTTGATTATTGAAATTGTTAGTGGTTTGGTCCAAATTTAAGAATATGATCCTTCATTCTAACCCTAGGTTGTGATCTAGATGTATATTGTATTGTGATCATTCAGTAGACTTCATTATTAATTAGAATACTATCATATTGTGTTATTATGATTAAATTAAGTTAAATTATTGGACTATCTTTCTATTTCTTGAGATGTGATTTAGGTTATGCATAGTAATGTGAAATTTTCCTATGTATCTTGTCTTAATCTGTGATCTAATGTTGAATTGAGTTATAGAGATGCAATTGGCCTTGTTATCTTATTCGCTATCATTGTGTTAAGATGTTACACTGTAAATTTAGTTAATTTGTGGGTTGATGGTAAGACCTTAATGATAGACTATAAGGAAGACTTGGTAAGTCTTAGAATCTCTACCTTTATTTCCAATTGTGATTAATTGTTTTTAAGTCATGATATTACATTGCAGTATGCCTTCTATAAGTTTTATAGGGTGGTATGATGTTGAATTGAAATGTTTGACTATATTGTGAGGTTGATTAAGGTATATGCGATATAAGGATGGTGAAAACTGCAATGAGCCTTGATATAATATAAATGCTAATGTGTTAACTCAGTTATATGAATTATAATGAAAGGACTTATACAATTCTTATTGAGCTATTGATGATGATAACTATACAAGAGGTAGACCCTATGACCTAAACTATGGTACGATATATAATTAGAGGATTAAAGAAATTTCAAAAAAGTACTTTAGCTTGGCACCGAGTGAACTACATTGAAGAGTGTCCCTTCCCACATAGGGAAGGCAGGAATACTACATTAATCTTTAGATTTGAGACTATAATGCATGGCGCATAAAGAGGGTCGCAACTAAATCTCCTAGTTCATGAACTGTCTTGCCCCCCATAGGAATACTACCTAGTGGATCCACGTGTTTGCTATGTTTCATGTTTTGGTACTACCTTGGCAAGTAGTCCACCTTGTTTCGATTTAGGGTTTAATGACACCGGATTCCACACTAGATCATGTGGTCAATGTCAGTTAGGGAAAGATGTTCCCAATAGGTTAAACGAATTAAACGACTTGAACTCTAACATTGATAACATAAGGGGTCTAGCTTAGTTTAGGTAAGGGTATGCGACTCTACAAAAACATTGCAGTAGTTAGCCTTGAGGCGAGTCATAGGAGGAGGTGTTTATATATGTGTGTGTTATGATAATATATGATGTATATATGATGACCATGGAACATTGTTGATACTATATGTTTATTAGTTCATTTATGAAGATGCCTTGGGTTATAATGTTAATATATGATGAAAGGTAAACCTAAATTCCATGACATGTAAAGTTTGACATTTTAGTCATTTTTTCTTATTGATGATACTTGATTGAGTAAGGTTATGGGGCTTTTCTTTGTCATTACACTTGTTGACTTGGGAAAGACTTGTGAGTAGTTATCTTCCTTGTTATGATATTATTGAATCTTACTCATTCTTGTTTTGTTATTCCTTGATATTAGGTTTGTGGTGAATCATGGTTTTCAAGCATGCTGGGATAGTTATTACTTGTTGAGTTACAAAGCATGTTTACTTGATTTATATGACTTGCTTGTCTTTGCACTAGGTCCCTAAATGGGCAAAATGGCATGTTTTGACAAAAAGTCTCTTTTAGAATGTTTTTCTTGTATATGTGCATAAGGTCTTATACTTAGTACATGTGGAGTACTAACTCCATTCTCATCCCCTATTCCCGAAAATTTTAGGTTCCAGTCGTTGAAGAGATTGGAAGGCGACATTGTTGAAGGATTGGATTCTTTATTTCTTCTAATTGGGTTAGGTCCTCATCTTTTGAGGGCAATTCCATCATCTGGCTTACGGACTTGTTATGCGCTTAATGACTCTTTCATTTCTTTCCTTTTAAATTGAGTACTATACTTTTGCATGACCTATATGTGGTCTTGTTGAATTTATTTGAGGGCTATGCCTATATTGTGATAATCTTTTAGATGGTATGAGATGATACAATTGTTGAGACTATTTCTATATTTTACATATATGTATGTGCAATAAAAGTAGAAGGCTATGTAACCTTCCTATACGAAGGGTCTATGTTTACTCGATATGAATATATATTATGTGTATGTAGAGGTCTATGTAAACCTCCAAGTAGTTATAATGAATGATTTAATTTTTTCCGTATTTTTATACCTATGAATGTAATGACATGAAACTAAGAGGCTAGTCATAATCCTTGAAATGGACGAACACGCCGGTTACGTCTAGGGGTGGGGGGGTAAACCCGGATGTGACACATACAAAGCTTGATAAGGTTCCATTTTAATATTTGAATGTTTGATATTGTTATAATCAAATTAAATAATTTGTTGTTGATCATCCCAGATACCCTTCAAATCTAATATACAAGCTCGCAGCATAATCTCAAGTTTCTGAATTGTACGTTATGCCTGACATCCCTTTGACAGTGAAAGGTTGTACCTAAATTAACTTGTGTTTCCAAAATCTTCTAAAATGAATTCAAAAATTTTTCATTGAATTGAGCTCATCTATGAGAAATTATAGAGATTGGCAATCCATGTCATTGAACAACCTCTTTAAAGTACAACCTTGCATACTCTTCAGCAGTATAGGTAGTATTCACCGGCAAAAAGTGTGGTGCTTTGGTGAGTCTATCAACTATTAGCCATATGGAGTAAAACTTCCTTAATGAGCGCGGCAATCCAGTGACAAAAACAATGTTGATCATGTCCCATTTCTAAATTGGAGTTTCTGTACGCTGTATATAACCTCTAAGCTTCTGGTGTTCTACTTTTATTTGTCGAAATTTTGAACATTTAGCCACGAATTCTTCAATGTTCTTCTTCATGTACCCCCACCAATACATTTCTTTCAAGTCGTAATACATTTTAGTTTACCCCAGATGGATACAATATATCGAATAATATGCTTCCATCATAATCCTCTTTTTTATTTCATCTACATTAGGTACACACAATCTTTTTTGACAATTGAGTACTCCATCTTGTTAAAGCTCAAATACCTTTGGCATCCTATGTTGTAAACTCTACTGAAGCTGTAATATAATAGGATCAGTGTACTGCTTCTCTTTCACTCTCACTACTAATGAGGATTCTACTGCATTTTGAACAATAACAACTTCGTGTGGAGATTCAAGGAGGCGAACTCTCAAGCTATCTAGTTAGCATAGATCCTCAGTTATTCATTGTCGTTTCACATAATTCCTATAAGTGCTTTGTAGTATTTTAGTGCTTAGTGCATCGGCTACTACATTTGCTTTACAGGGATGATACAAGATATCAATGTCAGCCTCTTTTAATAGCTCTAGCCACTTTCACTGCCTCAAATAAAGTACTTTTTCTTAAAGATATATTTTCCACTATTGTAATAAGTGTATATTTCAAATGAACTCTGTACAAGTAGTGGCGCCAAATCTTCAAAGAAAAAACAACTTCTGCTAGCTCCAGATCATGGGTTGGATAATTTTCCTCATGTGTCTGCACCTGCATTGAGAAATAAGCTATAAATTTACCACGCTACATAAATACACAACTTAAGTCTACTCCAAAAGAATTACAATACACTGCATAACCTTCCATGCCTTCTAGAAGTAACAATACAAGCGTAGAAATTATTTTACTCTTAAAATATTGTAAGATTCTATCACATTGATCACTCCATTAAAACTTTTGTTTCTTTGTTTGTATCTTTGTTAAGGATGCAGCTACTAAAGAGAATCCTTCAATGAACCATCTGTAATAACTTGACAATCCTAGAAAATGTTGAAGCTCCATAGACGTTGTATGTCATGGCCAGTTTTTAACGGCTTCTATCTGCTGATTATCCACAGTTATTCCTTCATCCTATACAATAAAACCATAGAGTTCCATAGATTTAAACTAGAACTCACATTTAGAGAACTTCACATACAACTTACGATCATGATGTATTTATAAAACCTATCGCAAATGATAAGGAGGGTCCTCTTCCAATCATGAATATACCAAAATATCATTTATGCGCACCATCACGAACAAATCTAATAATGTCTTGAACACCCTATCCATCAAACCCATAAAAGTTGTTGGTGCATTTGTTAGCTCGAATGACGTGACTAAAAACTCAAAATTACCATACCATGTTTAGAAAGGTGTCTTAGGTATATCATTGTCTTTTACATTCACTTGGTGATAAACTCATCTCAGCTTGATCATTGAAAAACACCTAACAGCTTGTAAGTGATCACACAAATCATCAATTCTGTGGAGGGGATATTTGTTATTAATTGTTACCCTATTCAACTTCGGTAGTCGATACACATTCAAAACGACCCCTCGTTCTTGTGTACAAATATTTCTTATGAATCCTTTTTCTTATAAGTCTTTTTATTACTCCTTCAACGCTCATAATTTTACTGCAGCTATTCTATACAGGGGAATTGAGATAGGTTGAGTATCTAGTAGCACATCAATAGAAATTTCTACATATGGAAACTTATTCACTACTGGAATAGATAAAAGAGTTGGTGGCTCCACATCCTTATTTTTCACTCACACAAGATAAAATAATTATTCTTTAGACATCATCATCTTTGCCAAAATATAAAAAATAAATTTACCTCTTAGTGCCAAAATATTACCTTCCGATCAAGGACTTCCTCTTTGAGTTAAAATTGATTTGAGAGCTTCGTAACATGTATATTAGAGTAATCAAGGTGGAAAAATCCGGGGTAAAACTCCCGTAGGACCGACGAAAGGGTTCTACAGGAGGACCCAAGCCTTAGGCTAGCAAGATGCCTAAGGAAGCAATAATTGCACTTAGTGGGAGCCATTCCATATGGCTGACTTTGTACACCAATTGCAAAAATGTTTCTCCATATCACGACCACCTTTCATACTCCACTAAATAGGTATTTAATTAAAAAAATCATGTGGAAACTGCTCCGCGTCAGACTTGTTTCCCGATGATAATTCCGAAAATTTAAGTTGAGTTTGAGTTGGTTAAAAGGTCCTATAAGTTTAGGGGTCTTTAAGTTATTTTAGGGTCTAGTTATTGGAGGTTATTGGACCTTTTAAAACCATAAATCACCCTTCAAATCATTAACCTCAAGTCAAAAACAAAATATCTCCATTATTTCTCTCCAAAAACCTCCATTGATGATATTTTGAAGCTCTAAGTTTTTATCCATCAATCTTGTGGGATTTTCTTCAAAAATAAGGTGTGACTTTCAATCCCTGGATTATCTTCCATTAATGAAGTCAATTTCAATATTTTCAAAACTGATAAAAAATATGAATTCTCCAATTTTGTGATCTTACCGTGTCTTCTTGCATAAATTGTTTTTAGTCAATGAATTAAGATTGAGTTTATATTTATTTGATGATTTTAACCTAAAATTCTATTAACCCATGTAAATCATGAAACCTAGCTTTTGACCATTTTCGGGTAACTTGATTATGTCTTAATGCTTATTAATTCTGGTGTAGTTTCCTTTGGGCTAATGAATGATGTAAGAACTGTAATGGATTGATGTATAGCTTTTCTTATATTGATAAATATATATTAGATTTATTTAGATTCATTGAATATTGAGATTCTTTGTATTGAATTGGTGATCATGATCATGGGTAAGGGACTTTTGGTATTGTATTGGATGATTTAACTATGGATTGAAGTGGTGAGAATGCATTGGTGGTAATGAGTATAAGTATTGAATTATGTTGTGAATGGTATGGTCAACTTATGGTGGAGGGGCTATATGCTTTATTTTTGAATTATGTGACCTCGTCAGAGTTACTTCACGTTTTATTATGATCATGGGTTTATGGACTACATGATAAATTATGATGGTTTGTGTAGTTTATTAATGTGAAGTATGATCATATCCATCTACTTGTGATTAAATTCAAAGTATGTGTTCTTCTATTGATGTTATTAGGTGATCATGTTAAACTATGATTATGTCATTCAGTGTGTAGTCTTAGAGTTGATGCATGAATCTTCCTAATTGGCTAGATGAGTGTTCTGATACTTATGTTGATGACCTATAGTAGTGTATAGGGTTACATAAAGTTGACTTTGTTCTTCTTATGGGCTACTTTAATGATATGCCATATGCGATAAGGTGAATAAGTAATATGTCTGGTTTTGGTAAACTTGTGTCCTTTACTTGATACATTTAGAATGTGGATATGACTTCTTGACATAGGTTGCTAAAGCCTCTTAGTCTTGTATGTATAAATGAAACATGACGTAGAATATTGCTAAGTAGTTCCTTTATGTGGAACCTTCAACCAAGTTGTAAGGTTATGATGTTTGTGAAGTCGAAAGCTGCAATGTTATCTTTCTTGTGTGAATGGTGGACTTATGGTTTTTTGCTGGAACTACTTGAAATCATCCATAGAAAAATAATCGATTTATCCTCTTAACCATTTTAAGGCACCCCTAAGAGACCTCTTTGGAAAGGTCAATGTGATTGGGTTATGAACTACATATGGAACCTCTTCCTGTAATCGTTTTATTGAAATACTCTATGAAAATAAAGGCAATACCTAGTGAGTATGGTAAGGGGAGTAGCTCTAATTAGACATGAGACTACAGTACAAAGAAACACTTCATAGTCCTTTACCATGTGCCTACATGGGACATGTCCAAGTTCTACCATTAGAAAGTAGAACACCCTCTATCATAGTAGGTTACAACTTCGGATTCAAAGCCTTTCTACCATGGTGTATGTCGGTTATTTCCTACTCTCATGATATAGGCTACCCACTAGTGTTGGAGAAGTTCTGTGAAGTTTAGGTTATGCTATGGGACGCTATCAAACATTGCACAATAGGCTTCGAAGATGTTAGTAAGAGAGTCCCTAGGTCTTCCCCAAGATAGTTACATGAGTGTCTTTATGTGGTGAATGTCTCTTATATTAACGAATGAAGATAATTGCTTAAGTTGGAAATCATGTTAAATGAATAAGTACTTATCTAGAGTAGTTTAAGGGTTGCCTAGTTAAGGTGTGAAGGTAGTGTAGGAATGGTCACTTCATATTTTACCTAGGGAAGTCATATGAAAGACTCTATATAGGAATGTTTGTTTATACACTAGGCATTATCAAAACTTAGTTAGTCTTAACGATTACTTAGGTAATCTAAGAGAGGTCAAGTATGGGTATTCTCTTGTTAAGTTAATTAAGTAAGTCTTTTTATAATCTTTGAGCAGGAGAAAATCATATTAAATTTATGTTATTGTATGACGTGAGAATTATCTTATCCTAGGTACTCTAAAGGATCTCTTAAGTGTTTGTGAAGGGATTGTATGGGCGGTGACTTCACAACTCACTCAAATGAACCTTAGAATCAACTTTGGTAGGAGTATCTCATATTTATTTTTTTGGTGTATTGTAAATATATTTACATCTTATAGGTGGTCTTGAAGATCATTTAGGTGTACCTACAGACAGTGTATGGGCGGTCTCTCTTTTCACACTTAAGTGGGTCTTAATATACATTTTAGTGAGAACGTTGCCTCCTTAACAGGTTCACTGTGAAGTTGAGTTAGTTCACTTTATAATTGAATTAGTTCACTGTACCTTGGTTTCGCTTACTGTAATATTCCTTATGGTTTTACAAAATTCTTATTTTATATCTTATATGTTTCTTATGTGTTAAATATTGTTCTTATTCTTATATTATGATGTTTCAATCAAAAAGAGCATATTTCCAATATTTTTCTGTTTTGATGATTTTATGCATTAAGCCAAACATAATACATGTGTTTGTACTACTTCCATATTTTTATCTATCTCTAAAGTGATTCATAGGTGAAGGAAAATATTTGGAGCAAAGCTTGGATTATAGGATCTTTCAAGAAATTTTGAAATATGTCTTCATTTGACTCGAGGAATCGATGTCTTTTGATATCTTATTTTGAAGCATTATAGTACACTTAGTTGTACTATATTTTGATGTATGGGACGTGTCACAAGTATTGTTTTGTATAATATTTGTTGATATGAGACTTAGTATTTCCTATGGATTTTATATAACATATATTTTTAATGACTATAAGAATGTTGTGAAAAGTTTTAATTCAACACTACTTTTCATATGTGTATATGCGATGAATGATACGAAAGGGTTTGTATAAGACATCCGACGGGTCAAGTACGCCATGTCACGACCTAAGAATTACGTAACTTCTACCGTATAGTTGTGGGTCATGGAAAACGTTGTATCAGAGCATATGTTATGAAACTAGTCATATAAATCAATAAGTATGGGCTAGAAGATATAGGACGATAGATTTTACCTTTTTTTCTACATATGTTGTGCCATAAAGTAAAAGTTATGAGCATTCTTTTCTTATAGTTTTCCTTGTGAAATAGGAGATGATTACGAGGACACCGACTAGGAGAGTTGAGGTGAATTATTTGAATGAGGAGATTCATCCTAATGTTCAACAAGTTGATCAGGTTCTTCATGGTGCTCAAGAGTATCAAGGTGCTAGATTTGAAGGACGTAATGATGTTCCGGTGGTTCCGCCTGAAATGATTAATGGGAATATTAGAGAGGATTCATGAAATTTGCAGGTCAAACGTCCAAGAAGTTCGAACATTTTTCCTTGAAACGTCCTTGTGTGTCATTACGTGTTTTGGAATGTTTTATATGTTGTGTTGAGTCACATTTATGTGAGACTTCCCTATCATGTATATGAGAGAAATAGAGCTGGAAAGTTTAGAGTAAAACTCCCCGAGGGGCGACAAAAGTGTCCTAGAAAAATACCCAAGCCTTGGTCTAACAAGTTGCCCAAGGGAGCAGCAATTGCACTAGTGGTATCCATTCCGCGTCGCGGACATTTACCACCAAGAGAAAAAACTTTCTCCACGTAGCTTACACTTGGAGCACTACACTTGTTCGGGATTTAAATTTAGATAATCATGCATGAACAGCTCCGCGTCACGCACTTGTTTCACGATGACAATTCCATAAATTTAACTTGAGTATGAGTTTGTTAAAAGGTCCTTTAAGTTAAGGGGTGTTTTGGGTATTACATCTGCTAGTTATTGGCGGTTATTAGACCTTTTTAAACGCCATTTCACCCTTGAAATCATAACGTTCAAGTGCAAAACAAAATATCTCTATTTTTCTCTCCAAAAACCTCCATTGATAATGTTTTCAAGCTCCAATGAAGAAGATAGATTTTCCATATTTTTCTCCATCTATCTTGTGGCCTTTTATTTACAATTAGGGTATGGATTTTCATCCTTCGATTCTCTTCAGTTCAATGAGTTACTTGCAATGATTTCAAAGATGATCAAAACGATGAATTCTCCTATATTCTTATCTTACCATGGGTTCTTGCATAAAATGTTTTTAATCAATGAATTATGATTTAATTGATGTTAATTTTATTATTTTAACCTAGAATTTCTATGCAGCCATGTAATTCATGAACCCTAGTTTTTGACTAATTTCTTGGTTACTTTATTATGTCTTAATGCTTATGAACTCTAGTGTAGTTTCTTTTAGGCTATTGAATGATGTAAGAATTGTATTTGATTGATGTATAGGTTGTATAATATTTATAAATATATAATGAATTGATTTAGAATCATTGAGTATTATGATTCTTTGTATTTAATTGGTGATCATGGGGCCATTTGGTATTGTATTGAATGATTTAGTTGTGGTTTTAGGTGGTGAGAATGTACACTCCCTAGTTCTCTTTATTTTATGTAGTTTAAGTCTTTAATTATGTTGTGATTTGTATGGTCCACTTACGGTTGTGGTGCTATATGCTTTATTTGTGAATTATGTGGCCTAGTCGGCGTTACTTTATGTATTATGATGATCATGGCCTTGTCAGCACTTCATAATATATTATGATGCTTTGTTTAGTTGATTAATTTGATGTTGTAACGACCCAAGAGTACCCTCTAGAAATTAGGGAGTTCTTGAATTGAAACAACGTGTAGTTACCCTCTCGGACGTCCTGTACAATCCCTTTTAAACAATTCATTGCACAAACGAAAGAAAAATAATATGGAATTGAAACTTTTCGTACGAAATAATAATACCTCAAAATATCTCTTTTATAGAAAAACATAATGAAAGGCTAAGTCTCAAAGTCGCCATCTTAGACATACAAATATATTGGGACGCGGACCATACTTCATCATATAAATAATTGCTAATTCCACTACAATACTTTGAATAAGGAAATCTAAACATCACGCTGTCCTCGAATCTAGTGAGGACATTAAAACTCTTTTCTTGAATGAACATTAATCAGGTCTTCCACTTCAATACTCCTCTCAAATGCCAACTACACCTTTAAACATAGACAAAATGTATGGAATTAGTACAAACACTTGTACTAACTATGACATAATGGAAATTATTATAAAGAGATTTTTGTATGAAACATGGTCTTTTTGAGAAAACCTTTTAACACAAGAATAATAACAACATTTAACACCTTAGGAGAATATAAGAAATCACATAATAATTTTATCAAATATTGCACAATATTACAGTGAACAAATTTCAACATAGTAGTTACCTCTTTTATCTTGTAACCTTCTAACAAAAATTTATCCTAAGACTCACTGAAGAAGTGTGACGTAGAGAGACTTACCATATACCCTCTTTACGCACACCTAATGATACTTATGACTACTTAAGATAACATCATTCTCTATATTTGTTAAACTATCTACTTAGAATAACTCTATAAATCACCTAAGTAAGACATAACGAGACCGCCCATACACGCTCTTCGAGCCTATCTAACAAATCTTCAAAGCTACTCCAGATAAGTACTTTTTCATTAACAATCCTTTACTAAATTTATTATGTTCATTAAGTCATTTAGAAAACATTCATCACTTATGGATATTCACATAATGGTCTTTAAAAAACTCTAGGGCACTCACACACTAACATCTTAAAATCCTAATCGTGTTATGTCTAGATAACGTCCCATTCCACTACCCAAATTTTATAGTACTTATCCAACACTAGCATGTATCCCTCATTATTATAATATGCATTAACCGACATAGACCATACTAACTAGTCATGGTATCCAGAGTCACAAACCGACTCTGATGGAGGGTGTTCTACTTTCCAAGGGTATATCTAGGACACATCCAATGTTGGCACATGGTTACAGAATATCAAAGTCTTTTATGCACTCTAGTATCCTTCTCAAGTAGAGATGCAGTGTACTCTAGTCTCGTTCATAAGTAGACCTAAAACCCATAACATATTCACTCGGTGCTAATCTTTGTTCTCATAGAGTAAGTTAAATAAAAAGAGGCATATGAAAAGGTACACTCCTAACCATTACCTAGTCATAATGAACCTACAAAAAATGGGTCCACTAGGGCTTTCACTTTATGGTCTTTAAGGATAGCTCATTCTTAACATTCCTTCTATATAGAAGGTTCCACATATTGTCCATCCTAGAAGAGCACCATCCTAGGTCTACTTATCCGAGACTTTCATTCAACATTAATCCATACACATACAACACAAAGGTGCATAATCCTACAAAGTTGGGATTTTCATATTCATAATGTACATGTATCTAGTAAGGGACACAAGTCTACAAAGACAAGACACACACATATTCACATATAACATATTATTCTATAAGAACATGGGCATAACAAACATCATCTATAGATTGACCTATGTGCTACCATAATATCATAACTATAACCATCATAAGACTCACATAATAACGTAGGAAGAATCTTGGATCAACTACAATACTACACATACAAGGACATAGTCATAGTCTAACATGATTACCTAACATTATAAATAGAAGAACACATACTATAACCTTAATCAAAAATTGATATATATGATCATACTTCACATAATTCAACTATACAATTCATTATCATATATGAAATAGTTGCCGACAGGGCCATGATCACTATAATACATGCAGTAACGTCGACGAAGACACATAATATTTAAATAAAACACATTGCAGCACAACCATAAGTGGACCATACAAGTAAAAACATAATTCAAGACTTAAATTACATAATAAAATGGTAATTAAGGCAGCGTACCACCAATACATTCTCAGTGCTTCAATCCATAGCTAAATCATCCAACACAGTTATAGTAGGTCCTTACCCGTGGCCATGATCATTAATTCAATACAAAAATCACAATACTTGATCAATATAATCAATTCAACATAGATTTATCAATCTAAGACAGCCTATACAGCAACTCACTACAATTCTTACATAATTACATATCCAAAACCACACTACAACAAAATTTATAAGCATTGGCATTGGATGGTTTGCATGGGTTCATAGAGTTTATAGGTTAAAATAATTAATTTAACATCAGTTTAATCATAATACAATGATTAAAATCGTTTTATGCAAGAACCCATGACTGGATCAAAAAATTGAAGAATTCATGTTTTTGATCATCTTTGTGAAAAATCATTAGAATTAACTGCCTGAAGAAAGCGATTCAATGGAAGAAAAACTATACCTTAATTGTGATTAAAATACTATAAGATTGATGGAGAAAAAAATTGAGAAATCTACTATCTTCTTTGGGGCTTCAAACCTTCAACAATGGAGTTTTGAAGAGAACAAATGGAGATGTTTTGTTTTGAGTTGAGGTTTTATCATTGATTGGTGAGTTGAGGGGTTGATATAAGTCCAATAATCGTCCACAATGCACCCCTAAAATACCCATACTACCCCAATATTTATTGGATAAATTAACAAATCCAAACATGACATAAAAATAAGGCAACAAAATCTGAGACTTTACTGCGTGTCGCAGAAGCACTTCCAAATTTTATTTTTCAAAAATTATGGTAAAGAATGGGTTCCTGAAAGCCCCGCGTTGAAGGGAAAAACTTTTCCCCACTGCGTGACAGCTGGAGACGCGTAGCCAGTGTCTAAAATAGGGTTGCGCGACAGCTTTGCAGTCCAAGTTTCGGTCAACTTTGGGGAACCTTTTGATGTTCCCCTGGGCGTCATTCTCATACTTTTCAACCATTTGTATGGAAGGCTACGCGTAGGAACCCTTGGTACTTAATTTCACCATCAAATCATCCCCCAAACAATACTAAAAAAACACCAAGATACACTAGTTCAATTTCCACTAGTTTTTGAACGTCTTGGTCGTTCTTGGACATTGATCTTCAAAAACATCCAAACATTATGTACTTCCTGAGAAAACTATTATTAACCGTTATATGACTTTAAAACATCATGACACAAGTTTTAGTATCTAGTTTAACCTATCTCATTTTGAGGGGCGTTAAAACTAGCCCACTTGGACAACATTCGTCCTCGAATGACATTTGCCACTCTTTGAACATTTTTAAGAGTTAAAGCTCAAAGAATTAGAAGCACATAACCATACCAAAAATTATACAATACATTCATGTAGGATAAACATATATTCTAGATAAGAAAGAGACTCACAAAATAACATGAAGGTAGGAACTAGGTCTACAACTTATCATGCAGTAAGACTCACATTTTCATTTCATATAGGAGGAACTTACTTATCCACATATTATGATGCTCATATATAGCTGTTATATACACATCAAAAACATTTTTCACGAAAACCAAATTTTTCATAACCTTTGTAGTGAGCACCAATTTATTTACAGTGAATCATGCTCAAATTAAAACAAAAAATGCATCTTCCTAAGAAATTTATGATTAAAGGATAATATGAGAGATAATACATATAAACATAATTAAAAAAATAATCATAACTTCATGAAACGCACCATGCAAGGAATCAATGAAATTCAATTTTAACTAGACTCCGAAACACAATGCAACATGCAACACGCATCATGCTACTATGATATTCCATCTCTCAAGTTTGAATTGAATAGAAGAGAAGAGACAAGAATATACAATCCTATTATTCTCCATACTCCACCACTTAGAGGGAACTCATAAAACTAAAGACACTAAACTAAAACTTATCGGCATCATCATCGTTATTCGGTTTTGATCCTCTGGATCGGACAGCATAGAAGTGAGCCTCTACCTTTGGAGCACCACCATCCGGAACATTATAAGGAACTTTCTTGGACTCTCTTCCTCTAGCCGCGACAGTAGGACAATCTCTCACATTGTGATCCTCGTTACCAAAACAAAGCACCCACTAGTACAGGGTAGAGACTTCCCAATGTGTTTCTTCCCACAAGTAGCACAAGTAGGGTTAATCACTTGGGAACCACCACCTCTTTCATATTTATCCTCAAGATTACTAGAACCATTTTGATTTGGAGCCGTTTTCTTAAACAAAGGTTGAACTTGCTCATCAGTTTTTCCCCTCTTATTATCTCTCTTTCTCCACTCAAGTATAGACTATTCAATGGATTGAGCATACACCAAAACCTAGATAGAGTCACGTCACCATAAAGCATGGTTTTATAACATTCTTCCTTCACAATATCTGAAACACGGGCCATAAACCAACTCATCGCATCCATGAGGTTCGACACCAAGTATGTAGCATACTCAGACAATAGGATAAACTTTACGGAATACTCCTCATTACACATGCTACCTTTCCTAAGTCTTATAAATTCCTCAATCTTAGTCTCCCTCTTCTAACAGGAAAAGTACCTTTTGAGAATGATTCTTTAATCTCCTCCCACTCTAAGGGACAAGATTCAGCCGGTTTACTATCCTTCCATTGAGTAAACCATACCTGAGCAACAAGCTTTAAATGATACGAAGCAAACTCCACTTTCTCCCGAGAAGTCACTCCGATAGAATGCACTCACTACCTAATACACCTCGTCCAAAGAAGATTAGGGATCCTCTCCCACCCTAGAACCAAAGAAGATAGGATGATTCATCCTAACATAATCCCTCAATCTAAAAGTCATACTACTCTCCATATCATTCTCCCTAGGTCCAATGTATGTATTCACTTGAGATTCCATAGCTCTGGCTAGGGTAAGGAGAGCCTCTCTAATATCCGTATTAGTAATAACCGAGGGAACCACCGGAAACTCATTAACTCAACCAACAATAGGGTCTTAATCATGTTGGGGAGGAACTTGAGCACCTTGATGAACTTGTTACACTTGCTCAACTTGATCAACTCAGGGAGATACTCCCCCTATGACCACCTACACATCAATCCTCCTAGTCAGTTTCGTTCTTGTATTCATCTCCTATAAACATAGGAGTTAACATTTAGTAAGGATACTTATAACTTTTGACTCTACAGAATGAAACCATAGTAGAAAAGAAAGGAAACGTTATCGTCCTATTGCCTCTCGATGATAGATGTGTCGCGACTCACACCGATGGTCAAGACTAATAAACGTGGCTTTTTGAGACTATTTGATTCCTACATACTACTTCATAACCATATGCTTTGATACCAAGCTTATGACAACCCGAGAGTACCCCCTAGAAGTTAGGAAATACTCGACCTCTCGAAGGTCTTGTATAAGCCCTATCATACCATTTCTTGCAAAAATGAATGAAAAGTAGTGAGGAATTAAAATTTTCATACGAAATAATAATACTTCAAAATATCTCTTTTATAGAAAAACACAATGAAAGACTAAGTCTCAAAGTCACCATCTTACACATACGAATATATTGGTACACGACCCTTATTTTATCATATAGAATATAGTTAAGTCTATTGCAATACTTTCAATAAATAAACCAAAACATCAAGATGTCCTTGAATTTAGTGAGTATATACCAACTCTTTGTTTGATTGAACACTAGTCCAAGCTTCCAGTTCAAGACTCCTTACAAATGCCACCTACATCTTTAGATATACACATAATGTAGATAATTAGTACAACTCTTCTACTAAATATGACATAATACATAAAATCATGATAAATGGACTTTTGTATGAAACATTCTCTTTTTGAGAAAACTTTTTAAAACATGTTTAATAACAACATTTAACACCCTAGAAACATATAATACATCACATAAGCATTTTATCAAATCATTAAAAAGGTTTCAGTGAACTATGTCACATTAAAGGGAACTAAGTTCAACTTCATAGTGACCTCTTTTAGCTTGCAACCCTCTCACCAAAGTTTATCCTAACACTCACTGAAGTTAGACGAAGAGAGACTGCCCATACACCCTCTATAAGCACACATAAATTATCTTTAAGAATACCTAAGATAAGATCATTCTTAATTTAATTGTTAAACTACCTATCTGGAATAACTCTAAGACTCACCTAAGTATGACATTAAGAGACAGCCATACATCCTCTCCAAGCCTACCTAAGCAATCCTCAAAGCTACACTAGGTAAGTACTTTTTCATTAACATTCCTTTTATAAAGTCATTATGTTGATTAAGTCATTTATAAAACATTCAGCACTTATGGACATTGACATAATGGTCATTAAGAATACCTCAGTCACTCACACACTAATATCTTAAAAGTCTTATCGTGCAATTCTAGATAGCGTCCCAATCCACTAGCTAAGCATTATAGTATTTATCCAAAACATGCATGTATCCCATATGATGGGAATAGGCAATAAAAAAATATACCAAACTATCAAGTCATGGAATCCATATTTATAAGCTTACTGTGACGGAGGGTGTTCTACTTGCTAATGGTAGAACTAGGACACATCTTATGTAGGCATATGATAAAGGAATATCAAGGACTTTTATTCACTATTCTCTCCTTCTCAAGTAGAGATGCATTGTACTCTAGTTTCCTTGAAAAGTAGAGCTACAACCCATTACATATTCACTCGGTGCTAGGCTTTGTTCTCATAGAGTAAGTTAGATTAAAAGAGGCATATGAAAAGGTACCATCTCTTAATCATTACCTATCAATAATACACCTACAAAATATGGGTCCACTAGGGCTGCCACTCAATGATCTATAGGGATAGGTCATTCTTAACCTTCCTTCTATATAATGCTTAGAAGGGCACCATATTAGGTCTAGCAATTCTATACTTCATTTAACATCCATCCGTACATATACAAGAGAGAGGTGCATAAGCCTGCAAAGTCAAGATGTTTATATTCATAAACTACATGTATCAAGTAAGGGACACAAGTCTACTAAGACAAGACACACACATCTTCAGATATAAGATATCATTCTATAAGCACATAGGCATAACAAAATCATCTACAGGTTTCCCTATTCACTACCATAATACAATCATAAGACTCACATATTCAAGTACGAATAATCTTGTATCAACTCTAAGACTACACAAACAAGGACATTGTCATAGTCTAACAACATAACCTAACATCATCAATAGAAGAACACATATTATCACCTTAATTACAAAATTATAGATATTATCATACTTCACAAAATTCAACTATAAAAATCATCATAATATATCAAGTAGTTGGCCACAACGACATGATCATTATAATACTTAAAGTAAAGCCGATGAGGCCACATAATCTTCAATTAAAATACATAGCACCGACACCACAAGTGGACCATACAATTCATAACATAATTCAAGACTTAAATTGCATAATATAAAGATAATTAGGGCAGTGTACCACCATTCCATTCACACCACTTTAATCCATAGCTAAATAATCCAATACAATACCAATAGGCCCTTACACATGGCAATGATCATTAATTCAATATAAAAATCAGAACACTCAATGAATCTAAATCTAATGAGTATAGATATAGACAGCCTATACATCAATCTACTACAATTCTTACATAAATAAATAGACCAACAAAAACTACAATAGAATTCATAAGTAATGAGACATGATCAATTAACCCATAAAATAGTCAAAACTAGGATTGCATGGTGTAACACCTTGAAAATCGAAGTTGGGTCGTAAAGCCTAACATAGGTGTCATAAAGTCTTCGTTCTGTTTTTAATTCCATCTATTTAATATAGGTAATTTAGGAATTTTAAGAACCAAAACGTCCAAGAACGTCCATAACATCCGAAATGTTGGTTAAAAGGGGTGCTAGAGTGCCTTAGCCAATTTGACTACCTTTTAGGAGTTGGAAATGTACAAAAATTTGTGGAAGGGTATCTAACACGTTTTTAAGTTGTTCCATGGTCGAAACATCCTGGTACGACTTCCCAAGGACCGATCAAGGGCACTTGAGGAGGACCCTTGCAGTTTGAGGCAACACTGCATGACAATGTGCATCAACGGGACAGTAGACGATGTGTGTGTGGACTAACGGGGAATCGGTGCCACCGTCACCCCACACTTAGGATTGTTGGTTAAAGCCCCTCATTCGCAGAGCCTCTGAACTTACCCACGAAAGTGAATACTACGGTCCATGTGTGGATCGACCGAACGTCATGCAACAGTCGTCCCACACATAGATAATTCATGGAAGTCCCTCGCCTGCACAGTCTCTGAACTAATCAACGGAGTGCAGGACGAGAGGGAGATAGGGTCGTAGACTCGCAGATGGCTCCTCAGAGGGGTTCCCCCTGTGAGGGAGGTGATTTTCTTGCATGTTTTAGTGTTAAGTAATTTAATAATTAAGTTGTATAGGGGTTAGTTAGGTATTAATGGGAGACTAATGAGGGTAAGTCCTCAACTTCTGATGGCAATGTCTCTATCTATCTTACAGACTTGTTATGAGATTAAAGACTATTTCATTTCTTTCCTTTAAAATTATGTGCTATTCTTTTGTATATCCTATATGTGGTCTTGTTAAATTGATATAAGGGCTATGCACATATTGTAATAATCATATACATGGTATGATATGAGACAATCTTTGAGACTATTTCTCTATCTTATATATGTGTATGTGCAATAAAAGTACAAAGATATGTAACCTTCCTATTCAAAGGGTCTATGTATACTCAATACGACTATATATTATGTGTATGTAGAGGTATATGTAAACCTCCAAGTATTTGTGATGAATGCTTTAAATTTTTCTGCATTTTTCAACCTATGAATGTAATGACATCAGACTAAGAGGCTAGTCTTAGACCTTAAAAAGGACGATGACGCCGGTTACGTCCAGGGGATAAACCCGGATGTGACACATGTTTTGCATGGGTTAATAGTGTTTTTAAGTTAAAATCACCAAATTAACATCCATACAATCATAATACAATGAATCTAACCCTTTTATGCAAGAACCCATGGATAGATAAAAAAAAATAGAGAATTCATGTTTTTTATCATCTTTGAAAAACATTGGAATGAACTCCTTGAAGAAATAGATTTAAAGGATCAAGAAAAACTTGATAAATCCCACAATATTGATGGAGAAATCCCACAATATTGATGGAGAAAAACTTGAGAAATTTATCTTCTTCCATGGTGCTTCAAACCTTCAACACTAGAGTTTTGGAGAGAGTGAACGGAGATGTTTAGTTTTGAGTTGAGAGTTTATATTTCATTGGTGAGTTTAGGGGTTTAAATAGGTACTATAACCGACCAAAATTCACCCTTAATACCCAACAGAGCCTACATTTATTTGATAAATTAACCAACTCAAATTTGACTTAAAAACGACACAACAAAATCTGGGACTTTACTACATATAGGTGAGGCACTTCAAATTCTTATATTTCGAAAATTATTATAAAAAATTGTTCACTAAAACCCCCCGTTGCGAGGAAAAAGTCTTCCGCATAGTGTGACAGCTGCGCGGCGTGCAGCCACAGTCTAAGATAGGTTCGCACGGCAGCTTGTCAGTCCATGTTTCCCCGGGGTGTCTATATCGGACATCTCAACCCTTTATATGTAATTCTATGCGTAGGAACCCTCGTTACTGAATTTCACCTTCAAAATCATTCACAAAAAATAACAACCAAAAACTATGGCACACTAGTTTAACTACGACCAGATTACGAACATGTTCAAAGTTGGACCTCCAAACACTTCCAAAGATTATGTACTGCCTAAGAACACTATTATAAACCATTTTTGACTTTAAAATATCATTACACAAGTGCTAGGCTCTAGTTTAACCTACATCATTTTGAGGGAATATACAATCTTCTCCACTTGGACAATATTCGTCCTCGAATGATACTTGCCACACTTGGAATATTTTTAAGAGTTAAGATTCAAAAATTGGCAGCTCATAACAATACCACATACTATACAATACACACATGTAGGAGAAACATCAACTCCCCAGAAAAAAGAGACTCAAAACACAACAAGAAGGTAGGAACTACATCTACAACTTATCATGCAATAACACTAACATTTTCTTTTCATATGGGAGGAACCTTCTTCTCCACACATAATTATGCTCATATACAATAGTTTATACACATAATAACCATTTTTATGAAATAACAATTTAACCAAATTCTCAAAACATTTACAGTGGGCACTAATTTCTTTATAGTGAATCATGCTCAAATTACAAAAGAAAATGCACCTTTTAAGATATTTATGATGGAAGCATGACAATATGAGAGATTAACAATATAAACTTAATTTAAAACATAATCATAATTCATGAAATGCACCATGAACTGAATCAGAGATATTCAATTTCAACTAGACTCCTAAAAACAATGCAATATGCAACATGCTACTATGATATTCTATATCTCAAGCTTGAATTGAATACAACAGATAAGACAACAATCTACAATCCAACTACTCACCAAACTCCCAACTTAAAACGAACTCATATAACTAAACAGACAACTATAACTTACGGGCATCAGCATCATCATTCGGTTTTGTTCTTTTGGCTCGGAGAGCATAGAACCGAGCCTTTTCCTTTGGAACACCACCATCAACACTTTAGGAGGTGCTTGCTTGGGCTCTGTTCCTCTAGATATAATAGTAGGAAAATCTCTCACCTTGTGATCCTCCTTCCAAAAACCACAGCACCCATTAATTTCCATCTAGGCAATTCTTAAAGTGTTTCTTCCAACAAGTAGCACAAGTAGGCTTAATAACTTGGGAACCACCACCTTATTCATAATAATCCTTAGGAGCCCTATAACCAACTTTATTTTGTGCCCTCTTCTTAAACCTAGGTTGAACTTGCTCATCGGTTCTTCCCCTCTTAGCATCTCTACTTCTCCTCCCATTATTAGACTCTTCAATGGATTGAGCATATACCATAAGCGTAGATAGAGGCATGTTACATTTGAGCATGATTGTATGACATTATTACTTCACAAAATCCAAAACACCGGTCAAGAACCTACTCATATCATTCCTAGGGTTAGACACTCAACACTCCTTCTACCTTGCCTAAGGTTTACAAATTCCTGAATCTTAGACATCTTCTTCTCACGTGGAAAGTACCTTTCTACGAATGCTTCCTTAAACTATTCCCATTCTAAGGGACTCGATTCAACCAGTCTACGATCCTTCCATTAAGTAAATCATACTTGAGCAATATCTTTCAGTTGATACAAATATAACTATGCTTTCTCCCTAGAAGTTACTCCCATAGCATGCACTATCTTATACACCTCATCAAAGAAAGCTTGGGGATCCTCTCCCACATTACAACCAAAGAATATAGGAGGACTCATCCTAATAATGTGCCTTAATCTACAGGTCATAGTAATCTTCAAAGCATTCACCCTAGGCCCAATGTGTCTATTCACGTGAGTTTTATTGCTTGGGCAACGGTAAGGAGAGCCTCTATAATCTCCCTACTAGCCATAACCGCAGGAACCACCGGAACCTCATTACCTCTGCCCACAATAGGGACTTGATCACCTTGGAGAGGAGCTTGAGCGCCTTGATTAAGTTGTTCCACTTGCTTAACTCAGGGAGTAACTTCCCCAATCACCTCCTCCTCATCAACCCTCCTAGCCGGTGTTCTTCTCGTAGTAACATAAGAGAAAACATTAAGAAAGGACACTTAGAACTTTTAACTCTACCGCACTACACAAGAGTAGAGAAGAAGGGAAACTTTATCTTCGTACATCCTCTCACCCATGGATGTATCGTGAATCACACCTATGGTCAAGACTCAAATAGACGTGACTTCATGAGAATTTTTTATTCCTAAGACTAATTTCATAACCTATGCTTTGTTACCAAGCTTGTCACATCCCGAAACCACACCCTAGAAGAAATAAAATTCTCTGAATTCTAATGGCATACATGACCTTCGTAGGTCTTGTACATTCCCTTTCGTATCACTCAATTCACATATTTATGAAAAGCGGTGCGGAATTAAAACTTTTCATATTAATTAATAATACTTCAAACTATATCTTATTTAAAAAACAGAATAAAAGTCTAACTCTCAATGTCGCCATCTTAGTCATAAAAATATATTGGGAGACGAACCATACTTCATCATATCGAAAAAAGATAAGTTTATTATAATATTTTTTAATAATGGAACGTAATTATCAAGATGTCCTCTAATCTAGTGAGGACATACCAAATCTTTTATTGAATGAACACTAATTCAAGTTTGTTCTTTTAGACTCCTCTCAAATACCATCTACACCTTTAGAGATGGACAAAATTTATGGAATTAGTACAAACACTTGTACTAAGTATGACATAATACGTAAAATCATGATAAATGGACTTCTGTATGAATCATGCTCTTTTTGAGAAGACCTTTTAAGACAAGTATTATAAAACCATTTAACATGTTATAAACATATAAGATATCACATAAGCATTTTATCAATAATTGAAGAATGTTACAGTGAACTATATCAACTTACAATGAACTAATTTCAACTTCATCTGTGTAGGTTACAACTACGGATTTAATGCATTGCTATCATGGTCTATGTAGGTTATTGCCTATTCTCATCATATGGGATTCCCACTAGTGCTGGAGGAGCTCTATGAAGTTTAGTTTGTGCTATACGACACTATCTCAACATTGCACAATAGGCTTTGAAGATGTTATTGAAAGTCCCTAGGACTTCTTAAATATCATTACATGGATGTCCATATGTGATGAATGTCTCATAAATGAACTAATGAATATAATGACATAAGTTGGAAAGAATGCTATATTAAGGTGTGAAGGGGTCATAAGGATAGTCACATCATATCTGGCCTAGGATAATCTTAAGAAAGAATCTAGATAGGAAAGATGTTTGATACATTAGACATGATCCAAACATAGGTAGTATTAAGGATTTTGTAGGTAATCTTGGATAGGTCAAGTGTGGGTGTTCTCTTATTTAGTTACTTAAATTGTCTTTGATAACCTTTGAGGAGGAGAATGTCATATTATATGTATGTTATTGTTAAAAGTGAGAATTATCTTATCCTAGTTACCCTAAAGGATCTCTTAAGTGTGTGTGAAGGGAATATATGGGCGGTAGCTTCAAAACTCAGTCAAGTAAACCTTTGAATAACCTTTAGTACAAGTATCTCATGTTTATTTGTTTGATGTATTGTAATTGTTTTTAGCTCATTATAGGTGGTCTTAAGGATTATTAAGGTGTGCCTAGAGAGGATGTGTGGGCGGTATCTCTTTGTCTTATTTAAGTGAATCTTAGGATACCTTGTAGTGAGAAGGTTTGATGCTAAACGCGTACAGTATTAAGTTGAGTTAGTTCACTGTAATGTTGAAGTAGGTCACTGTACCTTGGCTTGGCTTACTACTATATTCCTTAAGTTTGATAAAGTGCTTAGGTGATATGTTATGTGTTTTTAATGCGTTAAATATTGTTCTTCTATTTAATTATGATGTTTAAATCAAAAAGAGCATGTTTAAAATAAATGTCCATTTTCATGATTTTATGTGTTAAGCCATACTTAATACATATGTTTGTACTAATTCCATACTTTTATCTATCTCTAAATTAATTCATAGGTGAATGTAATATTGGGACGAAGCTTAGATTATAGGATCTTTCAAGAAAGTTTTAAGTATGTCCTCATTTGACTCGAGGTCATAGATGTCTTTTTATTTCTTATTTTGAAACATTATAATACACTGAGTAGTACTATGTTTTGATGTATGGTCCCTGTCCCAAGTATTCTTGTGGATAAGATTTGATGATATGAGACATAATATTTTTAATGGATTTATATGATATATATTTTTAAAAATAATTCCAATGTTGTGAAATGTTTTAATTACGCACTACTTTTCATATATGTAGATTCGATGAATGATACAAAAGGTCTTTTACAAGACCTCCGAGAGGTCAAGTATGTCGTGTTGCGACCTAAAAGTTCCCTAACTTGTAAGTTATAGGTATGGGTCATAACATAAATAGTCAATGGAGTAACATATGATAGTGTAGACTCGGTTAAATTAATGTGTAAGCAATATGTGAAAAGATGGACAATGTACCTGAAACCAAATCCGGCGAGGCTTCTAAATTTTGTTTATCACTTAGAGCATATATGTGATACTGACCTCCAAAAGAACTAGCTTACCCTCTAGCCCCTCGACCATGACCTATAGGCATCTATAGTCCCTTACCTAAAGAAGGTGTTGATGAGGTTGATTCAACAATTGATCTAGTCATCTGTGTAACACCACTCATGCCCCTATAAGGGCAGTTTCTCATCATTTATTCCCTAGTGTGCCACACAAAAAACAAACATTTATACCAAACCTACATGAACCTACATGATTTCTCCAACAATGTATACAAGGCTGTCGAGGAGGCCTTCATTATCTCATACTTCCTTGATATTAATGATCCACTATTTGTGAGCCTTGGCATTCATTTCTTTGACTAAACTTGTTGCCCCTAAACCCGTGAAACCATGGTGAAGAACTAGATGTAGAGTAGAAAAATAATGTCCTAGGTGGTCTATTAGAGAATCGCATCTGAAACTCACCTTGGGATGGTTTAAACTCCCCCTTGATATGGAACTCTTAGAATTCCCTATTTATGACTCTTGTGTCCTTCTTCTTTGCCTTTGATTCTAAAAATTGTTCAAAGGTCTGCATCCTTGCTATATCCATAACTTTATTCAGAGAAGCAGTGTTAAAATCTCAAGTAGATATGTGTCTAATCTATCCACATATTGATGAACACTATCCGACATGGTAACTACTACATTAGGAAAATATCTGGCCAAGAATATGAAGTTGAGATTGTACACTCTCCTTCTCATACCTCCTTGGTAGATATTGAAGAACTTATCCGCACGGGCCTCTTGAATCTGCAATTGAAAATAATGGTGAAGGAATGCCTTTTTGAACTCTTTCAACGTAGCTAACGGTGAATCGATTTACTTAGATTCCTTCCAAACTAAATACAAAAATATAGCCACACACTTTAATCAATGTGCTGCTAGCTCAAGTGCTTTTTTACAACTTACATGCATTATATGCAAAGTTTGTCTTATGTGATCTATAAATTCTTGGGGATCTTCATTAGGATTTGACCCAGTGAATGATGTAGTGTCCAAGTTAAGAAAATCACATATCTGTGTTCCAGCTACTCTATCTAAACCAGAAGTACCTGCAAGTAGACCTTCCTGTCATTGTCCATTACAAGCAACTATACAAGCGAATAATTTGATTGCATTCCTCAAATCTTGCTCGGTGGCGTTCATAAGAGGTTCCTGAGGTTAAGATTTCCTCCTAAGTTCATCAAGAGATGGAGGCGTTGGCAAATCTCTGATAGAGATTCATCTTCAGCCTCACTTTGAAAAACATGAGTATGTGGTGGTTGAATGGTCCCATCTTTGGAAGCCACATCACCTCTATTAACAGTATTTTTACTCTCTCATGCAACATCCATCATTTCTATGATAATTTTTATAACATTAGCCATGTTTTTCCTAAAACAGTATTTCTATCGCACAATATAAGAAATGAAAGGAAGGAGATAACCCTCCTTTTGTTTATAAATGTGGTGCACAATCTAGAGTATGTCTGGACAATACCAAAATGAATTTGCTAAGGACTTAATAAATCTCTGAATTATTTCGAGCTCAACAAAAGTAGTTGAGTGTCGTGTTCTCCTATGGAGGAGGTCTACTAGCTGGAGTACCTGCACCTCCCCCGTGAGGGTCTTGAGTACGAAAAAGTTTACTAAATATGTAAAGCAATACAATATGTAATATGAGTGCTCAAATGAAATCAAGTGTCAACATATGACTTCATAGATTAGAAGAGGAGACCACCTTTATTTACTCTTCTGAGATCATGTAAGTTACATTTTTTTCTTTACTTTTCTGGACGTTACAATCATTGTGGGTCATGTGATACAAGTGATCAGTGAATCAATGGTACAAGAGGATGACCCATTCTAGGCATATTAACCCCAAGGATGCGCTCCTCATAATTATACAATTTGACATCGGCCCATGCTAGGCTTTCGCTACTTAGATTCCACCCTTCTATACCAATAGGGATTGACCCACACTAGGCTTTTTCTCTAAGTTGCAAACCTTATGTTGGGATCGACCCATGCTAGGAAGTTGCCCTGGGCTGCCACCCGTAATTATATATATTGCTTCCCTTATAGTCTTCTATATTTGAGATTGTTGTTTATCAATTCATAACACTTTTGAGATTGTTCTTTGTATAATCAAAACTCTTTTGAGATTGTTGTTTTGGTGGTCATTATCATTTCGAGATATGAAAATATAGACCAGTAGCAAGAGACAAGAAAAGATTACTTCAAGGCTGTAACAATTACATAAGGAGCTATGTAACATCAACACATGTGAGCATAATCACACAATTTACTTCAATTGACTAAGTGAGGGATTCACCAAACTTTCTTTTGCAAATACCATTTCTATACAAGCATAAAGGGGAGATAATTACCAATGTATAGAATAGTGAACATATAATTAAGTAGTTCTATTAACTAAGGAGAAGGGGAAATATAGTAAGATATTTGGAGATAATACGCTGCACCTTTTTCCTTTACTAGGAATATAACATTGGATTTTCACTTCATTGATATTAATCGCAGGTATCAAATTTCATGCCAAGAAATATGGAATCGAATAGTCTTACATACATAATTTTCTAGCAAATAGTACTATCACGATTCGACCTTCCTTTTTTGGTGCTAATCTAAAAAATAACTCATGATTCAGCTAATGTAAGAACCTAATCACATTGAGGCCTTTGAAAATAGTAGCTAAACATTTGACGGAAAGTAGGCCCATATAACCCTTACAGAAACGGTGAACCACCACCCTTCCTCTATATATTAATACAACTTCATACATTCTCTGCAAGATACCCAAGCTTCTGTCAACAACAATATACGTAAGCCAGCCACTATAAATCTCAAAATCATTCAGCACAATACGAGAACGTTTACTCAAGTATTTAACACAACCCATGAATTCTTGATAAATATATATAACATTCTCCACCCCAAACATTTATTTATAGACAGCAAAAAATTGGCTTGTAGTCTTACATAAATTTTTGGAAATTTATCCACTAAACTTTTAATTCAAGATTTCAAACGCTTTTTCAAAATTTTACTTGAAAATGCGACAATACTCTAGAACCCTAAGGTGTGTTAGGACTTCTTGTTCAATTCAAAAGAGACCAAGAAAGAAACATAATAAATCTAAAAATTTTGCAAGTTTAAAATGGATAAAAAGGACTTGATCTTTATCCCTTTAAAAGGGAGGTGCTATAGCCGACTTTCTTTGCCAATTTTTGGCTATATATTGTTAAGTAGGTGACCCACATACTTTGCCTTTTGACTTGGGGCTTTTTTGGACATAAGATTAATTGGCCTTGGCTGTACATTTTCCTTTTATTCTTTTACTCAACTTGGTCCAAATTAATACAAGTAGGTTGTACACACTTGGCTAAATTTCATGGTAAAAAAATAGTCTTACTAGTTGACGCACCTACTCGGTCCCTTGGTTGGTCAATAAAACTAACTAGGTGGTGCAACTACTAGCTCAATTAAGTCGAGCAAGCGACTAAATTATTTTATTCAATTTTCTAAATATTAATACTTTTTTCTTTAACATACCACTTAAATTTATACTTTAAGATCAACTAGATCCTTACTATCTTGAATTTAAATACTAATGTAAAAGTTAACTTCCAATACACATGCTAAAATATGCATGTAATCACATCATCTTCCAAGCTATCTCAAACAACCGCTGATCATATAAGAACATGGTACCTCACCTAAACTAAAAGTCTATGTACGTATCACAAGAACAAAATAAGCATATGCATAATAGGGGTTGTTACAATGGCATTTCATTATCTATCATATCGTATAGTGGTGCAATATTCACAAAGAGGTTTTGGAGGTCATTCCAAAAAGTGTTGGGTACAAATGTGAAGTTAAGCACCACTATTCATCCCCAAACGCATAATCAAGAGGAGTGTAGTATTCAAGCCATTGAGGATATTCGTAGAGCTTGTATATTGATTTAAGGGAAATTGGGATAAACACTCGTCTTTTGTTGAGTTCTCCTATAAAAATAGTTACCATTCAACTATATCTATGGATCCTTTCAAGGCCTTGTATGGTAGGAGATTTAGATCTCCAACTCTATGGTTTGAAGTGGCTGAGTCATCACTCATTGATCCCGAATTGATTTACAACACATTGGAGAATGTTCACATGATAAGGAACCAGATGAAAACAACCTACAGCCTGCAAAAGTCTTATGCTGACCATAGGAGAAGGGACTTAGAATTTGAAGAGGATGATAATGTGTATCTGAAAATTTCACCCATGAAAGGAGTGGTGAGATTTGGCAACAAAGCAAACTTGAGTCCTTGTTATGTGGGTCGCTATGAAATTTTGCGTAGGTTTGGCAAGGTTTCATGTGAGTTGAGATTAACTAATCAATGTTCCATGTCTTCATACTTAAGAATTGCATCAGTGATCACGAGTCCATCCTTCCTATTGAGGTATAATTGTGACCCTCTTCATACTATATGCATTGTAGTCTCCAATCTTATGAGTATTTATGTTATCCTACCTTCCCTATGTGGGAAGGGACTGTCCTCACTCTAGTTCACTTGGTGCTAAGCTAGAGTCCCTTTTGAAATGTCTTTAATGTCTTTATTAATCATCATAGATTAATGTAGGTCATAGGGTCTATCCCTTATGTAATCATCATCATCATAGCTCAATAAGAATTGCATTAGTATTATCCTTTCATTACAATTCATCCAAGAGATGTTAGCACATTCACATAGTCACATTATAATAAGGAAGATTGGTAAGTTTTTACCATACTTATAACGTTTACATCTTAACCAACAACTTACAATCATTAGGTTAGGGTATTTATATAGTTCATTAAATAACATAGATAGACCTACTTTAACGGCTTCATAATTAACGAACCACCTAATTAATTACTTAAGCAATTCCTAAAACGTGCAGTAAAAATAGTCTCGTTGACAGACGAAACCACATCCACGCCCCATTTGTCAATCGATGGCTAAGGGACCAACAATCAAGTTGGTCCATCGTTTTTGTAAGAGAGTTTTAAAAACCACCCCTTCGCAATATTGTCTAAGTCTTAATCGACGGAGGCATCGACTCCCCATCTATTCACCAGCGGATTGTCGCCGCCACACGAGGAAAGTTTTCGCCAAATTGTAAGGGTCCGTGGTTGCACCATTGTAACTACCCGCAAGTTCAACCCAGAAGTTACATCATCTTTGCGTCATCACATGGAAATTGGGACTTCAAGAAGTCTCATCTAAGCCACTCGTATCATTCATTGCATAATAGACATCCTAAAATGAGTGAAAATTTAAAACTTTCTTCACAAACGAACAACACTTTCCATTATCATTATACAAGCGGAAGACTTTTATTTAAAACATTAAAACTTTACAATATATCCTTCAACCATCTAAACTTTTGAGTATACAAGACATTGGTCTAAGCTCATACAAGACATAAGATAAAGACTAACACATAAAGGAACATGTGAATATTGTCCTCAAATCTATGAGGAATCACGAATATATCATCTTCAACCCTTAAACCTATCCATCCTCCATGGCATATCAAGACTTCCAATTCCATACACTTTCATCAAAAAGGGAAAAGATGGGGATAGCACATTAGATTCACTATGTATGGAAGCCATGCACAACCATGAAAATGGGACATTTAGTAAATGAAACTCTTTTCATGAATTTTGATTAAAAACTTAAACAATAAGAATAAGAACAACATTTAAGAACATAGAAACACATAAGGAAATACTTAATCAATTTAGAACATTTTTAGCAAAGTAATAGAAATTCATTTCATATTACAATGAACTATATTCATTGTTGTAGTGAATCATTTCAGTGTTACAGTGAAGCCTACAAACTTCAGCGTGGATACTCGCTAGAATGAAATCCCCTCACTAAAATCTATAATAAGAATAACTTTAATAAGACAACGAGAGACCGCCCATAAATCCTCTCTAGGAACACCTAAATGATCCTCAAGACCACCTATAATGAGATATACACCAAGCACATAAACATATTAGCATGAGATCCTCCTACCAAAAGTGATTCTACGTTTCACATGAGTGAGTTGTGAAGCGACTGCTATACATTCCCTTACACACACAATTAAGAGATCATTTATACTACCATAGATAGAATCATTCTCATTTAATGCATCAACACATAGATAATATGACATTTTCCTTCCAAAGGTTATCAAAAGACTTACTTAAGTATATTAAGAAGATAACGTCGATGATTGACCTCTTTAAAATTAACTAAATAATCCTTAAGATAACCTAAGGCTGAGATCATGTCTACATAATCAACGGTCTTCCTCAACTAGAGTCATCCTTGAGACTTATCTAGGTAAGATACGAAGTGACCATTCCTATGCCCACTTCACACAATAACTAGAAAACCCTTAACTACACTAGATAACTACTTAGTCTTTTCACATACTTTCTTAACTTAAGTCTTTACATTCATTTTTTCATTTAGTACTTCAAGTAGGGCCGGCAAGACCATGATCATCATATTGCATAGAGTAACACCAACAAGTCCACATAAATTCACATAGCACCGCCACCGTAAGTGGACCATACCAATAACCATTTTAATTAAAAAAAATATACATTATATTAATAGATTTAGGGCAGAATACAACCCATTCCATCTGACCACATCAATCAAAAGTTAAATCATCCAATTCAATAACAATAGGCCTTTACCCATGGCCATGAACAATACATAAACTATAATACCCAATGAAAATAGGTCAATTCAATATTGATTTATCAATATAGTACAACCTAAATATCAATTCAATACAATTATTACATCAATCAATATACGATAGAAAACATCACTAGAATTCATAAGCATGTAACGCCCCAAAACGAACTAAGGTAAACTAGAGCCTCGGGGTTTTTTATTGGGTTGATTTTATGTTAAACTAAGTTAGTTTACTGTCATTAGCCAGTGTGTGCAGCTTTGATAAATTTGGAGTTCAACCAACCAAGAATGTACTTGACGTTCAGAAAGTATGCCTTACAATGTACTAGTGTGTCTTGTTGTGTTTACACGAGGTTTACATGTTTTTTTTACTTGAAAAGTTTGTTGTATTTTCCTAAGACCTAGAAGACTTATTTTAGTGGTTTAACTTCCATGCAAGACCTCACCAAGGACCCAAAAGGTGCCCTAGATGAAGGGACCATTAATTTGGCAAAATCTGCCAAAAAGCAGGGACAAACGACGACACTAAGGACTGTCCATTGGTCCCTCAACTGTCCGTCGACCTAAGGTTTCAATTGGAACAGTGCGTTCAGTTGTCCATGCTACATTTGTAGCTAAGTATCCACAAATGATACTCTACCAACGGTCCATTTGCTCACTGACAGTCGGTTGGTGAAGGTTCGTTTGTGAGGTCTGCCAAGTCTGTGAAGTTGTTGCCAACTTGGGGTGTTTTATGTAAATACACCACAAGTTTTTTGAGACCCTAGGTTGATAATTTTAGTTGTTTTAGGTTATATTAAAATATTTTTAAACCCTATAACTATACAAGATCCCTCTCTTGAAGATATACAAACTCTCTCTCTAATGACAAACTCTCTAAACACTCCATTGAATGCTAGAGGTCAAGGAAGGATAGGAGGCTGGTAAAACGTGTATCTTCATCAAAACCTCTTGGATTTTTGTTCCTTAAGTGAGGTATGGTATCCATTCTTGAATATCTTTTCATTCAAGAAGCAAACATCCGAAATGGTTATAAAAAGGGTTTCTAAACACAAACTTCTTCTAACTTTGATTACTAGTAGGGGTGTTCTTATATTTAAGTTCTAATAGTTTAAATGCTTAGTTTGGGTGTAATTGATGATTTTAATGTTAAAAGTCTAATGAAACTCTTGTTGATGCATACTTCATCTTTTGCGTTGAAAATGGGTTATGTGAGCATGATTTGACAAGGGTATGAACTTGGGTCTTCTTGTATTTGTCATGTTTGTATAGCTACTTCCCCAAAGGCCTTAATATGGTTGAATACGGATAAAGTTCTTATGAGTGATGATGGTTTGATTTGATGTTGAGTTGCTTTCATCATATATTTCTTTTTATGAATTGATATTGAGTGGTATAGTCCATCATATGGATGGAGGTGCTAATTGAGGAACTTGATGTTATTTAGTATGTTTTGAATATGTTATATTGAATGTCTAAAATTTTAAATAAAGATATTGGAAATGGGACTTGTATTGTGTTATGTGTTGCTTGAATTGCATGTTTGACATAGCTTAAGTATAAATGAAGTATATGGTTATGAGAAGCACGTTGAGTGTTTAACTTGAAAAATAAAGGTTAAAGTATGTACAGGAAGAGATAAGAATGAAATTATTCTTATATGCAAGGTTTGCATATGTACATACAATGAATTTAAAGAATGTATTATGCCAAGTTGAGTAAAAAGGGGAATCTTCAGGTGGAAACACTTCATGAGTTTAGATGTTGTGTCTAGTAGCAACCTCTCCATTCCTAGTGAGCTTTATATGATAGACTACTATGGTAAGTAATATGTGAGGAGTTATTCCTAGAACCGAGAGGATATGAAGGAGAGGTGGATTACACATCGTGAGTTGAAATGTTGTAGTCCAAATTACCTCTTGAGATGGATACTCCTCGTTAGTAGAGAGTGAGTTACATAGTAAAAATCTTCTTAACCTGAAATATGTGCCAACATAGATGTACCAATTGCAAAAGTCATGTAATCGCTAAGAAGCATTACCTTACACTAGGCAAGTAATGATCTTCATCCGATAGGGGTTAATATCGGGATTCCATGTCTAGCTCTCATGGTCTATGTTTGTTAAGCTAATCCCCCACAAAAAATTGATTAAACTAAGTCTTTAAAAAAAACGTACTACTCAGGGTAGGTGGTTGTATGGGACGCTATCTACTCATTGCATTAGGTATGACCTTACGAAAGGGAAGACTTGGTGCCAAACCTTCTAAAAGAATATACTACTAAGGTTAGGTGGTGGCATGGGATGCTATCTACTCAATGCACTAAGTAGGCATTCCGAAAGGGAAGACAGTGGTGGTTTGTAGGGTGTCTTTTAATGTCTTGCCAGTGATTGAGGGGCTTGTTTCTCCCGAGTTGAGTAAGCCGAAAGCGGTAGTCTTGAGGGTTCTTTGGTGTGTATTGGAGGACGCATATGCATACTTCCTTCATATATTACATTAGTGATTATTAGGATAATTCTAAGGTAGGGAAACTCTTAAGGAAAATGAGTTCCCTTTCTCTTTCGCTTAGCCTTCGAAGTTCACTCTTTAGTGTTCCATAGTTCATTGTAATTGCTCAAGTTTAATTTATTGTTAATGCTTTAAATGATTCATTGGCAATGTTCAAATTTATTTACTACAAATGCTTAAGGAGTTCACTGTGAATGTCAAGTTGGATTATAGTAATGTTTCTTGTTGGCTTAAATTTATGGGGATTCTTATCTACGTTTTAAATCATTGATTTTATGAGGTTGTGCCCTTGTATTCATTAAATTTTACTTAAATTACATGAAAATCTATTTTACTAAAATGTCCCTTTTTACATGCTTTTGTATATGCCATACTTAGTAAATATTTTTGGTACTAACTCAATACTTTTCTATACTACATAAGTATAGGTTCGAAACTTTTCAAGGTTTGAAGGCTAGAAGAAAGAGCTTGGGAAAGTTTCCCTCAAGGCAAAGTATATCCTCATATATTAGAGGGCATATTCCTTTTTTTTCAAAGACTTGTTATGTATTTTACTTTATTGTAGAGGGACATTTCCCTAAGATATTATGTCAAGTCTTTAAGTTGGCTTGTTGATATACCGTTGTTTCACGGTATTATTAATACTTTTTCCTTAAGTTTAGTGTGTCCAAAAGCCTTTTTGTGCTGATTTTTATATAAGTTTCTCTTTGTTTTGCAGAAAATTTGTCCAAAGATGAATGCGGAGATTTTGAGCGAAGAAATGCAGAAGAGACCACCTACGGAGCTTATGACGGTCCGTCGTGCCTGTGACGGTCCGTAGGTGGCAGCGTAGTGGAGCTGCTGAAGGAAGATGGGCAAATCTGACCAAGTGTGGGGTTACGGAGTCCATGACGGTCCGTCGTGCCTATGACTGTCCGTCCTGCAGGTTCGTCATGAAGGTCAGAGAAGCAATCCCAGTACCCATATTCCAATAGTTTAAGTGTTTTGGAACAAAGACCCTCGACGGACCGTTGTGCCTATGACGGTCCGTCATACTTGCCGTTGTGGGTAATGAATAGAGCAGCAGAAGAAATTGCACAAGTATGGGACGACGGAATCCATGACGGCCCGTCGTGACCACGACGATCCGTCGCGAGGTCCGTCGACCCAGCCACATTTTGACTGATTTCAAGCAAATAGAGTCCTTGTATAATTAGGTTTTTATTTTCTATAAATAGTTCGAAAAACCTCGTTTTAGAGGGTCGGAGTCTGGACCTTTGTTATTAGGTTAGACTCCAGACCATTGTTAGACATCATATTATTAGATTTTGTGTATTAGTGTTAGACTTTGAGATTCTTGCAAGTGATTTTTGGGGATTAATCAAGCAACATTCGGATTTTACTCTTTCTCATTGAATTAAGTACATGAATTCTTTTATCATATATTTGAATATTGTGATTATGACTATGGGTAACTAAACTCCATAACTAGGGTTGTGGGAACCATAGGCAAATAATGAGATAAAACCTAACTAAAATAACAATTCTAGAATAATGTCTTGCATGTATTAATAATTCTTTCGCTTAGAAGTCTTTTTAACGGATGTCCAACATTAGAACTCGCCTTAATGCTACTTGCCGGACCAAGGAGGTAGATAATAGGAAAGAATAATTAACATAGATTTAGTGTATACTATCTAATAGGCTAGTGTTGATTGGTACGAGGTAATAACTTAGTCAAATATCGAATACGATGCTTAATATTAGGTAAAGATAAGGGTTAGGAAAGCACACACGTAGCCGGACCAAGGTGCGGAGTGAGATTTTCTAAATGCCGGACCAAGGATTTAGAAATACATAACTTATCACTTTGCATGCAAGATACTAAGAAAGAATTCTTATAGTTAGAATTATCAAGTTATGAACCTGTGGGGAACACGTAAACCCTTGTTACTTTGATTAATTGATTATACTCCAACTGTCAAAGCTGTTAAGTCTCTCTTTCAAGTTCGTTATTTATTTTCACTCATTTAGAAATATAAACCCCCCCTTTTTATGTTTTTACTTTCCATGTAATTCATTGACTAAACAATAGTAATAATAGGTTGAAGTTAAGTCTAGACTATTTTCCTCGTGGGAACGATCCCAACCTCACTAGTTGGGCTATTTACTTCACACGACTGCTTTACTTCTTATTTGAGAAGTAAGTTTGAGCATATCAAATTTTGGTGCCGTTGCTAGGGAAAGTAGCTTTTAGATTAACTTTAACTTATTACTATAGTTTAGTTGATATTTTCTTGATTTTACTTTGTTTTATTGTTTTTGATTTATGCAGATCCACCCTCCTTGTATGCCAAATACACGGAGAGGAATAGTCATACCATCTTGATGAAGTCTGAGTAATCAAGTATCCTCAGTCGTGCCGCGACATTAAATCAGACGCTTGTTGGGAGGCAACCCAATACTTATAGTTTTGCTTTTTATTAATGGTAGCATTTTTTTACTAATGAGTTTTAAATTTTCAAGAAAATTACTCTACAGCAGTCCTGACGGATACAGCGACGGATCGTTGTTTCTGCGACGGACCATCGCATTAATCCGTCGTACCAGGTACGTCTTTCTGTTATGTTAAAAGTAGGGAACACGCGAACGGACCGTCATCTTGTCGACTATCCGTCTTGCACAACCAATCTGGTTGTCAGAGACCCCTTTCCTAAGGGTCTCTCTCTATTTTTCTAAGTATCCTCAAACGAACGACTACAACGGATCGTCGTACCTTCGACAATCTGTCCTGCATGACCGTCATGACGGTCAGAGACCCCTCTCCTAGGGGTCTCCACATTTCTCTCAAGTGTCCTCTGACGGACACCTATGACAAACCGTCTTACCTGCGACGGTCCGTCCTGCATGACCATTTCAATGGTCAGAGACCCCTCTCCTAGGGGTCTCCATATTTTTTCAAGTGTCCTGCACATACCGTCATACTAGTCAGAAATTCTCCTTCAGGGTTCTCCATATATACATAGTCGAAGTAAGACACGACGGACCCCATGACGGTCCGTCATAGTCACGACGAGCCGTCACCAGGCCCGTTGTGTGTCACTGTTACTATAGTATTGTCATTTTATTTTAATTTTTTTTGTATGGTTTTGCTTGTCTTGTTTGCTACTTCTAGTTCTAATATTGATCCTTTACAGGTCCTATCTACTATGGCACCTAAACAAGACCGCATCTACGCACGCGGGCGATCGAAGTCTGTCGCCCCGTCTGCCCGCATGGTCATTGGCTCTGATGATGAGCGTGGCCCCGAGTACGTGCCTACAGGCACTTCCACCCCTTCCCGTGCTTCACATGTCACAAGAGCCACACCCAAAAAGGTGGCGTCCGGCGTAGTCACTGCCTCCCAGTTTGATGAGGAGCGCACACTGACTGGCACACCTTGTGGGTCAGCCACCAATGAAGAAGGAGCGCCGTGAGATGGAGGCTGCGAGGAGAGCCTCGCTTACTGAGGAGGAGGCGCGCCAGCAGAGAGTTCGAGTGTTAGCTGCTGGGGCGTCTAGCTTCCGAATAGTGGAGATAGCGGGAGGCACTGCTGATGGTGCTGTTGTTGCTGAGGACATCACTAAGGGTGTCCAGACTACAGAGGTAGTGGGTTCCGGGGAACCAGACCCACCAGCTTGCTGATCGTCGGCGCTTTGCGCTACAGGTTTGCTTCACGGACCACTCTAGTATTTCAATTTTTATGCAATAGGGACAATTGCATGTCTTTTTTGGGGGTGGGGTAAATGAAATGTGAGTGCTAGGGTGAAGTCTGAGTAGCCCAATTCACTATCCTCTTTTGGGGTTTTCTTGCCTGTGTTCTTTTTCCCCAAGAGACTGATTACTTTGTCTGGTGAACCGGCATGTCTATATCTTTTGTACATAGTTTAATTCTGGAGCATGATGGCTAAAATGATATCCTGATAAACTGGAAAATGATGCATGACTAGGCATAGTAACTGATTAATGTGTGGCTCTAAGCATGACATAGAGTTACACCATTGCATTACCCTACGTCTTAAATTCGAACTAGGTGTCTGATAATCTGGTATAGTGATGAGATGTCAAGTGAGTGTGAGGAAAATTCGAATTAGTCCACTATTGGTATTTAGCTAGAACTTGCCTGGTTAGTCATGTTGAAAGTAAGCTGTAATAGACAATTAGGAAAGGATCATAGGCCCTTATTCAATATAGCCCACTTTTAGCCTAAATAAAAGAAAACCAAATGAAAGTTATCCTTCTTTGATCCAAATGATCTGAGCTTAAATTAGACCTTTCTTTATCTCTTGATGTATATTTCTTACTTGATCCCGGCGCTACTTTATATTTTGTTACACCCCTACTACCTAAAAGGTTTGAAATTTTACCCTATATTTTGAATGAATCTTTTGTAGTTTCTACTCGGGTGGGAGAGTCGGTTGTTGCTAAAAGTGTCTATTGAAACATTCTTTTTTCATTGCCCAATATAGTTTCTAATGTAGATCTAGTTAAACTAGTTATGCTTGATTTTGATATCATTTTTAGGTATGGATTGGTGACATGATAGTTTTAATTTAATTAATTGTAGGACAAGAGTTGTGAGGTTTAATTTCCCAAATAAACCCGTTGTTGAGGGGAAGGGATGGAATTCTATTCGTAGAGTTCGCATCTTTTATATGTAAAATATTATCAAAGGGTTGTCTTTATCACATAGCAAGAGTCCAAGATATGGATTCCAAAATTCATCCCATTTAGTCGGTACTTGTAGTGAGTGAGTTTCCGGAAGTCATCCATAATGACCTTCCCGATATTCCACGTGAACGGGAAATTTATTTTTGCATTGATTTGCTAAGGTATACAAATCCCATATCAATTCCTCCTTATCGGATAACACCGTCCGAGTTGAAAGAGTTGAATGGTATTTGAGAATGTCTATATACTACGTCAACTCGACAAAATTACCATGAAGAATAAATACTCTCTCCCTAGGGATTGATGACTTATTTGATCAACTACAAGGGGAGAGTTACTTTTCAAAGATAGACTTAAGGTCGGGGTATCATCAAGATAGGGTGAGAGGGGAGGATATACCAAAGCTGACCTTCCGTAGTAGGTATGGGCATTATTAGTTCTTGGTCATATCTTTTGGTCTCACTAATGCTTCGGCGTCATTTATGGATCTAATGAATAGAGTATTTCGAAATTACCTAGATTCATTTATTATTGTCTTCAATGACGATATCTTGGTATATTAGAAGAATGAGGATGGTCACACGACTTATTTTAGGGTATATTGCAAACCCTTAAACTACATGAATTGTATGCAAAATATAGTAAGTGTATGTTTTGGTTGAGGTCAGTGACTTTTCATGGGCATACCATCTCTAGTAAAAGAGTTGAGGTAGACCCAAGGAATATGGAAGCTGTCAAAAATTAGCCTAGACCATTCACTATGAAAGACATTAGGAGTTTCTTTGGTTTAGTGGGTTACTATCAGAGGTTCGTGGATGGGTTCGTGTCCATTGCGTCTTCTTTGACTACTTTTACCAAAAATAATAAAATGTTTGAGTGGTCAAAGGCATGTGAGAAGAGCTTCCGATTGTTGAAGGATAGGCTTACTTCTACTCCGGTGTTGACCTTACTAGAGGGTATAATGACTTTTAGGGTTTATTGTGACTAATCCCGAGTGGGTTTGGGGTGTGTGCTTATGCAACACGGGAAGGTTATAGCTTATGCCTATAGGCAACTAAAGATACATGAGAGAAACTACCCTACTCATTATATTTAATTAGTAGCCCTTGTGTTTGCTTTGAATATTTAGAGGCATTTCTTCTATGGGGTTCATGTTGAGATTTTTACCCATCATAAGACTCTCCAATATTTACCGAAAAGGAGTTGAATTTCTTACAAATAAGATGGCTTTAGTTGTTGAAAGATTATGAAATGAGTGTCATTTATTACCCAAACAAGGCTAATGTAGTTGCAGATTCCCAGAGTCGTATGATTATGGGTAGTATATCCCATCTTGACGAAGACAAGAAGGACCTAGCTAGGGAAGTACACAAGTTTTCTAGGGTGGGGGTGAGGTTAGAAAGTTTTCGTACAGGGGTGCTATAGTTCATCATAACTCCGAATCATCTTTATTGGCTGAGGTGAAGTCCAAAAGTGAATTCCAAACAACACCTTGATTTAGCCTTAATGGTGTTTAAAGAATAGGTTCTCGGAAAGTTTAATGAATTATTCTTCTTAGGGGGATTGTGTGTTAAGGTACCAAAGGAGTTTATGTGTTCCCGATGTAGATGGATTGAGGGATCTAATCCTAGAAGAAGCACGTGCTACTCAATTCATGTAAGGTCTACACAAATGTACTATGACCTTAAGAGAAATATATTGGTGGGGAAGTCTAAAAAGGGACATAGCGGAATTTGTCGCTAAGTGTCCAAATTGCCAACAAGTAATGGCCGAACACCTAAAGACAGGTGGCTTACTACAAGAGATCCAAATTTCTACATGGAAGTGGGAAAACATCAATATGGACTTTGTAGTAGATTTACCTCGGACCCAAAAGTCCTATGACTCCATATGGTTGGTTGTGGATCGAATTACAAAATTCTCTCACTTTATTTCCTTCAAGTATTCATATTCGGCGGAGGATTATGCAAGAATCTTCCTAGATTTGATTGTGCCGCCATGGCATTCCATTTTCCATCATATCGGATCGGGGCGCAGAATTCACATATAGATTTTGCAGGACATTCCAAAAAGGGTTAGGTACTATAGTGAAGTTGAGAACAACTTTTTATCCCCAAACGGATGGGCAAGCGGAGCGTACGATACAAACCATTGAATATATGCTTAGAGCAAGCAATATTTATTTTAAAGGGATCCCTGATAGGCATTTTATTTTATATAAGTTTGCCTACAACAATAGTTTTCATTCATCCATTTCCATGGATCCCTATAAAGTCATGTATGGTAGGAGGTGTAGGTATCTTTCTGGATGGTTTGATGTGGGTTAGTCATCGCTTCATGGTCCCGAGTTGATTTATAACACCTTGGAAATGGTTCATATCATAAGGAACTGGTTGCAAACGGCCTATAGTCGGCAATATATTTATGCCAATCATAGGAGAGGGGATTTGGAGTTTGATGAAGGTGATAAGGTGTATTTAAAAATTTCACCAATGAAAGGGGTGGTTATATTTGGCAAGAAAGGAAAATTGAGTCCTTGTTATGTGGGTCCCTACGAAATCCTGCGAAGGGTTTGTCAGGTTGCCTATGAATTGAAACATCCTAGTGAATTAGATTCGTTTCATCCGATTTTCCATATTTCTGTGTTGAAAATGTGTATTGTTGATCCGAGTCCATCCTTCATATTAAGGGTCATGGTGTGAAGGATAACCTCTCTTAAGAGGAAGTTCCGGTTCCAATTCTTTATTGTCAACTAAACAAATTGAGGAATAAATAACTGTTTCTGTAAAGGTGCAATGGAAAAATCATCTAGTTGAGGGTGCAACATGGGAGGTCGAGGCCTACATGAAGTCCCATTACCATCATATTTTTGAGAACTAAGGTTAGTCATTCTTTTTAATGCTATAAATATGACTAGAAAATTGAAGTTTCTTGATTTTTGGGTGACGTTTTGGACATTATGCATTTTTGGAAAAACTTACAGTTAAGTTATTTTAAAAAAATAACCTGAAATTTTGTTTTTTTCTTGTTTTCAGTTATGTTGTGCATTTTGTTATGGTGAGTCTTCATGAAATGATAGGTAGCATGTTGTTAAGTTGAACTTTGCGCTAATCGACTCATGTATTGTATGTTGAGCTCATCAGTGTTGTTAGTAGAAAATGCCTCATAATTAAGTGTTTTGAGCCGTATGTGTGGTAATATGAGTTTTAATAATTTTCTTGTTTAACTGACATGTTTTATGTTTATTTGATATTGTTGATTGGTTGGGCTGCTTGTCTTGGGTCAATTATTTCCTTCAAAAGAATTTTTGTATGATTCGGGGACGAATGATTCCTATGGAAAGGATAATGTACCACCTTGAAAATCCAAGACTCGTTGTTAAGCTTAACATATTTGTAATGAAGTCAAAACAACTTTTATAAGTCCATTTTTATTTAATATATGTAATTTTGGAGATTTAATAACAAAATTTTCTAAAACGTCCGGGAAGTTGGTGGAAAGGGATGTCGGTGTGCCTTAGCCTTTTTGACTATCTTTTAGTAGTCGTAAATGTACGAAAAGTGGTGGAAAGGAAAATAATGGCTGTTTGAGTTGTTCCATAGTTTAAACGTGCGGGTACGACTCCCCAAGGACCAACCAAGGGCCCTTGAGGAGGACGCCTGCAGTTTAATGCAGCACTGCCTGGAACTGTGCATCGACGGGACAGACGACGGCCCATATGTTGATCGATGGGGCATCGATGCCACCATCGTCACACACTCAGAAAATTAGACAAATGCCTCTCCTGCACCAATCTCTGACAAAAACTTACGGATGTGCAGCACGGACCGTCGGTGGACTAACGATCCGTCGATCTAGGTCTCATCGATGGGGTCTGCAAATTCCTGCACGTTTTAAATTAAATTCATGTAATTAATTAAGTGTTTTAGGGTTTATTGGGGATTAAATGAAGAATAATTAAGTTAATTTAGTCCCACTAAAAATACCCTAAACCCTCATTAACCTAAAGACAATCTCAAACTAAACTTTCTTCCTTCACTCTTATTTCTCTCTACATGAACTAACCATTCAAGGTTAGCAAGAACTAGGGTCTTGAGTCTGGAAAAAGGATGAAATCTTCATCAAATTTTTGTGAAACATTATGGTATGGGCTCTATTCACCTTTAAGATATTCTCCTCAAAAGTTTCCTTGAAAATAGGTTTCAAAAAGTTGAGTTCTCTTATATATTTCAGTCAATTACAAAACTGAAGTTATGAATTGAGTTTTTCATGAATTCATAGGGTTATATTGAGTATATCAACATGTAATTCAACTTTTTTAGGGTAATTGTTGATGGTCTTGTCTCAATTGAAGAGTATGATCCTTTATCCCTAACCCTAGGTAGTGATCTTGACATATACGGTATTGTGATCATTCAATTGACTAGGTTGTTGATTAGATTAAAATCTCATGGTGCTATTATCATCAAATTTAAATGTATTATAGGAATATAATGTTATTTCTCGATATTGGAGACTATACTAAATGACACACAACGAGGGTCCCAACTAAATCTCCTAGTTCTTTAACTATGTTGCCCCTATAAAAATACTAGCTAGTGAATCCACATACTTGCTCTGTTTCATGCGTTTGGTACACCTTTGAAAGTAGTCCGCCTTATTTAAGCGTAGGGTTTGATTATACCAGATTCACACTAGCTCATGTGGTCTATATACGTTAGGGAAAGATGTTCCCAAAAAGGTAAAATGAATTAAAGGATTTGAACCCTAAATTTGTTAACTTAAGGGGTCTAGCTTAGTCTAGGTAGGGGTATGGGACTCTGCTTAAACATTGCACTAGTTAGCCTTGAGGAGAGTCTTAAGAGGAGGTTCTTATATGTTTATTTAAAATAATATATGATGTATATATGATTACCATGAAACATTTTTGATACTATATGTTTGTTAGTTCATCTATTAATATGCCTTGGATTATATTGATAATATATGATAAAATGCAAGACTAAGTGCCATGATATGTAAAGTTGGACATTAGTTATCTTTTCATGTTGAGGATACTTGATTCAGTAAGCTATTGGGCTTTGCTTGGTAATTGCTCTTGTTGACTTTATAAGTACTTCTGAGTAGTTGTCTTGCTTATTATGATATGTTTGCATAGTATTCATTCTTTTTTTATTATTCCTTAATGTTAGGGCTGTAGTAAATCATGGTTCCAAGTATGTTGGGATATGTATTACTGGTTGAGATAGTAAGCATGTTTTGGTTGGTAGATATGATTACTTGACTTTGTATTAGACCCCTAAAGGGGTAATTTGGCATGTTTTAATGCAAAGTCCCTTTTGATGTTTTGCTTATGTATGTGCATAAGTCTCATACTTAGTACATGAGAAGTACTTACCCTATTGTCATCCCTTTCTCAAAAACATTTTAGGTTTCAGTGGTTGAGGAGTTTGGGTGGCGATATTATTGAAGGCTTGGATTATTCATTTTATCCAAGTAGTGTAGGTCCTCAACTTTCGATGGAAATGTCATCTTCTAGATTTGGATTTTGTTATGAACTTATTAATACTATCATGTCTTGCCTTGTTATTTGATCATTGTACTCTCGTATAACCTATACATGGTCTTTTTGAATTGATGTAACGGCTATGACCATATTGTGATATCCGTTCAGATGGTATGAGAGGAGCGATCATTTAGACTATTTCTATATTCTCTTATATGTATGTGCAATTAAAGTAGAATGCTATGTAACCTTCCTATATGAAGGGTCTATGTCTACTATATGTAGAAGTCTATTTAAACCTCCAAGTAGTGAAAAGGAAAGTTTCAAAAATTTTCCCCATTTTTCAACCTATAAATGTAATGACATGAAACTAACAGGCTAGTCCTAGTCTTTCAAAAGGACGACGACGCCGGTTACGTTTAGGGGAAAAACCTTAAAGTGACAAAAGTTCTATTGATGGGGGGGGGGGCTATAGTTCATCATAACTCCAAGTCTCTAGTGGTTGAAGCGAAGTACCAAAAGACTTAATGGAGTTAAACGAATCGGTTCTTGGGAAGTTGAATAAATCATTCTCCTTAGGGGGGGATGGAGTGTTAAGGTACCAAGGGTTATTGAGTGTTCCCAATAAAGATGGGTTGAGGGATCGTATGCTAGAAAAGCGTATGGGTCCCGCTACTCAATTATCCTGGGTTTGACAAAATGTACCATGACCTAAGGGAGATATATTTGTGAGAAGGTCTAAAAGGGAAATATTTGAGTTTGTCGCTAAGTGTCGAATTCCCTACAAGTAAAGGACGAACACCCAAAGTCGGGTGGCTTACTACAACAGATCAAAATTCCTACTTGTAAGTGGGAAGACATCAATATGGAATTTGTCGTAGGTTTACCTCGGACTCAAAAGTCATATGATTCCATATGGGTGGTTGTGGATTGATTGACTAAGTACGTTCGCTATATTCCCATCAAGTCTACGTATTCAATGGAGGATTGTGCAAGAATCATCCTAGATGAGATTGTGTGCCTCCATGGCATTCCATCATCCATCATATCAAATTGGGGCGCACAATTCACATCGCGATTTAGAAGGTCGTTCCAAAAAGGGTTGGGTACGATGGTTAAGTTGAGAATCACTTTTCATCCCCAAACGGATGGTCAAGAGGAACGTATGACGAAAACCCTTGAAAATATTCTTAGGTCATGTATTATTAAACGAAATTGGGATAAACATTTACCTTTGGTGGAGTTTGCCTTCCATGGCTCCCTATGAATTCTTGTATGGTAGGAGGTGTAAGTCTCCTATTGGATGGTTTGAAGTAGGTGAGCCATCGCTTCTTGGTCCCAATTTGACTTATAAGACTCTGGAAAAGGTTCATATCATCAGGAACTAGTTGCAAACGGCTTATAGTCGACAAAAGTCTTATGTCGATCAACTATATCTCCTAGTTCTTGAACTATGTTGCCCTCATAGGAATACTAACTAGTGGATCCATGTAGTAGCTATGTTTCATGTTTTGGTACTTCAATGGCAAGTAGTCTGCCTTCTTTCGCAAAATAAGGCCAACATATAAGAATACACTAGCACGTCTAAAAGGCTAACTTTCAAACATCTTGAACGTTAAAAAATAATTTTTTAACTCATATAAGGACCTCATGATCCCATGACACACACATAAGAACATAAAAACACTTAAGGCTCTTTGGTGACTAGTTATCGAACGTATTGGTTATCCCTTGACGTTTAACTTCCAAATCACCTCAAATCAATTATTCATACTACAAAAAACTGAATGAACATAGTTTAAAACTTTTTAGACACATTTGAGGCTATAATAAACATAATTCATTTTTTGTGTCTTACAGTCCATGATGTCCCGAAATATGCCTTAGATTTTGTTTCTGTTTCTTCATGTGATTTTTAGAGTTTTATGTGTTTATTTAAATCGAAACTTGTGTGGAATGTTCTTAAGACATATATGACTATGTTTAGGGGTTTAATATCTTGTTACGACTCCACTTAGGACATACGAGAATCCGTAGAAGAGGACCCTATCTTTTTTAATGGATACTGCCTAATGGTGACCATCGACGACCACAAGGGATGGTCCGTTGGTCAACAAATAATCCGTCGACCTTGGGCATAAGCTGGACCTAAAAGTCTAGCAAAGACTTCAAATGTAGGAGTCCCAGTCCCAATCGACGGATCCCTAGCAACAGTGCGTCGATTGAGAAATGAACCATTTGTGTGTAGCCGTTGGTGCTGCCTGCAAGAGCTAGAAAAAAAATTGCCTTGGCTTGCGGTGTTTGGTATATTAAGGTGCTTCAAACCATAAGACCTAATTCAATACTGAATTTCCTAAAATCCATAACATATTCCCTCAAGAAAACTCTCTCATACCTCCATAGAAGCTTGACGTCAAGAAAAAACTAGGAGGGTTTGTTGATGGACGTTTCTTCATAAAAAATCGGAGTGTTTTCTTCTATTTGAGGTATGGTTATCATCCTAGAACACTTTTCTATTCAAGGATTCCTTTCTAATAGATTTTCAAAAAGAGTTTTCAACCATAACTTCTTCTATCTTTAACTCTAAAGTAAGTATTTCGTGAATACATTTTAAATAATTCAAATATGATGTTTCTTATGTTCGTCGGTTATTTTAATATTACTTCAATGAAAATATGTTAAAGCTTTTAATAAAATTTTTGCTTATGGAATGGATTAAATGACCATGATTTTGTAGTCTTTGAGGTTTTATTTCATTGGGGTAATGTTGAGGTTTAGCTACTGCCCTAATGGATATTTTATGATGAATTATTAATTTTAAAGTGGTATCAGAGCTTTGGAAAAATGTTAAAATGGTGTCATTATTTACCTCCCTTTATGAAATGCTCTTGAGTGGTATGGTCCATATTATTGGTGGCAGTGTTTACTTGAAAATTTGATATACATGGTATGCATTGTAAGTGTTTCTTTGAAGGCCTTATGTGTGAAATGAAGTGATAAGGAATATGGTTCTTGCAATGTGTATTATGAAGCTTGTATTGTATGTCTTTTTTAGGTTATGTCTATATGAAGTAAGTGTATATGTTTAGCATGCTAGTGTGTAATACATGATAAATGCAGGTCTAAGCATGTACAGACAGTTAATGTGGATGAAATGATTCTTATGTGCAAGGTGTGTTCACATGTACTGACACACACATATGAATGAATGAATAAAGCTAGGTTAAGTCAAAAGAAAAATTAGGGGGTGAACACTCTTCGTGATTTGAGATGATGTGTTTAGTAGCAAACTCACTACATCCTAAGAGATTTCTATGTTAGATCGGAAGATGAATGCACTTCGTCAGTTGAGATATGTTGTTCACTAGTTATCCTTAACCGATAATATATAATGTTTAGAATTCGTGGGAAATTTTTCTTAGCACCGAGAGGATATGAAGAAGGGATGATTACACTTCGTGTTTAAGATATTATATTCTAATACACCCTTTGACATGAATACTTTTTGTTAGTAGAGAATGAGTTACTTAGTAGAAATCTCCTTATCCCTTAACTATGTGCCCTCATTGATGTAGATATTGGGAAAGCCATGTAAAACCTAAGAGAATTACCTTACTCTAGATATGTGAGGATCCCTCATCCGATAAGGGTTTATATAGAGATTCCATGTCTAGATCTCACGGTCTATGTCGATTTAGCTAACCCCAATAAAAATAATAAAAGTACTAAGTCTTCTAATAGAGTGTACTACTTAGGGTAGGTGGTGGAATGGAACTCTATCTATCTAATGCACTAGGTATCCATTTTGAAAGGGAAGTCTTGGTGTGTCTTATATAAATTGAATGAGCTAAGTCTTCTAAAAGATTGTACTACTAAATGTAGCTGATGGAATGGGACGCCATTTACTCATTTCACTAAGCAGGTATTCAGTAAGGGAAGTCTTGGTGTGTCCTGTGTGAAGTGTTTGAGTGTTCTTCGAATGTCTTGACATTGTATGGGAACTTGTTCTCCCCAGCCTAGTAAGCCTAGACTGGGTAGTCTTGAATATCACTTAGGTGTATATTGAAAGAGGTGTATGAGTTTTTACTTCATGTCTTACCATGGTGAGTCTTACGATAATCTTGATAGGGAAATTCTACTTCCTTTTGTGTTGACTTTGGGAGGTCACTGTTTTGGGATTTGAAAATAGTTCACTGTAATGCTTATATGAACTAAATGTTATATTGGAGAGCTTACTTTCAAATTATCCCTTTTGTTAAAATTATGGAAATCCTTCTCTAAGTGTTAAATGATGATTCTTATGTTTGTTTACTTAATTGGCATGAAAATGTATTGATACTTAATTGGTATGAAAATGTATTTTTATTCAAATGTCCCTTTTTGCATGGTTTTTCAAATGGCAGACTTAGAACATTATTTGTACTAACCCCATACTTTTCTATACTATATAAATTTAGGTTTGGAAGCAAGGTTGATGTTAGAAGTCAAGGTTGGGAAATACTCTCTCAAGACTAAGTATGTCCTCATGTATTCTAGGGTAAAATTCTATTTCTTAGATTCTTTATTATAGACATATTATGTATTTTCCTTAAAATATAAAGGGTCGTGTACCTTAGATATTATGTCGTGTCTTTAAGTTTTCTTGTGACGATGAAATTTTCTTAGTACTTATGAAAGAATTTCTTTTTATATTCAATGTGGTTAAAATTTTAAATTCCACACTTCTTTTCATGCCTTATGCAGTGAATGATATTAAAACGCTTGTCAAAGATCCCAAAAGGTCAAGTATGCCTTATGACGATCACAGGGTTCTTCCTAACATCTAGGGGCACTTGCGGGTTGTTATAACTTAGATGGATAGTTTATTAATTAGGCGTAAATGGAGGTCTAATTAGTTCAGTTAATGACTTTACATAGTCCCAAATCTAATTAAACTAACCCAACTCTCATAATTCCCAAAAACCAATTTTTGTTCCTTCTCTTTTGTTTCTCTCTCCCAAATAACTCCATAGAAGACAAAGCAATGGAGGGTTCCAGGGAAGCAATAAGAACTCTTTTCTCCCTCAATATTCATCAATTAACCAGGTATGTGATTACTTTCACCTTTGGGATTCTTTCCCCAAAAGGTTCCTCCAAATTGATTTAAAAAATATGAGTTTCTAGTGGGTTTTCTTCTATTACCAATTTGATCTTCTAAATTCCCTGTTTTTTATGGTTTATTTACTTGATTGTTATTATATTATATGTATTATTATTCAGTTATGTTATTTTATGATGAACTCAAATAGTTTGTGAAGTAAATGATGAATTTGACCAAAGTCCCTAAACCTAAATTGTGAACTAGTCATGAATTGATGTGTAGTGATTCAATTGAATTCATTATTTTTTTTATTAATATTGTGTGTTGATATTACACACCTTATTAGGTTTTATTGTATGGTGGATTGTAAAACCTTGGATTATGGCTTCTGAAGGAGAAGGGGAAAGTCTCATAATCTCAATACTGTAATACTTTAAAAGTGTAAGACGTGTTCTAGAGCATAACTAGTTGTCAAAATGTTTAAAAGCAATTTTGAGGTCATAAATTGCTTATATATGTAATTTAGGGCGTTAAGAAATCAACACATCAAGGAACTTCTTTGACGTCCGGAAACTAGTTCAGTGAGGTGCTAGTGTGCATTAGCGTATTTGACTAAGTTGTAGGAGTTGGAAATTTATAAATTTTAGTGGAATAGTAACTAACATGTATTAGATTTAGTCCGTAGTCGAAACATACGGGTAGGACTTCCTAAAGAACAACCAAGGTCCCTTGAGGAGGACCCTTGCATTTGGGTCGAAGTTTGCCCAAGGCAGTGTGGACCAATGACCTGTCATCAACAGATCGTTTTCCAATCGATGAGGCATCGAATGGCTCCATCTATGGACACTTAAATTATGTTTCCAAAGGATAGAATTTACAGGTATCTGAAATTTTAGACGGACCAGAAGGACGATAGGACCCTTTGTCAGTCGATTTACACACGAGGCGATGACGAGGGCTCCTTGGTGAGTGAACTGGTTTGCTGGTCATTTTAAGTTAGGTTGAGTTAATTAAATAAGTGTGTAATGCATTAATTAGCGGTTTGGGGAGGCCTAATTAAGTTAGTTGAAAACCTATATAAAGACCCTAACCTAATTAGACTAATCTAACTCACATAATTCACAAAAGTGAATCTCTCTTCTTTTTCTTGCCCAAGTTGACGAAAACCATAGAAGGTCAAATTCAAACGGGTTCTAGGGATTCCATCATCAAAGTTTCTGTCAAGACCCGAAAGTACCCCCTAGAAGTTAGGGAGAACCCTCGTTTTGTTTGCGGGCGTACTTGACCCTTTGGGGTCTTGTAAAATCCCTTTAACTATCGTTCATTAGATAAGACATGAAGTAGTGTAGAATTAAAAATTTTCACGACAATTAATATACAAAAGAATTCTTTACATATATATAGATAATCTCATCGTCACAAGACAACTTAAGACACGACATAATAAACTTAGGGACACGACCCTTTACATTTGAAAGAAATACATAATAAGTCTTAACATAAGGAAACTAAGTAGGAATTATGACTTCGGATATATGAGAACACACTTCGTCTTGAGAAAAACTTTCCCAATCTTCTCCTTCTAGACTACAACCTTTCTTCCAAAACCTATACTTAAATAGTAAAACAGTATCGGGTTAGTACAAAATAATGTACTCAGTATGGCATATGCAAAAACATACAAAAAGGGACATTTTAGTAAAATAACATTTTATGCACATATGTAAAATATTCATGATTTAAGAATTAGAACAACATAAGAAACATCTTTTAAACCTTAATAGATGAATCTCATCGTTTTGGAATTTATAGAACAGAATCCAGTTACATTAAGGAATTTACAGTCACATTAAGGACTTCACAGTGACCACACTACGGTGAAGAGCATAGTGAAAGTCATGTGAACCCTTTTTCCCTTGAAGTTTCCATAACCAAAGTTATCCTAATATTTCCTAAAGTGAGGCAAGAAGGGACCGCCCATACACCCCCTTCAAGTCACACCAGATGTATCCTTAAAAAAACCAACCATAGGGTTACTTCGTAAGGGAAATCAAATCCACACTCGTAGCTAAAACAAGTACAAAACATTCAGTCGTACGAACTTCATGTAAGTTCTCTTATCTAATAGTACTTACAGGTCACACTAAGTGAAATGTGAAATTTGAACACTTTCTGGTGATAACAAAATTTACAATAAACTAGACCAAACATTACAGTTAACTAAGAAGACTCCAACAATGGTGAATTTCCAAGTTATTGCCAACGAGGAAGTGAACTCATTTCCAAAGGAGTTTCCTGACCGAGGCTATCCTAAGACTCTCCAATGTATGACATGACAAAAACGTATAAACACCTCCTTCAATACACGTGAAGGAGTTACATAAAATAACCCACCTTGAGCTTACTCACCTCGGGAGAACAAGTCACCACTCAATCACAAGACCTTAGAAGGACACCCAAGAAAACACAAAAGACTTCCCTTTTGGAATGACTACTTAGTGCAATCAGTAGATGGTGTGCTATACAACCACCTACCCTAAGTAGTACACTCTTTAAGAAGGTTTGGCACCAAGTCTTCCCTTTCGGATGGTCCTACTTAGATCAATGGATAGATAGTGTCCCATACCACAACCTACCCTAAGTAACACGCTCTTTTCGAAGACTTAGTTCATTCAATTCACATCTGTATCAAGTTCGTTTAGAAGACTTAGTACTTTCATTAATTTTGTGGGAGTTATCTTATTAACATAGACCATTGGAGCTAGACATGGAATCGTGATATTAACCCCTATCTGAAGAGGGATCCTCACTTGCCTAGAATGAGGTCGTTCTCTTAACATTTACATGACTTGCCCAATAGCTATACCTATTCCGGGCGCATAGTTCAGGTATATGGAGATTGATACTCATTCCCTACTAACGAGGAGTACTCATATCAAGAGGTAAATTAGAATACAACATTTGAACTTACCAATTGTAATCCACCTCTCATTCATATCCTCTCGGTGTTAGAAATAACATCTCACAGACTCAATATTATAAATTATAGGTGAAGGATAACTAGTGAACACCACATCTCAACTCATGAACGGTATTTATCCTCCAACCTATCCAAGAAAGCTCATTAGGAACAGTGAGGTTGCTACTAAACACTTCATCTCAACTCGCGAAGAGTGTTCACATCAAAACTCTCCTTCTTGACTTACCTTTGCTTCATTCGATCGTTAAAGTGTGAGTGCGTGTGTGCATGTGAGCACACCTTGCACATAAGCTTCATTTAATTTACATTTAAATTCTATACGTTCTATGACTTTCTTTCATCACATCACACACTTTACATACTTCACATAATCATATAAATCCTTTAGACATAATCCTTCAGATACTTCTCATAACATACTTCATAAAAAAATTAACAAGAATAACTTCATTCAATCATGCACTCTAGTCTACTTCACATAATAAGACCTAATAGCCTCATTCACAATAAACTAGCAACATCACATTCATGCAGTTCAAGAAAACACCGCCACCAAGAAGGTGGACCACACTACTCAAGAGCATTTTGAAATTGAAACTAAACAACATAAAAAACATACCCTTAAATCCAAGATTTCATCAACTATAACATTTTATTCACTAATTCATCATAAATTATCCCTCAGGGCAGTATCTAAATATAAATGACAACATAGGTAAACCAAAGTTCAAATATTACAAAACGATAACCCATTTCTCAATCTAACATTAGATGAAAAGCTTTAAAATGATTTCATTGAATTTATTATCTTAAAATCATCAATTAACATTAGAAACATTATTATTAAGTGATTAGAAACGTTTTCATGCAAGACGCATATTTGGAGTTGAAGATATAAGAAACTAGGGTTGAAAATTCATTTTGAAAATTCATAAGAACGGACTCCTTGAACCGAAGAGCGTTGAAAGATGGATATCATACCTCACACTGAAAAAATACCAATGAGTTTTTATGCACGACCACCAACAGCCCTCCTAGTTCGTTCTTGATTCCTAGCTTCCATGGTGACTTGAGAGAGTCTTTTAATAGAGAGGGGATTAGAAATTTATGAAGAGGGGTCTAAAATAACGTGTTAGGGTTTAGAAAACTTTAATATATCCAATAACCCCTAGAATAAACGTCCAATAGTCATAAATGACATAGGGTGAATTTACCAAACACTCCAAACAAAGGAATTCATTTAACAATTTGCAGGCTTCACAAAGTAGACCTAGCCAACGGACCATCTGTCCATCAAAGGACCGTTGGTGGGGTCTCATGGGTTGAAACATCGCTCCAAATGGATCGTTCACAGCTTAACTTGCAGGTCCAACCAATTGAACAAGACGACGGGCTGTAGGTTTACCTACTAGCCGTCGTTTGTCTCGTTGGTTGACATTACCTAGACAGTTTTGGGCCAAGTCTTGGGCCCTTCTATAGATGGGGTATTTCCCTGATATTAACACCTTAAAATAAGTAATCTAGTTCTTATAAACATCCTACATCAGTATTGATTAAAAAAAACACGTAAAACTCACATAAACCCAAATAGACACACAAGCGCTATCTAAGGCGTACCTTCCAAACTTTGTAGACGTTCTTGGACATTTGACATCAAAACTTCACGCACTTCCTAAGAAAAATACATTAACTCATTTGAAATTCAAAATTAACTCAACAAACACTCATGAGGATCTATTTCACCTTAATTTGTTTTGGGGCGTCACAATTTCGATATCAATCTTCATCAAACAATAAGTTATGGAATTACTTTCATCTTTTGGACTTCCTTCTCAAAGGGTTCCATCAAATTTATTTCAAAAGTATTAAATTCAATTTTGTCTTTTCCACTATAGAAATTGATCTTTCAAATTCATTTTTTATGTATTATTTTATTTTAAATATTATATTAATATTAAGTATGACTATTTTACACTATTTATTGATGGATTGGTTTAGTTTGTAGAAGATGAAATTTTCCCCTTAACCCTAGATTGTGATATTGATGTCAATTATATAGTGTTTGTTAAATTCACTTGTTTGTTGGTTGAAATACACCATACAATGATGTTATTGTATCAATTATGAACAAATTAAGATTAATTGTATTCCTATCATGCTAGTTCATAAGAAATTGTTCTACGTTCTGAAGTAGATTATATATTTGACGTAGGTCTCTTGTTTTATGTTATGAACTAGTGATGGACTGCGATGTAGTGATTCAATTGGCTTTGTTATCATTATGGTTACACGTGTGTAATGATATCACACCCTTATTTGATTGATTAAAGGGTTGATTATAAGACTTTGATGATGGATTATGAAGTAGACTTGGTAAGTGTTTTAATCCCTATTCATTACTTCAATTTAGGTAAATTGTGATTATGTGATGATATTGTATTGGAGAATACCTTTTATTATGATTTAAAGGGTTGGTATGATATTTAATTGAAATGTTGTTACTATGGTTTGTGAGGTATTAGCTAAGATGTAAATGTTATAAGGACAGTGATACTTACCAATGTGCCTTATCATGATGTGACTACGTAAATGTGCTAACATCACTTAATAATTGTAATGAAAGGACTATTCTCATGCAATTCTAATTGAGCTATGATGATGATGATTATACAAGGGATAGACCTTATCACCTAGATTAAGTTATGATGATTAACGAAGATATTAAAGACATTTCAAAAGGGACTTTAGCTTAGCACCGAGTGAACTAGAGTGAGGAGTGTCTCTTCCCAAATAGTAAAGGTCGGATCACGTTCTCTTTAGATTGGAGATTATAATACATGTATCATAAAGAGGGTCCCAAATATCTCCTAGGTCTGGAATTATGTTGCCTTCATAGGAATACTAGCTTGGGCATCCACGTTATTGTTATGTTCATGTTTTGGTACTACCATGGCAAGTAGTCAACATTCCTTTGGTGTACGGTTCTATGATCCAGAATTCCAGATTAGCTCCTGAGGTCTATGTCGGCTAAGACAAGAATTTCCCAAAAGGTAAAATAATCTAAAGGAAGGAAATCTAACTAGGATAACTTAAGGAGTTTATCTTTGATTAGGTAGTGGTATGATACTTTACCTAAACATTGCACTAATTATCCTTGAGCGAAGTCTTAGTCGGATGTTCTTATATATGAATATTCTTCTAATGGTACATGATATGAATATGATGATCTGGCACATTCATGGTATCTTGTGATATTGAATTCATTTATGAATATGTGTTTGGTCTCCATGGTTAATGAATAATGATTTGTACTCCTAATGAAATACTATGAGAAGTTGGACGTTGGTCATGATTCTTGTTGGGTTTACTTGATTGAGTAAGGTTATGGGGATTTGTTTCGTCATTTCACTACTTTACTTAATGCGGGCTCATGGGTAATTGTATTACTTTGGTTATGTTGTAATGAACTTTTATTCATGTGTGTTTTTAGTATAACATGATGATAGGGTTTTCTTGACTATGTGTTCAATTATAAGATATTCATGTCGACTTGACTAGAATTAGTATTGTTTGTCTTGGGATGTCCATTCCTTTGACATAATGAATAGGTCTTTTTGATGCATAACGATGTTCAAAGTAAATTGCATACTCTAATGAATTGTCCCTTTTGTGCATTATTTCATGATATGTGGGCATATGGTACCATACATTGTAGAAGTGGTGTACAAACCCCATTTTCTCCCTTTTCCCAAACATTTTAGGTTCCGATCGTTGAAGGACTTTTGAGATAACTTTGAAGGAAGACTTGGAATCCTCATTCTTCCAATTTTTGTAGCTCCTCACTTTCCTAGGGCAATGACACTATCAAGCTTATGTTTGTGCGTCAGTGGTCACAAAAAGGGTATTTACAAATTATCCTATAATGTTACCCAATAGAATTACTCATATTGAATTAGTACAACTTTATCTGGTCAATTTTTATGTCATTTTAAGGATTGCTCAGTTTCATGATTGCTTTGCTTCCATTGGTTGTAGAACAAGAATTGTGTACTTCAATTTTCCATATGAACCCGTCTTTGAATTGAAAGGGGGAAATTCTATTCCTAGATGTCATATTATCTCTTGTCTTAAGTCTTGTAAAATGATATCAAAAGGGTGCTTATAGAACATTTTATGATTACAAAGATTTAGACTCCGAAAATTCTCCCATTGAGTTACTCCCCGTACTTAATGAATTTCCAGAGGTCATTCCTAGTGATATTTCCCTGTAACGACGTGTTTAGTCGTTTTGAGCAGCAGATTTTATTCTGGAAAAACTGTCTGACTCGACGGAACCCACGACGGGCCGTCGAGGGGGTCTCGTTCCAAAATACTTAGAATTCTGAAATTTGGGTACTGAGATCGACTCTCTGAACTTCGTAACGGAATGGCAGGACGGACCGTCGTGGGCACGACGGACCGTCACAGACCCTTTAGTGGAATTGAGTCTCTGAACTCTGTGACGGAGCAGCAGGACGGACCGTTGCAGGCGCGACGGGCCGTCACAGGCTGCGTAATCCCAGGCTGGGTCGGATTTCTGCTTAGTAATTTAAGGGGCGTTTTGGACTATTCCTGCTTTAATTATAAAGTTAGTGGGTTAATGTTAATAAGTCTAATTACTTGGGGGTTAAAAGAGGTAACCTTGAGTTAATTAGTGGGATATTATTGCCATTTTTATACTTAATTATATGCTAATTAGGGTAAAAGAAAGAGGGTTTGAATAAGAAAAATAGAAAGAACAAAGAGAGAGAGAGGGTCGAACGAGCAAGAGAGAAACGAACGAAGAGGAAACACAAGCTTTGGGGAATTTGCTTGCTTGATCACAAATCTTCGGTGGAGGTAGGTTATGGTTTATGCTATTCGTAGTAAACTCTTAATAGCGAATGATATGTATTGGGTAGTATTGTAAACCCTTCTATATGCTTAATTGTATGCTTGTATGAATGTGATTATATAATTGTGATAAAATAAGCATGATGAAGCTATTGAATCCCAAATCTTGAAAAACCCTAATCTACTTTGTTAATGAGATTGATGATGCCTTGGTATAAAAGAAGGCTTGATGAACTAAAGTAATGGGGTTGATGATGCCTTGGTATAAAAGAAGGATTGATGAATTAATAGAATGAGATTAGTGGAGCGGGTGTCACGAACCGACACGTAGTATTAGGGGGACCGGGTGTCACGAACCGACACGTAGAATTAGGGGAGCGGGTGTCACGAACCGACACGTAGAATTAGGGGGACCGGGTGTCACGAACCGACACGTAGAATTAGGGGACCGGGTGTCACGAACCGACACGTAGAATTAGGGGATCGGGTGTCACGAACCGACACGTAGAATTAGGGGGACCGGGTGTCACGAACCGACACGTAGAATTAGGGGACCGGGTGTCACGAACCGACACGTAGAATTAGGGGATCGGGTGTCACGAACCGACACGTAGAATTAGGGGACCGGGTGTCACGAACCGACACGTAGAATTAGGGGATCGGGTGTCACGAACCGACACGTAGAATTAGGGGGACCGGGTGTCACGAACCGACACGTAGAATTAGGGGACCGGGTGTCACGAACCGACACGTAGAATTAGGGGATCGGGTGTCACGAACCGACACGTAGAATTAGGGGGACCGGGTGTCACGAACCGACACGTAGAATTAGGGGACCGGGTGTCACGAACCGACACGTAGAATTAGGGGATCGGGTGTCACGAACCGACACGTAGAATTAGGGGGACCGGGTGTCACGAACCGACACGTAGAATTAGGGGATCGGGTGTCACGAACCGACACGTAGAATTAGGGGATCGGGTGTCACGAACCGACACGTAGAATTAGGGGATCGGAGTGTCACGTACCGACACATAGTAGTAGGGGAGCGGAGTGTCACGTACCGACACAAGAGGAATAAAGATAATGAATCTTGAAAGATGTTAATATACTCAATCTAATGAACCTAATTCCCAAATGAGTATGGTATTGAGGCTTGAGTCCTCATGTGTGAACTTGGCGGTGTTTATTAATGATTATAGAACTTGTTGTTGCTACACGTTGAGTATTGTAGTTGATTTATGATATTATCTGATATATACTGTTTTCTATTTTGAGTTGGCCGATGATATCTACTCAGTACCCGTGTTTTGTACTGACCCCTACTTGTATTTGTTTTCTTTGTTATTTGTGGAGTGCAGCAAACGTACCGTCGTCTTCAACTCAACCGCAACTCTAGCCAGTCTTCATTACACCGGATTTCAGGGTGAGCTAATGCTTCTAGCTTGGACTGGATCTTCTTCCTCATGTCTTGATGCCTTGAAGTTCCGGCATGGACTAGCTTTTGTTTATTTTAGCTTCTTAGAATACTCTTAGTTTAGTAATTTGATCATAGATGTTCTTGTGGTGATGACTTCCAGATTTTGGGGAAATAATAGATGTTGAATTTTAGAAGTTATTGAATTGTCTTTTATTAATGAGTTTAAGTCTTCCGCATTACTTTCTGTTGATATTAAATTGAAATGTTAAGGTTTAGATTGGTTGGTTCGCTCACATAGGAGGGTAAGTGTGGGTGCCAGTCGCGGCCCGGTTTTGGGTCGTGACAAACTTGGTATCAGAGCATTAGGTTCGTTGGTCTCATCACACAAGAACGAGTCTAGTAGAGTCTTAAGGAACGGTAGGGGGACGCCTTTACTTTTCTTTGAGAGGCTATAGGACTTTAGGAAAATTCCATTCTTTCTTTCTTTCGTGCTATTACTTGAATCCAATTGGTATCTAGGTGATACAAATTGGTATCTGACCATCTTCACTCTATTTCGCAGATGGTTAGAACTAGAGCAACGACTACGCCAACACCAGCACCGGCGGAACAGGGTGCGTCTGAGCCAGCCGCTGGGGCTGTAGCTCGAGGAAGAGCAACGGCAAGAGGCCGTGGTAGAGGTCGTGGGAGGACGTCCTCTAGGGGAAGAGGACAAGCACCTGCCCCATCTGGTACTAGGGCGGTGACTCCTCCACCGACTGAGGAAGTAGTAATAGAGGGTGAGGAAGGGGAGAATGAACAAGTACAGAATGAGGGATTGCCACCCCAACCTACCCCAGAGATGATCAATCAGGTTCTGGCCTATCTTAGTGGGTTATCTGATCAAGGCCAGACACCTCCAGTGTTTTCTGCACCAACACCTCAGGTTCCGGAAGTACAACAGGCAACCGCTGCGGCTCCCCGCATGGATGCTCCATTAGAAATAGGCACGTTTCCTCGTTTGACTACAGGGCCTATAATGACAAGCGATCAGCATGAACTTTTCAGTAAGTTCTTGAAATTGAAACCTCTAGTCTTCAAGGGTGCTGAATCTGAGGATGCCTACGATTTTCTGGTTGATTGTCATGAGTTGCTACATAAGATGGGTATAGTAGAACGGTTTGGTGTTGAGTTTGTGACTTATCAGTTTCAAGGGAACGCCAAAATGTGGTGGCGGTCACATGTTGAGTGTCAACCAACAGAGGCACCACCTATGACTTGGGCATCATTCTCTAGCTTGTTTATGGAGAAGTATATCCCCCGAACCTTGAGGGATAGGAGGAGAGATGAGTTCTTGAGCCTAGAGCAAGGCAGAATGACGGTCACTGCGTATGAGGCTAAGTTTCGTGCATTATCTAGGTATGCCACCCAGCTTTGCTTCAGTTCACAAGAGCGGATTCGCCGTTTTGTGAAAGGGTTGAGGTCAGATTTGCGGATTTCAGCCTTACAGGTAGCGGCTACAGTGAAATCCTTCCAAGAAGTGGTACACTTCGTGATAGAGGTGGAGGAAGTGAAGCCAGACAACTTCACCATGGCATCGACATCTAAAAGGTTTCGAAAGGGAGGTGAGTTTAATGGTTCTTACTCTAGAGGACAGGGTTCAGGAGGTTACTCAGTCCGACCAATTCAGTCATCACTACAGACTGTAGTTGGGGGTCCACCGCAGACCGGTCAACACTTCTCTGAGTCTGGAGGTCATCCCCAGATTTCGTCGTTCTCACAGAGACCTAAGCTTGAGTCCATAGAGTGTTATAAATGTGGAGAGATCGGAATCATTAGGAGGTTTTGTCCAAAACAAGGTTACACACCCCCAACAGTCAGAGGTAGAGGTGGTCATGGAAGAGGCCGTTATTCTGGAGGACGTGGTGGCCGAGGTAATGGTGGTCACCAAAACGGCCGGGGTGACGGACAAACTGGAGCTACTACAACACCACATGGTAGGGGCAACGGGCAGACAGGTGATAGGGCCCATTGTTACGCTTTCCCTGGGCGGTCTGAAGCGGAGACATCAGATGCTGTTATCACAGGTAATCTTTTGGTTTGTGATTGCATGGCTTCTGTATTATTTGATCCTGGCTCCACATTTTCATATGTATCTTCCTCATTTGCTACTGGTCTTAATTTACATTGTGAATTGCTTGACATGCCTATTCGTGTTTCTACTCCGGTGGGTGAGTCTGTGATAGTTGAAAAGGTATATAGGTCTTGTCTGGTGACTTTTGTGGGGAGCAATACTCATGTAGACTTGGTTATCTTAGAAATGGTTGATTTCGATGTAATTCTGGGTATGACTTGGCTTTCTCCGAATTTTGCAATCTTAGATTGTAATGCTAAAACTGTAACGCTGGCCAAGCCTGGGACAGATCCGTTAGTGTGGGAGGGTGACTACACTTCCACTCCAGTTCGTATCATCTCCTTTCTTCGTGCTAAGAAAATGGTTAGTAAAGGGTGTTTAGCGTTCTTGGCACACCTCAGGGATGATACTACCCAAGTACCTTCGATTGAGTCGGTTTCGGTAGTTCGTGAGTTTCTGGATGTGTTCCCTGCAGACCTTCCTGGTATGCCACCGGACAGGGATATTGACTTTTGCATTGATTTGGAGCCGGGTACTCGTCCCATTTCCATACCCCCTTATAGAATGGCTCCAGCAGAGTTAAGGGAGTTAAAAGCCCAACTTCAAGAATTGTTAGGGAAAGGCTTTATTAGACCGAGTGCATCCCCTTGGGGTGCTCCTGTTTTGTTTGTGAAGAAGAAAGATGGGAGTCTTCGGATGTGCATAGATTACCGGCAACTAAATAAAGTAACTGTTAAGAACAGGTATCCTCTTCCTCGCATTGATGATTTGTTCGATCAGTTACAAGGTGCTTGTGTCTTCTCTAAGATTGACTTGAGGTCTGGTTATCATCAATTGAAAATACGGGCAGCAGATGTGCCAAAGACTGCTTTTCGAACCAGGTATGGGCATTATGAATTCTTGGTAATGTCCTTTGGACTAACGAATGCCCCTGCTGCTTTCATGAGCTTGATGAACGGGATTTTTAAGCCATATCTGGATCTCTTTGTGATCGTATTTATTGATGATATACTGATATACTCCAAGAGTAAGAAGGAACATGAGGAGCATTTGAGAATTGTGTTGAAAATGTTGAGGGAGAAAAAGCTTTATGCCAAATTCTCCAAGTGTGAGTTTTGGCTAGATTCAGTGTCCTTCTTGGGGCACGTGGTTTCTAAGGATGGAGTGATGGTGGATCCTTCTATGATCGAAGTAGTGAAGAATTCGGTAAGACCTACTAATGTGTCAGAAATAAGAAGCTTTGTTGGTTTAGCAAGTTACTACCATCGATTTGTCAAGGAATTCTCTTCTATTGCTTCCCAATTGACGAACTTGACTAAGCAGAATGTTCCATTTGTATGGTCGGATGAATGTGAGGAAAGCTT
>NC_028648.1:37198503-37337708 GCF_001406875.1 Solanum pennellii | reverse complement strand
TCTTCCTCATGTCTTGATGCCTTGAAGTTCCGGCATGGACTAGCTTTTGTTTATTTTAGCTTCTTAGAATACTCTTAGTTTAGTAATTTGATCATAGATGTTCTTGTGGTGATGACTTCCAGATTTTGGGGAATAATAGATGTTGAATTTTAGAAGTTATTGAATTGGTTTTTAATTAATGAGTTTAAGTCTTCCGCATTACTTTCTGTTGATATTATATTGAAATGTTAGGGTTTAGATTGGTTGGTTCGCTCACATAGGAGGGTAAGTGTGCGTGCCAGTCGCGGCTCAGTTTTGGGTTGTGACATTCCCGAATCACCCCCGAACGAGAAATTGTTTTTTGTCACATCGCGAGATTACATCATAGAGCCTAGGGCACTCTTGTAGTGCGACACGGCTTACTTTACCTCTCGGAGGAATTGTACAATCCATTTCGTATCGTTCAATGCATATACATATACATATGAAAATTATCGTGGAATTAAAAGTTTTCAAAACATTCGAATAGTCTTTCAAAACCTCATTCATATAAAAACCATAGGAAAAACTAAGTCTCATTTCGTCAAATCTAAGACTCAAAATACACTTGGGAAACGGCCCATAAATCGACAATATAGTATTACAAAGTCTATTACAATACTTCAATAAAATATATGCGAGACATATATGCCCTCGAGTCAAATAATGACATACTTTAAATTTGTTTGAAAGATCCTATAATCCATGATTCACTCCAAATATCACCTTCACCTATTAATCACTATATAGATAGATAAAATAATAGAATTAGTACAAACACACATACTAAGTATGGCATAGTGCATATAAATCATGAAACCAAACATTTAATGTTACACCCTATAAAATGACATAGGTGAAACTAGAGCCTAACATGTTTTTCATAACTGTCTAAGGTCCTAAAATGGTCTATAATGTTTTAATTAGGCAGTGTCATATGATTTAGGTGCATTGAAAGTCAAATGTCAAGGAACGACCAAGATGTTCGACGACTAGTCACCTATGTGTATCATGCGTGTTTATGTGATTATATGTGAGTTTCATGAGATTATGAGGTAGTTATATGAGTTAAAATAGTGTTTGCAGACTTTTGTCATGTTTCATGAAGTTTTGAGGTGAAACGTCCAAGACGTTTGAAAGTTTTGCCTTGAAACTTGCTTGCGTGTCTTAACGTATTTCGTCAAGTTTTATGTGTATTTTGAGTTCAAATTGATGTGATATTTTCCTAACATGTATATGAGAGTAATATAAGTTTAAGGTCCAGGAAAAACATCCCAGGGACCAACCAAAGGGTCGTTGAGGAGGACCCAACCTTTGGCCAACAAGCTGCCAAAAGGCATCAACTTTTGTTCCTTGGTGAAATAGGTCCGCGTTGCAGACTTGGTCCACCAAAGATCAAAAAGTTTCTCCACGACTCAGAATCAATTGTCCCAGAATTTATTTTCAAATAAATCATAGGGAACAGCTCCGAGTCGCTGACTTGTTTCTCGATGATGATTCAATAAATTTAAGTTGATTATGAGTTGGTTAAAACGTCCTATATGTACATGGATATTTTTGGTATTTTTAGGGGTATATATTGGTAGTTATTGGACCTATTTAAACCCCAATTCACCCTTCAAATCATAACCATCAAGTCCAATACAAAACCTCTCCATTGTTTCTCTGCAAAAAAACCTCCACTGATGAAGCTTTGAAGCTCCAAGGAAGAAGAGAGATTTTCCATGTTTTTCTCCATCAATATTGTGGCATATTCTTCACAATTAAGGTATAATACTTCATCCTTGAAATCTAATTCTTCAAGGAGACAATTCAAATGATTTATAAATATGATCAAAAACTTTAAATATTCTTATTTAAAATCTAGCCATGGGTATTTCTATGAAGCGTTTTAGATCATTGAATTATGATTGAATTGATGTTAATTTGATAAATTTAAACTATATTATTCATGGAGCCATGTTGTAACACCCTGTATTCTACGTGAACTAGTTTTATGTATATGTCCCTTATAAAATGCTTGGTTATATAGTTATTAATTAAGTTTCCTATGCGACTAGTGACAATAGAATAAATCTGAATTTGTAATACCCCGTGCCTTCCAACACATATACAAATAAATCAACCCAAAAACAATTCAAATTCGGGATGGTAAAAGGTGGTATTCGATGTAAAAGTCAAAGTGTTAAAGTGTGTATTAGTGCTACGATCTTGTACATTATTTATGACAGGGAAACTGGTATAAAATAATTGAGGTGCTTGCATGACTAAACTATGCTAGTAGGTAACGTGTAGTTGATGCACAAACTTAGAATTACTGGAGTGAATTTTAAGTGAAAAATGGCAAGTAGGTGATGCACCTACTTAGGATTAGTAGACTGAATTTTAAGATAAACGGAGAAAGTAGGTGATGCACCTACTTAGAATAGGGGAACTGAATCTAATTAAAAAGAGCAAGTAGCTGATGCAGGTACTTAAAAACATGTGGAAAAAACTAATGAGGTTATGCACCTTCTTTCATAAAAGTAAATGACCATATTATTTCTCAAATTTATTAAGTGAATACGTCCAAAAGGGTCCTCTAAAGTACTCAAGATTATCACCTCTCCCTCATAACTTATTTTGAAGAAAATTACTCTCAAGGAAAGCCATAGAAGCTCTAATGAGTGTTGTTCTACAGCTTCACCATTAGAATATGAAGGAAAAAAGTGTTTTTAAAGGACAAGTTGGTAGAACATCTCCATCTTAATGAATTCAAGTGAATAATATGAATCAACAATAAAGTAAGGGGAACACAACTGAAACCTTGAAGGATCAAGGTTTTGCAATTGAGGTTTCTTTCAAGCAAGGTAAGCGGTGGAAATTTTCATCCCTCTCTTGTTCTTACATTATTTGTAATAGTTTGTATGTGTTATTGAACTGTTGAGTGTTGCCTCTATATGGTGTGAGCTTGGTTAATGTTCAGGAAGGAGGTTCTTGTCGTGACAAGCATGGAGTGGAGTCCCCTAAAATTTTGATTGGGAGTTTGTTTTGAGAATCTATATTTTAGTTGCAATTCAAAAAATGTTTATGGGAATGTTTTGTGTATCACAAATATAAGAGGGTCTGGCTGCATATGTAGAGAAGTACTGAAAAATTGTTAGAGGATAGAACATTGAAAGTGTTGTGATACACCACTAAATTGAGTGTTGCATGAGCTTACTTCCTGCCTTTCCTTTATTAATGTTTTCTATACGTGATGAAGCGTGAGGGGTTTCGGAGGACCTTATAAAATTTTTTAGGGGGAAATGGATGGGAAGAACTATGGATGAGATCAATTATAGATATACTGCCAAATGGTTTTTTTATCTGATCATGTAGCGCAAACTTGTTTAGAAACTATATTAGTTTTAAGTATATACTCCATTGTAGATAAATAATATTAAAGGAAGATGGTTAACTCATCTTGATATCCATTTTTATGCAACAAGGTATGTAAGGCTATTCAATTTGCTATTTCCTTGGCATGAGTCCAACACTTGTAAGATTTCTAAGTGTTGTTGGTAGTGACTAATCCATAAATATAGTTCGTACACCCTAGAGAATTAATGTGAGTACTCTACTATGAGTTTGTTATTAAATGTGAGTTTTTTCTCTACCAAGTGTTAGCATGCAAGTTTTAAACCTGTTTCATTGCAAAGTACCCCTGTAACAGATTTCCCTTATATAAGTCAAAGTGAATCTAGATTACACATGGTACATATGTTTATAGGATAGATACACCACCTGCCTATATCTTGCCAACTTTCTTAAATATTCTATTCGTTCATATATGTAATCTTTTTACATGTTCATGTGTTCTCTTAATTGGTTATTTCTCTCATTGTGTTCGAAAGTTATGTTGCTTGAGATGATATATAGTTTCTCTATTGTACATTTATATGTATGTACTTACTTGGAATATGTATCCATTCTTAAGTTGAATTTGTCCACACTCTCCCTTCGTTCCAGATTTCATTATACCTTGACTTTGATATTAGTTGGTGAGTATTTGGTTATCATATAAAGTTCAAATCTCTTTGATGAATGTGTATTGTACGTCTTCACTTCGTATGTTTTTCATTTTAAGATGTCAAAAATGTGTACTGAGTCTTAGAAAAAGTATTACGTTGGTTTCACATTTGCTTCCCACAACACTGTCATAATCATTAGTCCATATTAGTATGTCTTCTACTACTTGTTCATTTTTCCAAATTTCAACAATTAATATGACCACAAAACATTAATAAAAAACGAGTTTCTTTCAACAAAAGAACAATCTTAGAAGTGTTACGATTATCCAAAGTAAAGTCTCAAAAGAGTTATGAACATCAAAACTACAATATCAAATATTAAAAAATATAAGTGATACAATATGTTAAATTAAGGGTGGATGCCCAGGGAAAATCCCTAGTATGGGTCGATCGCAACTAGTACATAAGGGTGGCAGCTCAGGGGAGAAAGTCTGGCATGGGCCGATCCCTATTGACATAGAAGGGTAGCAGCTTAGGGGAAAATCATATCATAGGACGATACGAATTTGTGTAACTATGAGGATCGCATCCCAGAGGTAATATTGCCTAGCATGGGTCATCCTCTCCTACGATTGATCAGCTGGTCATTTGTTCATATGTCCTATAAAAAAATAATGCATATAAAAGTAAAGAAAAGTATGTAACATGCACAATTCCACAAGTATAAGCAAAGGAAGTCTCTAATCCTTATCTATTGGTATTTGGTTTCACTTGAGCTCTCATGTCACATATAGATGTATTATGTCTTACATATTCAATACATTCTTTCATATTGATGTCCCTTATTGGGGCGCTGCATTTAATTCATCAGGTACAATTGTTCAAAAGTAGGTATCCCCACTAGAAGAATATGATACTCAGCTATTATTGGTGATCTCCAGGTTGATTTGGTGCTTTGCCGACTCTTTACTGCGTATTTTCATAGCATTGTGTAATACCTCGAAAATTAATTCAGTGAATCTAGAGCCTAAGATTTTTTTCATGAAGGTCTAAGGTCCTAAAAAATTCTATAATCTGGAATTGAGGTAGTGTCTAGAGTATTAGGTAATTTGGAAGTAAAACATCCATGTACGACCATTAAGTTCGACGACTAAGACATATATGTGCCTAATATGTGGATTTATGTGTTTATTTGTGATTAATTAGGTTATAAATTCTTAATATGAATAATTATAGTGTATATAGGCAGTTTGTCAAGTTTCGTGAATTTTTGATGTCAAACGTCCAAGAAAGTCCATGTCGTTTGAAAGGTTTGACTTGAAACGACATTCTCTATCTAGGCATGTTTCGTCGTGTTTTATGTGTTCATTTTGGATGAAATTCATGTGAGAGGTCCTAAGCTTATATATTAGATTTTTCTGGTCGTAACGTGCAGGAAAAATACCCAAGGAACATCCAAGGGTCCTTGAGTAATGATCTGCCATTCGTGCCCAAGACTGCCCAAGACAGCCCAACCTACGGAAGCAATCGGCGCCCACTAGGTTAGTCGACGCCCCGTAGGTTAGGGGCGTTTGTTGAAACTTAGTTGTGGGAGAAGGAGGAGTCAAAGACATGCCTATGTCCCGAACAACGGACCAACAGGACCGTTCGTTGGTCAAGAGACGAGTCGTCCAAGGTTCATCTGTCGATTGGGTTTGTCTCTACGCAATTTACAATTAAGTTAAAGGGTTTACCCCACGTCAAAATAATATAAATGACGGATCCTAAATGGTCTTCTGGTTATTTTAAACATGTATGTATGTCTAAAAAACTTAGAATATTTCATATTCAAAATCAAAACCCGAATTCCCTTAGAAATTCTCTAGAACTCCATTAGAGTAAAAACTCAAGGAAGGGCTTAGATTTGAGAATTGAGTGGAGATTCTTAATAAGATTGAAGGATTATGTAACGCCCCGCAAGGCGTTACATTAAAATCCGATGATTCCAGCCCCTTCATTAACGCGGCAGCATCCTATCGAGGCTCGGAGGGTCAAAAGATTGTGCCAAACTCCAGCCCAACTGTTGGGGGTTTCTTGTAGGCAACGATGAACATTTAATGCCCACCATGTCCAGCCAAGTATACCCCCCAATGATGTGGACAAAATCTGTGCAGCACTTTCTCCAAGTAGCAATAAAGCAAGAAAGCATATCTGCCCACTTTTTCAGCCTTGTAAAGACTGCCACTTGTAGCCTTTCTTTTGGAATTTATTCCCAAACGTTTTAACATACATATAAGCCTTTGTATATTGTTTTAGGCAGCATATATTGTATCTCATCTTGTAAAAAGATACTTGGAGAAAATATTGGAAAATTGGCTCTTGCCTCCCAAAGAAGTTGGTCTTCCTTACTTGCTTCCCTCACTGTTTTTTGGGCTTGTTTGTTTGACTGTCTTGCTTGTTATGTCCTTGTGTGTTTGCTTGGCTGTTGGACTGAGTTTTGAAGAGCTTTGCAAGCCTTCATATACTGTCCCACGAGGTGAAAATTTGACACCGTGATAAGTGGTATCAGAGCATCGGTCGAATCATGACGTCGAAGTCCCAACGGAATGAGGAGGCTATCCAAGACAAGGAGCCCGAAGTTCGGAAGGATCCTTCCAAGAAATGTGACAAGAGCAAGGTAAGAGAACCTTCTTGTAACCCTTCTCTTGGTAGTAGAGCTGCTAGTGAAGAGGGGGAAGGTGCGGACAATAGTCAATTAGATGAGAAAATAATCGGAGTTGAGGCGGGGTTGTCGGCCTTAAATAGAAGGATTGTTGTTGTTGAGAACAACTTTAATTCCCTCGAATCTTGAGCCATTGAAGGGCTGGACGAGGTGAAAAACAACCTTTTTGAGCTTGAGGAAGTTCTCAAAAAGGGTTTTTCCAACCTCAAACTCAAGCTCAACGAGGCCATCTCTTCCCTTCAAAGAGTGGTTGAGGCACTAAAACGGCAGGTTGATGAGGCTGTCGAGATGGGGGTTGCTGCTCCCGTTACTGTGCGTGAGACACTTATTGAGGCTCCCAAACCCAAGGAATTTCGTGTGGAAAGGAGTGCTCAAGATGTGGAAAATTTCTTGTAGCAGATGGATGCTTACTTTGAGCACGTAAACATGCAAAACGAGGCTGCCAAAATCAGAACGGCAGCCATGTATCTGACTGATACGGCAATGTTGTGGTGGCGAAGGAAGAAGGCGTACATGGAGAAGGGGGTTTGCTGTATTGACTGGTGGGAGCAGTTCAAGGTAGAACTCAAACGTCAATTCTACCCACAAAATGTTGTCCATGAGGCCCGTCGGAGGTTGAGGGAGATGAAACAGACTTCCTCTATTTGGGACTATGTGAAAGAGTTCACGAAATTGACACTCTAAATTCCGAGCTTGACCAGTGAAGACTTGCTGTTTTACATCATGGATGGACTCTAGAACTGGGCCAAACAAGAGCTTCAAAGACGTCAAGTTCACGACGTGGACGAGGCGATAGTAGTGGCAGAATCGCTCATCGATTTTCGGGCAGATGCGGCAAAGGGGAGGGATAATCGGAGAAAAACAATTCCTCCCAAGGTTTAAAACAATAGGAATAAAGGAAGACCAACTCCCAATCGAGGCAGCGACACGAGAGGTAACACCCGTGATCAAACTTCTAATTTCCGCAGGAGTTATGAGGACCGCAAGAAAGGCGCTCCTCTTCGTGAAGGTTGTTATATTTGTGGGGAGACGACGCATGCTGGTTGTTATTGTCCATCCTTGAGAAAATTGAGTGCTATGGTGTCTGCCGAAAAGCAGCAAGAGAAGGCCGCGACGCAAACTAGAGGTTCTGCCGGGGAGCAACGGGGGCAGAATAGGGGGACGGACAAGGGAAAGAACGTTGATGTTTGTATGTTCAATCATATGGCCTTATTTAATAATATTTCAATTGCTGCTTTGGCTTCTCAACCGGCTAGTATCAAGCCGCGGGAATCACTGTTTGTCGATTCCAAGTTAAATGGCAAGGACGTGCGAATTATGGTGGCCACCGGTGCAACGCATAATTTTGTGACGGAACAAAAGGCCGAGGATCTTGGCCTGAATTATGTTGCCAGCAATACATTGTTGAAGACAGTCAATGCCACTCCCACTTCCGTTCATTGATTTGCTCCTAAAGTCCCCATCGATTTAGTAGATTGGACGGCGCTGACCGACTTTACCGTCGCACCAATGGACGTGTTCGATGTAATTTTGGGGCTGGACTTTTGGTACGAGGTTAACGCGTTTATCTCACCGCGTCACAACCAGCTGCACATTAGCGATACCGGAGGCTCATGCGTGGTACCCCTTATTCGGGTACCACAAAATGGGATGCACTTATCGGCGATGCAGATTATTAAGGTTTTCAAGAGAGGTGAACCAACCTTTCTTGCTTCCCTTGTTGGAGGGGTCGAAAGCTGTTCTGAGGCAGTTCCATTGCCTCATTGGATTGAGAAGGTCCTTAGCGACAATAGGGACGTGATGCCGGAAGAACTTCCCAACGGCTGCCACCCCGAAGGGTAGTTGATCACCAGAATGAGTTGGTTCCCGGGGCAAAGCCACCTTCCATAATGCCTTATCGTATGTAGCCCCCGGAACTGGAAGAAATGAGGAAGCAACTGAAGAACAAATATCCAATTCCCTTGATTGTTGATTTATTCGATAGATTGGGGCAGGCCATAGTGTTCACGAAGATGGATTTGAGGAAGGGTTATTACCAAGTTCGAATTGCCTACGGTGATGAACCCAAGACAACTTGTGTGACGCGCTATGGTGCCTTCGAGTGGCTGGTCATGCCCTTTGGCTTGACGAATGCACCAGCGATGTTCTGTACGTTGATGAACAAGTTGTTCGACCAATACTTGGATCAGTTTGTGGTTATATATTTAGACGATATCGGCGTCTATAGCAACAGCATGGAGGACCACGTGGAGCACATGTGCAAAGTGTTCAAGGTTTTGAGCGACAATGACTTGTGCATAAAGCGGGAGAAATGCAGCTTCGCTCAACCTACTATCCAATTCCTCAAACATACAATCAGCCACGGAGAGATAAGGATGGACTGCGACAAGGTGGAACCTATTAAGATTTGGGAGGCTCCAATGAAGGTACCCGAATTGCGGTCCTTCCTTGGCCTTGCCAATTATTATCGACGCTTTATTTTCAGCTATTCAGCTATTGCAGCCCCACTCACCGATTTGCTGAAGAAGAACCGTGAGTTGGAATGGTCGGATCCTCGTCAAGCTGCCTTCGAGAGGCTTAAAGCTGCTGTGACAGAAGAACCTTTTTAGGCCTTGCCTGATTTCACTAAGGCGTTTGAGGTTCACACTGATGCGTCGGACTTTGCTATTGGTGGCGTCCTAATGCCAGAGGGCCACCCGATAGCATTTGAAATCAAAAAATTGAATGACGCGGAGAGGAGATATTTTGCTCATGAAAAGGAGATGACGGCCGTAGTTCATTGCCTAAGAACTTGGCGTCATTACGTGTTGGGTGCTCACTTTGTCGTCAAGACGGACAACGTCGCGACGACCTATTTTCAATCTCAAAAGAAGCTGACTGCTAAACAAGCCCGTTGGCAGGACTTCTTTGTAGAATTCAGTTTCACATTCGAGTACAAGGCGGGGAAGGCTAATGTTGTTGCCGACGCGCTTAGTCGCAAGGTTGCCTTGGCTGCAATCGTGAGCGCGAGTTGCAGCTTTATTGTTGAGGAGATAAAAGAGGGCATGAAGCATGATCCCGTAGAGAAACAACTCTTCGCCTTGGCCCAACAAGGCAAGACGGGAAATTCTGGGAAGAGGATGGTCTGCTCTATACTACTGGCAGGCGTGTGTACGTTCCGAAGTGGGCTAACCATCGGCTTATGTTGATCAAAGACGGGCACGACACGGCTTGGGCTGGTCATCCTGGGCAGAAGAGAACCTTAGCCTTGATAAAGGCTTCTTACTATTGGCCTCGGATGTGGGACGACATCGAGGTGTATATGCGGACTTGTCTAATTTTTCAACAAGACATGGTCGAGACGAAGGCGCCAGGGGGACTGCTTGAACCGCTGCCCATTGCTGAAAAACCTTGGGACAGCATCACGATGGATTTCATTACTTGATTGCCGAACTCAAAAGGGTTTGGAAATACTATGGTCGTAGTGGATCGCTTCTCAAAATATGCAACATTGAATGCCAGTATGGCCAGTTGCAAGGCTAAAGAGGCAGTCCGTATCTTCTTGCGCGACGTCGTCAAGTATTGGGGCATTCCCAAGCACATCATTTCGACCAGTTTCCATCCTCAAACGGATGGGCAGACCGAGCGGATCAACGCGCTGTTGGAGTGCTATTTGCGGCACTATGTTAGTGCCAACCAAAAGGATTGGGCCAAGCTGCTGGACACTGCCCAATTCTCTTATAATTTGCAGCTGAGCGAAGCGATGGAAAGGAGTCCTTTTGAATTACAAACAGGGCGCCGACCTGATACGGCCCAATCCTTGCCCGTTGATGCCGGTTTGAATAGTCCGGGTGCCTATCATATGGAGAAAGGCTCGGAGGAACAAGTCGACCTTGCACGGTCGTATCTTTATAAGGCAGCCCGGAAAATGAAAAAGTTTGCTGATCAGAAGCGGCGTCTTGTTGATTACCAAATTGGGGATCGAGTTATGGTGACACTCAAACCAAGGAAGTTCAAGTCATTGCGGAGTGTGAGTCAAAGTTTGATTCGCAAGTATGAGGGGTCTTTTGAGATCATTGCCAAGGATGGCAAGATTTCATATCGAGTAGACATGCCCCATCATTTGAAGATTCACCCCGTCTTCCGTGCGAGCCAATTGAAACCGTATTTTGAAGATATGGAAGACAAAGAGCGGGGGCAGTCCGGGAGAGCTAGAATTTTCATCACACAGCCAACCGTGGACTAGAATATTGAGGCCATAATTGGTCATCAACTTGTTCGTGGAAAGGGCTAGAACAACTCAAGCTCGCAGTTCCTAGTTCATTGGAAAGGGACGGCCCCGGAGGAGGCAACGTGGGAAAAGTATGAGGACTTGTGTCAGTTTCGCGACAAGGTCCACAATTATTTGCAGTTGTGTGGCGTCGGGGTTGTCGCCAAATCAGGTTGGGGAGCGTGTACCGTCCCGCAAGGCGTTACATTAACATTCGACGATTCCAGCCCCTTCGTTAACGCGGCATGATCCTATCGAGGCTCGGAGGGTCAAGAGATTGTGCAAAACTCCAGCCCAACCGTTGGGGTTTCTTGTAGGCAAGGATGAACATTTAATGCCCACCATGTCCATCCAAGAACACCCCCAATGCTGAGGACAAAATCTGTGCAGCAGTTTCTCCAAGTGGCAATAAAGCAGAAAAGCAAAATTGTCCACTTTTTTTGCCTTATAAAGACTGCCACTTGTAGCCTTTCTTTAGGAATTTGTTCCCAAACGTTTTAACTTACTTATAAGCCTTAGTATATTGTTTTAGGCAGCATATATTGTATCTCATATTGTAAAAAGATACTTGGAGAAAATATTGGAAAATTGGCTCTTGCCTCCCAAAGAACATGGTCTTCCTTACTTGCTTCACTCACTGTTTTGTGGCCTTGTTTATTTGACTGTCTTGCTTGTTGTTTCCTTGTTTGTTTGGTTGGCTGTTGGAGTGAGTTTTTAAAGCTGTGCAAGCCTTCATATACTGTCCCACGAGGTGAAAATTTGACCCTGTGACAAGTAGCTTTATTGAGTTATGTTTTTTGATCATTGAGACTGTCACGACCAGAGTCTAGAGCCAAGACGAGACGGAAATCTTTGACCTCTCAGAGGTCGCAAACAATCCTACTTACGTCATTCTTAATTTGTCTAGGTTAATTTTAGTAGAAAATTTGAATTTTTTTTCTTAACATACATACTAATCATTCTATTAGATTCATAATTGTTCACCATCAACCATCTAACAGTGAGCTCATAAAATGAAAGATATAGTTTAATATAGTATTAAACTGTACTTGCACAAATGGCAAAAAAACAATGTCTGAACGAAAGAGGAAAGAAACGCTACCAGAACATACTCCACTAGCGATATCATATAACTAAGCTATAATATAATTGGCATGATCCTCGAAAGCGTGATGGCCTACCAAGTCCGGATGAATGCTCCAGTCTTGATAGTTTCAACGTCAACCTGTAGCTCTAGCGTCCACCTGTGCCTGCACCTAAAATTGTAGAGTTGTACGGGATTAGTACACACTTGTTCTATGTACGGGTATAAGAAAGCAATCACCAAGGACATTAATTGAGTAAGAATATCTCTTTCCTAACAACATGATTGTAGAAGGTCAAGTCAGTTGACTTGCAAAATTGAGATTAGGAAAGTGAGTGAGCTTTCCAAATTTTGATTAGGAATGTCATGCTATGAGAGTAACATGCATCATCATACTTATCATATTGTATACAACACATAAATTCTTACACATAGCACATATCATAATTCAAGTAACACAAACTTTGTTCGTATCATTCATTTGTATGTTATGAGACCTTGGAATCATTGACTTGACATTAAGACTTCCCAGAAATGAGAGCTCAACATATGGAACCTTAACTAGGGAGTCTGCTTTAGGAAACACATAGTCTGCTTAACTCCTTCGTACGTAATTCATTTCATTTTATTCATGGTCCAGTGTAAACACAAGCTAAATCTACCATGTAGTTTAAGACTTTTATCGAGTTCGTTGTGTAATGAAAAAGTATGACGTAATATCATTACTTGAATCTAACTCACCTCTTGATTATCCTATCCTAACACCTTTGGTATCATTCGTTTCATTATGTGCATTATTTGAGACTGGCCTCATTCATTCATTGGGAACTTTAACTTTAACGGACATATATCATGTTAGCATCATGAAATCTAGTGTTATGAAACCCCATATCGAAATGAAGTGGAATCACCTGCCAAAGTGACCCAAAACATGCTAGCATACATGGGAATTGAACCCCACCAGATCCCTATATTGGTTGTATAGGTTCGAAGATGAGGAGATATAACAAGACCCATACCCGGCATGCAGGACAGTTTCATCTCATGAGAGTTATGTGAACCTCTACCTTTCCCGAAAGAAGGCATCACCGCTCATAGCTAGTCTATCGGTGCTCAATATAATGTTCCATTACATTCAACTCATATGTAATGGAAGCTGGCTTCTAGTATGAGGACATCATAGCTCAATAGATGATTTCTCATGTCATCATTAGTATTAGTTGTGTTAATCTCAATACTTTCATTAGAGTTTTCATAGAGACTGGTCTCTTCATTAACTTTACACTCTCATAGGTGAGTACGTTTTGGTAAGATTTACTAAGGCTCATTTGAGATTGCTCTCATTATTTACATTAGCCTCATATCATTTTGTCACACCATTCATTAACATTCGCACATTTTCTATTCATAATTACTCACCCCATTTTACTTGAATGTTCATTTCATTATATGCCAATGCACTTGGCCATTTAGTGTGTTTAACACTCTTACTTAACCCTTCTAAGGTTTCATCATTTCATTGTTCATTTAATCATATGCCAATGCACTTGGCCATTTAGTGTTTTTCACACTAGTACTTAACCCTTCTTGGTTTTCATTAATTCATTACATACATCTTAGGTTTACTTAGTTTTAAAGGTATGATAGACTTATGGGTCTATACATACAAGCCGTAAGCCTTCATTCATAGTTCGTTGAACTGACTCATATATTCCTAATATTATGTAGTACAAGACCTATGCATATTGTTTGTATGCCAAGATACCGATTTCAATCTAAGTAGGCAACATTATTCTTGAACCTCTAATTCACGTATCACTTATCTATAAATATGGAATTTGGGCAAGGGAAACCGGTTTTCAAATCTCTTGAACAACACTTACATTTTTTTATTTATTTTGGTTTGATCCATACGGTTTGGGGATCTAAGTTCGTTCCCCAATGTCTTCTTTTATTTTCCCCTTAATTTCTCTCTTCATTTATCGCTTAATGGAACTAAGAGGATGTGGGATCAAACCCCCACAACCTCATTTACTTTTTTTATTGCCTCTAAATTTCTCCCCTTTGGTCGAGGGGTTGTGGGTTCAAACCCCCACAACTCCTCTTTAATTTCATTTAATTTTACTCCTTAAATCTTCCTAGGAGGTCGTGGGTTGGATTCCCACGCCTCACATATCTTTTCTTCTATTTCATTTGACTCTCCTTCATTGCCTAGAAGTCGTGGGTTCGATTCCCACAACTCACATTTCTTTTCTTTCATTTTCTTTACGCTCCTTTACTGCCTAGAGGTCGTGGGTTTGATTCCCACGCCTCACTTTTCTTTTCTTTAATTTCTTTACTCTCCTTCACTGCCTAGAGGTCGTGGGTTCGATTCCAGCGCCTCACCTTTTTTTTCTTTTACTGATCCTTATATATGATTAAGATGTGGTGGGTTGGAATCCCTCTCCTCTTATTTCTTAAATTTTTCTCTTAAGTTACATTTTCCAGCCAATACCATTGGTCTAATCCCCTTCACCACATTTATTTTTACTTCTTTAATGTCATGGTTTTAAACATGGTGAGGTCACGAGTTCAATCGTCCATGACCTCACTTGTTTTAATTAATTTTTTTTGTTTACATTTTGAACCATCTTTAACGACCGAATTAATCAGTAGAAGCTTGAAATTTTCTTTTAATTTTTCAGCATCCTTTCATCAAGTTACACCTTAGTTCTTAGGGGAATTTCGTAGTTCATTTATAATGTTTTAGGTGCATTTTCATTGATTCGTTTAGCAAAGAGATTATCCCTAAAATAATCCACATTTTAACTCATATGAACATCATATTTACCTCAACATGTGTAAATGAAATATTAAGAACTATCATGCCATTTCAAGTCCTAAACTATGAACAATAGCCACGGAAACACACACACACACGTAGTTTCATTTTCAAAGACATCAACATAAGTCACATAATTCTAAACATACATATAAACACACAATCATCACAAAAACAAGTTTCAACCCTAGTTTTCTATCAGCAAACATAACCAACCTATGATTCAATGGGATCTAGTGACTAGGGCATGAAAGGGGGAACATTCCTATTTTTCGGAATGAAAATTGTGAACCTTAAAGGGTCTCTTTGGAAATGGACCAAGAGAGAAGACAACCCATACCTTTTTGACTTTAAACTCTTGAATTTATGCCCAAAAACTTCACCCAAGAACACGTCTAAGCCTCGTAAATATCAACTTCGCTAGAATGACAATCTCCATGACCTCACTTGTTTTAATTCCTTTTTTTCAACATTTTGAACCCTCTTTGATGACCTAAATTCATCACTAGAAAATGGAAACTCTCTATTAATATTTCAGAATCCTTTCATCAAGTTACACCATAGTTCTTACGGAAATTTCGTAGTGCATTCAGAATGTTTTAGGTGCGTTTTCATGGAATCGTTTAGCCAAGAGATTATCCCTATAATCAGCCACTTTTATACTCATATGAACATCACATTTTCATCAACATGTGTACATGAAATATAAATAACTATCATGCCATTTCAAGTCCTAAACCATGAACAATAGCCACGGCAACACACACCTACACATGTAGTTACATTTTTCGGAGACATCAACATAAATCACATAATTCCAAACTTACATATAACCACATAATCATGAAGAAAACATGTTTCATCCCTAGTTTAATACCAGCAAACATAATAAACATATGATTCAATGCAAGCTAGTGTCAGAGACATGCAACGGGGAACATTCCTAGTTTTGGGAATGAAAATTGTGATCCTTAAGGGGTATCTTGGGAAAGGGACCAAGTTAAAAGAGAAACCATACTTTTTTGATGTTAAAAGATTGAATTTATTAAGAAAAACTTCACCCAAGACTACGTCTAAGCCTCCTCAATATCAACTCACTCGAATGACAATCTCCCTTAGCCTAGTGTGCGATTAACGTTTGTTTTCTTGTGATTTCGTGTGAAGTATTCAAGGGTGAAGAACTTGGTTTGTTTTTATGCTTATGTATATTATTTTGGAAGAAAAAAAACATGATAAATAAAAAGAGAGATTGAGCGTGAGAGTGGAGGGATAAACATGAGAGAGTGGGAGTTCTAGGAGGATTAGGAGTCTAGTTTTAGGACTTTCTCAATAATTTTCTTTATTTAATAAAAATATGATTTTTATTTATTTTAAATCGGATAATGAATAAAAATATTAATAAATTACATTAATTTAATAGTTTAAATAAGAAATCACATAAATAATTTCTTCCACCTAGGTTCGAACCCGGCTTGAGCAAGACTTCACTTCACGAGCCCAATTTCGGCCCTCTCTCTCCAACATAACCCTAGACCTTACAATTAAATAATTAACTATATATTTAGGTCAATTAATATACTACATTTAGCCTAGAAAAAGACCATTTTACCCATACACCCTCCAAACCTAAGATTTTCCCTTTTTATGTCCTGTAAAGACTCCTTCAAGTAAATCTTCTTATGTGAGAGCCCTACATGGTTGGACGAAACCTTTACAATCTCAACTAACTTTCAAGGTTATTTGTATTTGATATAGAAACGGTCCCAGGTTTGCTTCCATGCGAATTAACCCGTGTGAACCCTAATGTAATCATAGGCATTCTTGATACATTGAAAAAATTTCTTATATTATCCATTTTTAGGGTTCATACATTATCCCCCCCCCCCTTAGGAACATTCGTCCCCAAATGACACTACTGTTTACTAAAATAAGTAAGGCATCTATAGAATGTATGCATACCTAGGTAATTCAATACTGCCCATTGCTGATTATCTAATTCACATATTAGCATGATGGTGCACATCCTTGAAACCGAATAGTAGCTTCTCATTAATAGACTAAGGAACTCTTTCCTAAACTAGTTTCATCAAAGCATAAAATATATGTAAACATGTATGTCATACAAATCAGCAACTAATATGATGAATAAAACATATTAACCTCATACTAGTGCATAAACACCATACACAGTCAAATACTTGAACGAATAATTAAAGCGACTCACCCAATACTTCACCAGACGTGCCTTCCCCTGCTCTCCTAAACTTGAGTGCAATGAATTGTTGCCAGCTTGGAGCATATTTCCTCGGATCATTAGGCAGAACTCTCTCCTTCGCGTGCCCTTTACTTCTCCTAAACGGACAATTCTTCACCATGTGACTCGGTTTTCCACAACTGTAACAAGTGTTAGTGCCCATCATACACTCTCCTGCGTGTAGTTTGCCACACTTCCTGCTAGGTAGTCTCTCATGAGGTGTATCTACTTTATGGTTTCTCTTAAATCTGGACCCAAAATTTCTATCATAGAGAAAATTGGATGAACTTTACTCCCCATGGTGGGAGAGTCCCTTCTTAAAGCTGGGCTTATCCCTGATTTCAGTACTACTCTTCCTTGAAAAATTCTTCTCAGCTTGCCTTGACCTGTTCCCTGCCCTAGTGTGCTTCCTCTTCTTGCTTTCCTCTACTTGATGGACATGGACCATAATCCTGGAAAGGTCCATGTTTTCATGAAACATAGCTGCCCTACACTCCTCCTCGAAATCCTCAGCAATCCCTGTCAAGAATCTACTCATCTCGTCTCTGCTGTTAGACACAAGAGAAGTGGCATACCTGTATAATTTCACAAACTTAAAGGAATACTCCTTGACTGTCATCGATCCCTATTTATGTTTGATAAACTCCTCTACCTTAGCCTCCCTCATCTCCCTGGGTAAAAATCTATCTAGGAAGGCTTTCTTAATCAACTCCCACGTAACCGAAACTCCGCCCAAAGCCCGACTATCCTACCACATCTTGCACCAAGTCTGTGCAACATCCTTGAGCTAATAGGAATCCAGCTCAGCCTTCTAACTATTTGTGGCCCCCATGGCCAACAAAATCTTGTGTACCTCATCGATGAATTACTGGGGATTCTATGAAGTCTTGGACCCTGTGAAAACACGACGATTTATCCTTGTAAAGTCTCATAGACTGCCAGCCATCTACGTACAGGTGTGTTCTCCCTTCGAACATTCTGCCGGTTGACCTAGTCAGTCATGGCATGAGCTTGCATGGTGATGGCCTGTTCCATATGGGCCAGAGATGCCCTCACCTAAGCATCAGTCAACCTAGCAGGGTTAACGGGCATGACTACTCCTTCAACTAGAGCCTATGGTGCAACAGTGTTGTCCCCAGCAGCTGCTACTCCTCTCCTCTAACCAATAGCTCTCCTTGTGTTAATTATCTATAAACAACAAGGAATTGATGTTAGACACACTTATAACCCAAGAATTCAAACATTAGGAAAGGCACGATAATATCAGAAAAAGGGAAACTTTCCTACGCATCATGCAGTCTCTAATTCAGGATGGTGGTGCACATCACTACGATTACTTATAAACTACTCAATGTGGTTGATGTGAACTTATTATCCTCGGACTTTAACCTAGTGCTCTGATACCTACTTTTTCATGACCGGAGTCTAGAGCCCAGACGAGACCACCGTTGTTGACCTCCAAAGGTTGCAGACAAGCCTACTTAAGTCTTCTTACTTCGTCTAGGGTAATTTTAGCGGAAAATTTGAAACTTTTGTTTCTTAACATACATACTAATTATTCAATTAGATTCATAATAATTCACCATCAACAATCTAACATTAAAATTATCAAATGAAAGATACAGTTAAATATAGTTTTAAATGTGTACTTGCAAAAATGGTTCCAATACAATGTCTGAACGAAAGCGGAAAGAAACGCTTGTGGAACATACTCCAATATATAAATCCTATATCTAAGCTAGAATATGATGGGCAAGCATCCTGGAAAGCATGAGATCCTAAAAAGTCCGGTTTAATACTCCACGTCCGGATAGTTTCAGCGTCAACCTATGGATCTAGCTTCCACCTGTACCTGCACCTTAAATTGTAGAGTTGTATGGGATTAGTACACACTTATACTAAGTATGGGTATATGAAAGAACACACCAAGGATATGCATGAGTAAGTATAGCTATTTCCTAACAATATGATTGTAGAACGTCAAGTCAGTGGACTTGCCAAATTGAGATTAGGAAAGTTAGTGAACTTTCCAATTTTGGATTAGGAAAGTCATGCCATGAGGGTAACATGCATCATCATACTTATAATATTGTACACAACACATAACATCTTACACATAGCACTTATCATAATTTATGTAACGCATAACGTTTTTCATATCATTCATTTGTATGCCATGAGACCTCGGAATCATGGACTTGACATTAAGACTTCCCAAAAATGGTGGATGAACATATGGGACCTCAACTAGGGAGTCTGTTTTAGCAAACACTAAGTATGCTTCATTCATTCGTACGTACTTCATTTCATTTCATTAATGGGCTAGTGTAAACACCAGCTATACCTAGGATGTAGTTTAAGACTTTCTTCGGGTTCATTGTGCAATGACCAAGAATGAGCTAATGTCATTACTTGTATCAAACTCACCTACTGATTGTCCTATCCTAAAACCTTTGGAATCATTCTATTAATTATGTGCATCATTTGAGGCTGGACTAATTCATTCATTGGAAACTTCAACTTTAACCGACATAGATCATGTGAGCATTATGAAATCCAGTGTCATGAAACCCCATACCGAAAAGAGGTGGAATCACCTGCCAAAGTGACCCAAAACATGCTAGCGTACAGGGGAATTGAACCCCGCAATATCCCTTTATTGGCAATATATGTTTGAAGACTAGGATATATAAGGAGACCCATACCCGGTATGCCGGACAGTCTCATCTCATGAGAGTTACGTGAACCTCCGCCCTTCCCGAAAGAAGGCATCACCGCTCATAGCTAGTATATCGGTGCTCAGTATAAAGTTCCATTACATTAAACTCATACGTCATAGAAGTTGGATTCTAGTATGAGGACATCATAGATGATTTCTCATCTCATCATTAGTATTAAGTTTGTTAATCTCAATACTTTCATTAATGTTTTCGTAGAGACTGCTCTCTTCATTAACTTTACAGTCACATAAGTGAGTACGTTTAGGTAACATTTACTTAGGCTCACTTGAGATTGCTCTCATCTTTTACATAAGCCTCACATTATGTTAGAACCACATTCATTATCATTAGCACATTTTACTCTTCATAGTTACTCACCCCTTTTTACGTTAATGTTCATTTCATCATATGCCAATGCACTTGGCCATGTGGTGTGTTTCACAATCTTACTTAACCCTTCTAGGGTTTCATCATTTCATTGTTCATTTCATCATTTCATTGTTCATTTCATCATATAACTATGCACTTGGCCATTTAATGTATTTTACACTCGTACTTAATCCTTCTAGGGTTTCATTATTTCATTACATACATTTTAGGATTACTTACTTTTAAAGACATGCTAGACTTATAGGTCTATATATACAAGCCATTAGGCTTAATTCATAGGTTTAAGTGACTAATATCTTCCTAAGATTGTGTAGTACAAGACTTATTCATCTTGTATGTATGCCAAGTTCTCGAATTCGATCTAAGTAGGCAGAATTATTTTTGAACATTTATTCCCGTATGACTTATGTATCAATACGGAATTTGGGCAAGGGAACCTAGTTTTGAAATCTCTTGAAAAACACTTACATTTTTTTTATTTTGGTTTCATACATACATCTTGGGGAAATAAGTTCGTGCCCCAATGCCTTAATTCTATTTTTCCCTTAATTTCGCTCTTCATTTTTAGTTTATTGTAACTAAGAGGATGTGGGATCGAACCCCCACAACCTCATTTAATTTTTATTTTAATTGGCTTTAAATTTCTCTCCTTTGGCCCCCTCTTTAATTTCTTTTTATTTTGCACCTTAGATCTGCCTAGGACGTCGTGGGTTCGATTCCAAAGCCTCAGATCTCTTTTCTTTCATTTGCTTTGACTCTCCTTAACTTCCTAGAGGTTTTGGGTTCGATTACCACGCCTCACATTTCTTTTCTTTAATTTTCTTTACTCTCTTTCACTGCATAGAGGTCGTGAATTCGATTCCCACGCCTCATATTTCTTTCTTGCATTTTCTTTACCCTCCTTCACTGCCTAGAGGTCGTAGGTTTGATTCCCACTCCTCACATTTTTTTTCTTTTACTCTTCCTTAAATCTGATTGAGAGGTGGTGGTTTGAATCCCATTCCTCTCATTTCTTATTTTTTTTTCTTTTAAGTTACATTTTCCAGCCAATAACATGGTTTGAATCCCCATCACCATATTTCTTTTTAATTCTTTCTTTTCATGGTATTTGACATGGTGAGGTCACAAGTTCAATCCTCCATGACCTCACTTGTTTTAATTCCTTTTTTTTCAACATTTTGAACCCTCTATGCTGACCGAAATTCATCACTAGAAGCTGGAAATTTCTATTAATATTTCAGAATCCTTTCATCAAGTTACACCATAGTTCTTACGGAAATTTCGTAGTGGATTCAGAACGTATTAGGTGCTTTTTCATGGAATTGTTTATCCAAGTGATTATCCTTATAATCAGCCACATTTCAACTCATATGAACATCACATTTCCATCAACAGGTGTACATGAAATATAAATAACTATCATGCCATTTCAAGTCCTAAACCATGAACAATAGCCACGAAAGCACAGACATTCACATGTAGTTTTATTTTCGGAGATATCAACATAAATAACATAATTCCAAGCTTACATATAACCACATAATCATGATGAAAACATGTTTCATCCCAGTTTACTACCAGCACACATAATCAACATATGATTCAATGCAAGCTAGTGACAGGGACATGCAACGGGGAATATTCCTAGTTTTCGAAATGAAAATTGTTAAACATAAGGAGTATATTGGGAAAGGGACCAAGTGAAAAGAGAACCCATACATTTTTTATGCTAAACACTTGACTTTATTAAGAAAAACTTCACCCAAGACTACTTCTAAGCCTCCTCAATATCACCTCACTCGAATGACAACCTCCCTTAGCCTAGTGTGTGATTAATTTTTGTTTTCTTGTGATTTCGCGTGAGTTATTCAAGGTTGAAGAACTTGGTTTATTTTTATGCTTATGTAATTTGTTTTTTCTGAGAAAAAACATGATAAATAATAAGAGAGATTGAGCGTGAGAGTGAGAGATAAATGTGAGAGACTGGGAGTTGTAGGAACCTTAGGAGTCTAGTTTTAGGACATTGTCAATAAGGTTTTCTTGATTTAATAAAAATCTGATTGTTATTTTAGTTTAAATCATATAATGAGTAAAAATTATTAATTAATTACATTAATTCAATAGCTTAAATAAAAAAATCAGTTAAATCATTGCTTCCACCTAGGTTCGAACCAGGGTGGAGCAAGACTTCACTTCAAGAACCCAAATTCGGCCCTATGTCCCCAAAATACCCCTACGCCTTATTATTAAATAATTAACTGTATATTTATGGTAATTACAATACTTTCATTCCTCTGGAAAAAGACCATTTTACCCCTACACCCTTAAAACCTATGATTTTCCCTTTTTAAGTCCGGTAAAGACTCCTTCAAGTAAATCTTCGTATTCGAGAGACCTACATGGTTGGAACAAACCTTTACAAGCTCAAATAACTCCAGAAGTTAGTTGGCATTGCTGTAGCAAGAGTTCCGAGGTCTGGTTCTATGAGCATCAATCTGTGTGAACCCTAGTCTAATCATAGTCCTTCTTGACACATTAAGCATTTTTTATCTTATCCATTATTAGGGTTGTCATAGAGACTCTGTTCATCAAGGATCCCATTTTTCAAAGAAATTTTCTAAAGTTTTCAAAGATGAATTGCCCAATTTCATGATCTATCCATGTGTTATTTTATTTATGGTTTTGAAGCATGTATATTGATTTAATTTTTTTTATTCGATTATTTTAACTAAATTAACATATGAATTCTAGTTTTTGACTACTTTATGGGTTTAGTGATTTGGACTAATGCTTATGAATTCTAGTGTAGTTTACTATGGGCTATTGATATATGTAATAATTGTATTGAATTGATTCCTATGTTCTGTTAGATTGACGATTATATATTGAATTGACCTAGATTCATTTATTATTATAGTTTTTATATTGAATTGACGTTCATGGTCATGGATAAGGGCCTTATGGTATTAAATTGGATGGTTTAGCATTGGATTGAAGTGTTGAGGATTGAGCGGTGGTACACTTCCCTAAGTGCTTTTATTTTATGTTCATTAGACTTCAATTATGTTGTGATATGTATGGTCAACTTATGATTCTAGTGTTATGTGTTTTACATGAAATTATTGTGGCCTTGTCGGCGTTACTTTATGTAATATGATGATCATGACCTTGTCAGAATTTACTTGAACAATTATGATAATATGTGAATTTTAATAATATCTATATATATGATAAATAATGTTAAAGTATGTGTTTTCTTCTATTCATGCTATATATAGGTGATCATGTAAGACTTTGACTATGTCTTTGTGTGTTTAGTCTTAGGTTTGATGCATGGTTATTCCTACTTGACTATATGAGTCTATGATGGTCATATTGATGATGATATGGCATGGTTATTTATATGTTCTTCTACAATGACATGTATTATGTGTCAAAGTGAAGCATGGTTTGTCTAGTCTTTGTTGACTTGTGTTCCTTAGTTGATGCATGTATGAGTGTGAATATGAGGTGTCTTGACATAGGATTATAAATCCTCTTAGACTTGTATATATGAGTGACATGACACTTTAAATGATGTTAAGGGAGTGCTTTATATGAAACCTTGGACCTAGTGGTAAGGTTATGAATGTTGAAGTCGAAAGTCGTAATGGTATCCTTCAAGTAAAGGAATGATAGACTTAAGGTTGATTGGCTGGAACAACATCATATCAATCCTTAGGGAAGTCATGACCTTGTTTTCACCATTGTAAGGTAGCCCTAGTGGACCTATTTTGAAGGGTAAATACTCTTTTATTATGAACGTGATATGGAACCCCTTTATATGAACCTTTTATGTAAAATACTCTTTGAGAACAAAGGCTAGCGCCGAGTTAGTATGGTAAGGGAAGAAGCTTTACATAAAGGATTAGACAAGAGTACAAAGCACACCCTTCATATTTATTGACAATATGCCTACATGGGATGTGTCCTAGTGCTACCATTGGCAAGTCGAACACCCTCATCGGAGTAGGTTTGAGCTCTGAATTCCATCTCTAGCTATCATGGTCTGCAAGTTATTTCCTATTCTCATCATATCGGATAACTATTAGCATTAGAAAAGTTGTATAAAGCTTACATGGTGGTGTGGGACGCTATCTAGACATTGAACAATACGCTTTGAGGGAGTTAGTAAGAGTCCCTACCACCACCTAAACATCTTCAATGTGTATTGTGTAATGTCTAAATAACGTCTCATACCACCTCCTACACTTAATAGAACTTCTCCAATACTAGTAGGTCTCCCATATTGATCAGAATATCAAATAACCGATATATACCATGGTTGAAAAGCATGGAATCCAGAGTTGTAACCTGCTCCGATTGAGGGTGTTCTACTTTCCAACGGTAGAACATGGACACATCCCATATAGGCACATGGTTAAGTAATATGAAGAGCTTACTTTGAACTCTAGCCTCATCCTTTAACTAGTGATACTACCCTTGCCATACTCACTCTGTGCTAGCCTTTGTTCTCATTGAGTAATTTACATTAAAGGGTCATACAATGGGTTTCATAGTTTGTTCGTAACCCAATCTAATTCACCCTACCAAAAGCGGTCACCTAGGGATTCCTTACAATGGTGAGATAGTTCTAATGACTTTCCTAATAATGATATGATTTCGTTCCGTTCAACCAACCTTGTGTCCATCATTCATTTCAAGATGGATACCATTACGACTTTCGACTTCAAGGTTAATAACCTTACCACTAAGTTAAATGTTTCACATAAAGGAACTTCTTAGAATAATTCAATGTTTCATATCATTCATACATACAAGAATAAGAGGATTTAGCATCTTATGTCAAGAAATATCCTATTCACATTCATACATATATCAAGTAAGGGACACAAGTCAACAACACAAGACACCAATACTTTACTTTAGCACATATTCCATATCATTCTAGAAGCACATAGGAATAACCATTATCATTTTTAAATCACCCTATACACTATAATAAGATCATCAATATAACCATCATAGACTCGTATAGTAAAGTAGGAATATTCATGCATCAACTGTAAGACTACACGCACCAAAACATAGTCTTACATGATCACCTAATAATAATAGAAGAACACATACTTTCACATTACTCACAAAGAGATATATATTATCATACTTCATATAAATAAACTACACAAATCATCATGAAGTTGTCGACAAGGCCATGATTATCATAATATATAAAGTATTACCGACAAGGCCACATCATTCACATAGCACCACTACCACAAGTGGAGCATAACAATAATAACAAAATACAAGAGATAAATTACTTAAAATAAATATAATCAGGTCAAGCGTACCACCAATCCATTCTAACCACTTCAATCAATAACTAAATCATACAATTAAGTACCATAAGTCCTTACGCATGTCTATGAACATTAATAAATACAAAAACTATAATAATCAATGAATCTAGGTCAATTAAATATATATTTATCAATCTAAGAAATCCAATACATCAATTGAATACAATTATTATATCAATTAATAGCCCATAGAAAACTACACTAGAATTCATAAGGAGTAAGACAATATCGCTTAGCCCATAAAGTAGTAAAAAACTATGGTTCATCAATTGAATGGGTTCATAGGTCAATTGATTTAAAAACATATAATTAAAAACAAATAAATCAATATTCAATGATTTACAATGTTTAATGCAAGAACCCATGGATAGTTTTCAATTTAGAAAACTCATCTTTTAAGAAGTCTCTGAAAATCACTTTGATAATTGGGTCCTTAAATAATAGATCTTCAAGGATAAAAAACCATAATAAATAATTTTGATCGACTAATTTTATGAATTATCACCACTCAAATCTCCATTGCAAGCTCCGCCTTCAGTTTTGTCTTCAATGGAGTTCTAGAAATTTTTTAGAGATTTTGGGGGTTTGATTTAGAAGAATGAATTAATCTTGGTATTTAGGACTTATAAATCAACATAGAATACCAAAATACCCCTAAGTAACCACCCAAAATTTTATTTTGACATTGGGTGAATTTACCAATTCACCTTTGCAACTTATAGTGAAGGTGACAATTTGTAGACCCCTCAACGAATTGCCCACAAAGGGAGTGTTTATCAACAATTCGCCCATCCTACTAGATGTCGTTTGGGACTTAGCCTTTAAAATGGAAGACTAATATCCCAATACTATGTACCCAATGAGCCCTCAACCTATGGGGTGTCGACCAGGTCACTGGGTGTCGTTTGCCAGCCTTAGGTGGGACTGCCTTGGGATGTTTTGGCAATGAACATGGTCCTTCTTCAAAGACCCTTATATGGTTGTTGGGGATGGTTTTCCGGACGTTTCCAACCAAAATATATTAGTAAACTATTTTAGTAACTGCCATATATGTTTCATCAAAAATAAACACTTAAAACATGCGAAACATACCAAGACACAAAAGATCATTTTAAGGCAAATCTTTTGAACGTTCTTGGGCGTTTGTCCTTCAAACTTCAGGGTAAGTTACACACTGCCTATAAATACTATAATAACTCATATAAGAACATCATATACTCATGAAAAACACATATAGACACATAAAAACACCTGAGAATCCTAGGTGACTAACCGTCGAAGTCTTGGTCATTCCTTGACGTTTGATTTCCAGTGTACCTAAATCTGTAGACACTGCCTCAATTCCACATTATAGACCATTTTAGATTCTTAGAATCTCATGCCAAACATGTTAGACTATAGATTAACCTACGTTATTTTTTAGGTGTCACAAGAAAGGTTGTATATGAATATAGACTACCTAGTGATCTAGCTTCTGTTTATCCAGTAATCCATGTTTTCATGATTAAGAATTGTGATACCGTGTCCATACTTACTATTGAAGGGTTTGGTATGGATGAGTGTCTTTCCTATTAAGAGGTTCCGGTGGAAATCCTTGATAGACAAGTTAAGAAGTTGAGGAACAAAGAGGTGGCCTCCGTGAAATTTCTATGGAAAACCCACCTAATTTAAAGGGAAACATGGGAGGCCGAGGCCGAAATGAAGTCCCAATATCCCTATCTTTTTCCTAACTAAGGTTTATTGTTCCTATTAAAAAGGAAAATAATTAGTACAATTGAATTTGTCTTATTTTGCAAAAATATACATAATTAGGGTAAAAGGTTTATGCCAAAAATGAGTTTACATGAAAAATGCTATTTTTCTTGATTTGCACTTAATTGTATACTCGATGTGTTGTTGCCTTCATGAAATGGTGTTGCGCATGTGATGTGTTGTTAGAAGTTTTGGCATAAGTTACTTGATCATCATGCTGAGCTCATGTTGATATTGCGGAGGAAATTCCTCATGTTGTGATGTTGAGCTCCTATATGTGGTAAACTGTGATTTGATTTGCTATTTGTAAATGACATATTGTTATTTTTATTTAATTTTTAACTCTTGGTGATTAAATATGTTTTTATTGGACTGCTTGTGACGAACCACAAGTACCCCCCATAAGTTAGGGAGAACCGTTAAATCGTCACAAGGCGTACTTGACCTTTTGGGGTCTTGTACAAGCCTTTTTAACTATCTTTCATTACATAAGACATGAAAATTAATGCGAAATTAAAACTTTTCACGACATTTAATATAAAAAGGATTTCTTTTATCAATACTAAGAAAATCTAAACATCACAAGTCAAGCATAAAGACAAGAGATAATATATTAGGGACACGGCCCTTTACATTTGAATGAAATACATACTAAATCTTAATAACAAAACTAAGAAACATAGACTATGTCCTCGAATATATGAGGACATGCCAAGTCTTGAGAGAGTAGATTCTCAAGATTCGCCTTCTAAACTTCTCCTTGCTTCAAAACCTATACTTATAAATTATAGAAAAGTATGGGGTTAGTACAAATACTATACTTAGTCTGGCATATGAAAAAATATGCAAAAAAGTACATTTTAGTATAAACACACGTTCATGCCAAAAATGTAAAACCTTCATGAATATATCAGTATTGCAACACAAGAATTATCATTTAACAGTTAGAGAACAATTTCCATAATTTTAGCAAAAATAACCATTTTACAGTGATATACCAAAATGGTACAGTGAACCCTTTTCTATATTAGAGTGAATTCATTTTATCCCAAAATAGTGAACTTCCAAAGTCAAGCAAAGAGTAATAGAACTCATTTCCTTAGCATTTTCCCTAGCTAAGGTTATCCAAAGACTCACCAAGGTAAGCCATGAAGGAAACGCCCATACACCTCTTTCCATAAACATCTAGGTGATCTCCAAGACTACGAATGTGCTCACTCACCTCGGGAGAACAAGTCCCCATTAAATTACAAGACATTAGAAGAGCACTCAATCTACACACCAACACTTCCCTTTTGGATTTTCTACTTAGTTCATTGAGTAGATGGAGTCCCATTCCACCACCTACCCTAAGTAGTTCACTCTTTAAAAAGACTTAGATCATTCAATTCATATGAGACTCACCAAGACTCCCCTTTCGAAATGCAAACCTAGTGTAATGAATAGACGGTGTCCCATTCCAACACCTACCCTAAGTAGTACACTCTTTTTGAAGACTAGTACTTTCAATTCATATAAGACACAAAAAGATTTCACTTTCAGAATGCCTACCGAGTTCAATGTATAGATAGTGTCCCATTCCACTACCACTTAAGTAGTACACTCTTTTAGGAGACTTAGTTATTTATTACTTTTGTGGGGGTTATCTTAACCGGCATAGACTATGAGAGCTAGACAAGGAATCTCAATATTAAATCCTATCGAAGGAGGGATCCTCACATTCATAGAGTAAGGTCATTCTCATGGCTTTTACATGGCATTTCTAACAAATACACCTATGTGGGCTCATAACTAAGGGATAAGGAGATTGATACTAAGTAACTCATTCTCTACTGACGAGGAGTACCTAACACAAGAGGTACATTGGAATACAACATCTAAACTCACGAAGTGTAACCACCCCTTTTTCATATCCTCTAGTGCAATGAATAGATGGCATCTCATTCCAAAACCTAACCTAAGTAGTACACTCTTTTTGAAGACTTAGTACTTTCAATTCATATAAGACTCAAAAAGACATCACTTTCGGAATGCCTACCTTGTTCAATAGATAGATAGCGTCCCATTCCACTACCACCTAAGTAGTACACTGTTTTAGAAGACTTAGTACTTTTATTAATTTTGTGGGGGTTAGCTTAACCGACATAGACTATGAGAGTTAGACATAGAATCTCAATATTAAATCCTATCGGACGAGGGATCCTCACTTGCCAAGAGTAAGGTCATTCTCATAGCTTTTACATGGCATTTCTAACAAATACACATATGTGGGCGCATAACTAAGGGATAAGAAGATTGCTATTAAGTAACTTATTCTCTACTAAGGAGGAGTACTCATCTAAAGAGGTACATTGGAATACAACATCTCAACTCACGAACTGTAACAACCCTTTCTTCATAGCCTCTCGATCCTAGGCATAACTCCCCACGGATTCTCAACATTTCTTACTATGGGTTAAGGATAACTAGTGGATACCACATCTCGACTCACAAAGGGTGTCCATCCTCCTACCTATGTTCTAAAGCCCTTGGACGACAATGAGATTGCTACTTAACATTTTATCTCAAATTACGAAGAGTGTTCACCCCAAAACTCCCCTTTTCATTAGCATTCTTGAACTTCATTCATTCATACAAAGTGTAAGTGTGTGTACATGTGAGCACACCTTGCACATAGCATCATTTCATTCATCACATTACACACTTCAACATTCTAAACCTATACACTTACATCATTTAGGCATAATCAAATCAAACATACAATTCAAGGTTGATAATACACATTACAAGACCATATTGATTAGCACATCATTTCACACATTAGTCCTTCAAGCCATACTCACAATACATACCAAATGTAGCCAAATACATCAAGTAAACAACGTCACCCAGAAGGTGGACCATACCACTAAAGACCATTTCCTAATAAGAGTTATACAAGAAAAACCAACACACCATTTAACTAAGCTTTAACAACCTACAATAAATTCTACAATATTTCATAATAATATGGCCCTTAGTGCAGTAGCTAAACCATAATAACAACATAAGGATACCAAAACTCAAACATTACACAATCAGGTTCATTTAACCCATTTCTTAAGCTAAAAGTTGGAAATATTCATAAACACGAGTTAATTATGGTTTTGACGTTAAAATCATCAATTAATACTAGAAGCAACATATTTGAATTGTCAAAAAACTTTTACATGAAGACCCATGCTGGGTAAAGTTGTCACATCCTTAGATCACCCCCTAGAATTAACATGGCATACTTAACCTCTCGGAGGTTTTATACAAGTCCATAGTTATCATTCATCGCATCGACATAGTAAATTTAATGGAAAATTTAAAACTTTTCAAAGCACATTATATGCTAGAAACATTACTTCTTATAGGATTTATTACAATTTTTAGTCACATTACAATTAGCTCTTGTTCCCTTAACAATGAGCTAATTTCCTTTTTATTCATTAACTTTCAAAGTAACCCTCTAGAGATACTTGATGCAATGCATCATCTTAAGGACACAATAAAAAAATACATACAATTTATACTAGGGAACACATACCATCATAGAAGTATAGTAGAACATAGACATATTTAAGTCAAGACCTTCATCACATAGACAACAAGATCAACATCATGCATAAAGACTAATATCATGTACATCTTCATAAAAAGTAGTCAAATACTAAAATTTCATGCATAAAGCACACATACATAGTGACATGCATTAGAAAACCTTCCTACAACTTTCTAAGGAGCTATTTTTGCAATGGATAAATATGGGTTCATTATTTCCACCTATCCTAAGTAACCTCCTCTAAATTATTCTAGTTAGGGTCCTAGTCAATTACTTCCATTGGCGATTTTACTTTAGGGAAACTATATCCTTAACCGAAAGAGACCATGTCATGGTAAATATGGAATGTGGTGTCATAAAACCCACACCAAAAGAAGGTTGTCTACCTGCCAAAGTAGAACCAAATATGACATAACTTTCTACGTGGATCCACTAGCTAGTATCCTATGGTGGCAACATATTATGGAACTTAGAGGTACATGTGTAAATCCTCTTTATGCCAAGATTAGGACTTGTAGTTATTCACTTATGGAAACCCAATTTATGCACATGAGTAATTGTGATTATCTACCTCATGAGATTTATGGTGTCCTACGTTCCTACCAAAGGAAGTAACGCACACTCATATTCAAGTTCACATGGTGCTACGCTAAGCTTCCTGTATTGAAAACCTTTATTACTTTTTAATTTATTAAACATACGTTTAGGAGAGTCATCCCCTGATATGTTTAACTCATAGGTCATACATGGAAGTTTATCAACCTAAATCATGTTAAGAATCCCTTCACATGAACATAGAATATGTAAAGAATCATCTAACTTAATGTACACATGAACACACCATTCAACAACATCTTGCAAAAGAACAATTTAGTTGGTTTCCCAAAAATCTCACAGTAAAATGCCAATTATTACAGTGAACATATTTCAAAATTCCAAAAATGCAACATTCAGGCAATTAATAGTAAAATCATGACGATATGATGTACAAAACTTTACCATTACAAGCCTACTATCATGACACCTAGGATCAAGTTTATTCAATGGACTCCAATCCATACTAGGAAACTTATCAAGGACCACATGTGTACAAAAGGAAACATTGAACACTTTTAAGTACATAATCTTAGGGTACTATGCTTCCATACGTAGTCACTAAGCATTTCAAGTTCAAATCATATTATTAGGCTACCATCATGTAAAACCATATCGGAACACATTATTCCAAAAAAATATCATGTCAACCATAAAAACTTCTAGCGCGTTTTAACCATATTATGACACAGATTCTTCAACATGACATGCTATTTCACATAAACTTCATATTTAGCCATAATTGGCATTACATAATCAAGACATACCAAAATTCACGTTCACACGAACTCATTCACACCATAAAACAAAGATAAGCATTTAAAATCACCTTTTCTCCCTTAAGCATAGAGAACATTCTCATCAAAGCAATCATATCTAAAAAATCACCGGACAAGAAAACATAAGAGACAGATCTTATAGAGTTAAGTTCTATATCACGATATGAGAATGATGAAGAAGGGAAACTCTATTGCCCTATAGCTTCTTGTACCATCTGATGTATCACTACTCACCACCAATGCTACAAGACCCTACAAGACGTGGCAATATGAGACTTCTTGGACCCTAAACCACTTTTAAAAAGTTCGTGCTCTAACACCACATTTTTCACATCTGCGGAGCACCCCCTAGAAGTAACATGGCATACTTGCCCTCTTCGATATCTTATACAAGCCCATAGTTATCATTAATCGCATCGACATAGTAAATTTAGCGAAAAATTTAAAACATTTCTTAGCACATCATATGCTAGAAACATTACTTCGAATATATATAAAAATATTAGTCGTAATACATCGTTAGACCCTAAGTCACTTTTCCATCTTAGACTTAACAACTTTGGAGTATATTAGGGACACGACCCTTAATACATAAACTTAAGTACTATATATAAGACTTTACGGTAAACCAAAACATAGGAAATCCTTAGACTTAAGGATTCCTTTCCTTGAGCTTGGGAATCATATATAAAGCTCCTCAATCATAGACATCCCTTTAAGAATCCATAACCTACACTTTGTGTAAAAAGTAGAAAAGAATGAGATTAGTACGAGAATGCACTAAGTATTGCAACAATGCAAAAACATGCATTTAGAAGGGACATTTTTTTGAAATTATACTTCATGCCTTTTTGAGTAAATCTTTATAAAACCTTTACAAAATAGCATTCATATCATTTGTGTACTTCATATAAATATATTCAAAAGCCAAACATTTCATAGGTTCACATGTAGGATTTATTAAATTTTTGAGTAACATTATAGTAAGCTCTTCTTCCCTTAACAGTGAGCTAATTTCCTTTTTATTCATTACTTCCCAAGTAAACCTCTAGAGATACTTGATCTAATGCTTCACGATAAGGCCATAAGAAAACATACATACAATGTATACAAGGCAACACATACCATCATAGAAGTATAGTACAACATAGGTATAGTTAATTCAAGAACTTCATCATATAGTCAACAAGGTCAACATCATGCATAAAGACCCATATCATACACATCTTCATAACAAGTAGACAAATACTACAATGTCATGCATGAAGAGCACATACATAGTGACATGCATTAGAACACCTTCCTAGAAATTCATAGGAAGCTACTTGTGCAATGTCTAGATGGGTTCATTACTTCCATCTATACTAAGTAACCTCCCTTAAGTTATTCTAGTTAGGGTCCTAGTAATTTACTTTCAATGTCCATTTTAATTTAGGGAAACTATAGCCTTAACCGACATAGATCATGTGATGCTAAACATGTAATCCGGTGTCATAAAATCTCACTCCGAAAGAAGCTGGTCTACTGGCCAATGTAGAACCAAATGTTACATAGCTTTCTTGGTGTATCAAGTAGCTAGTATCCTATGGTAGCAACATAGTTATGGAATTTTGAGGTACATGTGAAAACCTTCTTTATGCCAAGATTAGGCATTGTCGTTATTTACTTATGGAAACCCTATTTATTCACATCGAGGAATTGTGGTTATCCACATCATGAGATTTATGTTGACTGACCTTACTACCATAGGAAGGGACACACACTAATATTCAATTTCACTTGGGTCTAAGCTAAGTTCCCTTCATTGAAAACCTTTATTATATTTTTACTTTTTTAGGAGATTCATCCCCTCGTATGCTTAACTCATAAGTCAAACATGGAAGTTCATCAACCTAAATAATATAAAGAATCCCTACACATGAAAATAGCATATGTAAAGCATCATCTAGTTTAGGGTACACATGAACACACCATTTAAGGCCCCTCTCTTGACAAGGTCTTCATACATGTGTGTGTATATACATTTATGTGAGAAAACCTTTCACATAACACATTAACACACATTTTCATACATACATATTCATGAATATAGAAACAAAAACTAGAACTAGCCTATCAAGGTGTACATGTTCAATGCATAGGCAAAGTCCCATACCCTTTCCAATACTAGTATACTTATCAAGTAATCCTAGCAAAGGAAACACATATAATGCTTTCATAAACATCATATTACCATGTATAATAGTAGACACTATTGAATATGAGAACTACCTTTCATTTAGACACCATGACCTATACCACTAGTAACGTGCATGTAAAGTGAGTTTGTGTGTACATTGGTCAACATTATCACATAATGTCTATTAAGAACAGATTGAGGAAGCCACCCTCTTAGACTGTAGATTTCATTCCAGCATAAACCACACAACACACAATAGCATAGGAGACAAGAAAACTTCATATTACACTTAAGAATCCTTTCTTGTGCTATTAATGCATTCACATAGGTGTACATAGGCCAAGGATTATAAACAATGTTTAACTCATCAACGGAAGCACCTATACTTTACCCTAACATGGATATACACATGCTTTCACTGTAGACATACTACCGAATTACAACTAAAATAGAAACGTAGGCACAAGGTTCACATAGTATCATCATAGGCACAACTTCATATATTCATCTATTTGCAATTATTGGCATGGTCAACACATATATAGATTGAGAATAAAGTAAACACCTCCACCATAGTGGACCATACCACACAATGCCATTCAAGGCTTCATCAACATTACTATAAAGAAATAGAGAAGTAGAAGAGTAGAGGAATTCATACCAATCCTTTAGTCTTTGGTCATCATTGACCATTACTACTGTCTTATAAATAAATCAAGTATAGGGCAATGGTTAAGGTACGATAAACATACGTAAAGTTAAACATAAGCTACTACAACGCCATGCTACAGCTAGTACATAATTTCATTAACATGCTAAAATGTAGAAGGACATATATCATCAACAAACTTCACTTGAACGAATAACAGATCATATTTCATCAATAATGTCAATCCAAGGCAATATCTAATCATACACTTATTCATATTGAAATCATGCTTAAAACATTTCAAAATCAAGCTACTATCCTAGGCATTAAACTATCAATTCAATGTAGAGTAGAGAGAGTAAATCATCTTGTTAATTCTACAAAAGTATTAATCATAAATCATATTTTACCAATAAATTACATGCTACGAAGTAGCTAATAAGATCATATTCTAGATTAGGCTCTACTACAATTTCCATTAAGGTCGACACAAGCATGCTTCATATTAGGAGTTCATGGAAGTAAGTTTACATAGGTTAAATCTATTCAATCTATCTTTAATTGATCCATATTGGATTCATTACATATAATTCATCCTCATTTTAGGTTATAGGAAACAGCTGTAGACATTAACCATGATCAACTCATACAACAATTAACCTAACGTCAAGATCACAAGTAACAACTCCATAGACTAGAAGAACCTAGATCAATACAAACCAAAATTTCTTTACTTTGATCATACATTATTTATATACACAATTCAACCATGGTATTAGCCTAAAAGAGCAGCTTCAAGAACCACGACATAATCAAAATTAACTTTTTTAATCAATTGAGGACCCACATTATAATGATCATAATGAAGACTAGTCTAGGCATGTTCAAACCTTCATGCATTCATTCACATTGGTAATTCATCAACGATTCATCATCAATGTACATAATTAACAATATACATTATCATATTAACATAATTGAATCACAAATAGACATGCATAAGATCAAGATCATAATGTCATACATAGGCTAAAGTCGAGTTTGTGAAAGTTGCATGGGTTCATTATGCAGTAGGGTTGAAAATCAAGTCCAAATCAGTATGTAATCATCAATATATTCATATTATACTTTTTAAATCAATTTAAGAAAGAACACATGGTAGAATGAAGAAGAAGAACTTGATCATATTTTTCTCTTTGAAAACTTTAATATTAACTCTCTAGATGAAAGGATAGTTAGAGATGAAAGATTACCATACTTGTGTCCATAGAAAAGTTTTCAGTTTTAAAACGAACTGATCTGTGTTAATTTCTTCAGTTGTCTGCTTCTAGTCCTGCCATTTCCGGTTGACTTTCTAATCTCCCAATTCTTGATAGATAAGATAAAATATTTTATTCCAAAAAAAAACATAAAATTAAAATTTTATGAAAAATAAACTTTCAAGAAATAGTATTTTGAAAAAAATTACTGCAAAGTATCATGTCACGTCAGTCTTCGCAAACTTCTTTGAGTTTGATGCTTAGAGGTCTATCTGATTATTCCCTGCGGAATATTCATAGTCCTCAAGACTATCGACAGACCCATGTTGAATTTTTGAGGTCATACCCAAAATTTCTGTCCCTGTTAACTGTCTTTGCTCATCTTGAACTACCAGTAAGTAAATCACAGAATTTTAAAGATCCTCTAGGAAATTCATTCGTAGTTGCGAACTTCAAAGTAACCTCAATCTTTACTTGTTGAAAGAAAAACTTCTTCCTTGAGAATTTTTGCGTCCCTCTTAAAAATTATGCCGCAGTTTCCATTGCAAAGAGGAATAAAAATCTTAAAGGAAAAATGACCGAACCGTTGCGGCGTCTAAATATCTCGTTGGAGTAGGAATCAGATCAAATGTAGTTCCCCATAAAAGGTTAACGAAAATAAGAGATTTTACAAAGAAACTAACCGAGTCCGATATAGGAAACCTATGTATCTCATTCTTACGAATTCAAGTCAAACATATTTCAAATACAAATAAATGTTAAAAGAGATAAATGAGGTGATCGAGGCCAACATAGACCGCCTACGTATCTCATTATTAAGAATTAAGGTCAGACAATGTTCATTACAAGAGGGATAAAATTTGAAACCAAGAATTTACAAGAAAAAACAAAATGAATACAAGGAAACGAGAGAAAACAAATTAAACTTCAAATGTAGTATCTATTGACAGCGTCTGAGTTGATCAGTTTCGGCGATATGGTGCCATCCACCTCGGATAGGAGGAAAGCACCTCCAGATAATACCTTGCGAACCATGTAATTTCTTTGACAACTTGGTGCAAATTTCCCTTTTTACTCATCTTCATGATGAAAAAAGCGCTAAGGACCAATTGACCAATTTCAAAAATCTTGCCTTTCACTCTCTTATGGATAGCATGAATCATTTTTTGTCGATATAGCTGACCATGACAAATAACAACCATTTTCTTCTCATTAATCAAAGTTAAATGGTCAATCCGCTTTCTGACTCATTCATCATTACTCAACTCAGCTTCTTCTATGAGTCTCAAGGACGGTAACTCAACTTTAGCAAGTATGTCTATTTCTATCCCATAAACTAGTAAGTATGGATTGGCTACAATCAATGTTCTAATAGTCATTTGGTATCACAACAAAGCATATAGTAATATCTCATGCCAACCTCCACGATTGTCGATAATTTTCCTCAAAATCTTCTTCATATTCTTATTGCCGGCCTCTACAGCTCTGTTACTTTGAGGAGGATAAGAGGTTGAGTTTCGGTGAGTTATATTAAATTGGTCACATATCTCTCTCATCAAGTGTCTGTTGATATTTGCACCATAATAAGTAATAATGGATTTTGTTATCCAAATCTGCATATCAAATTTGCGAACAAACTCAGCTAGAACATTCTTTGTCACCGACTTGTAAGAAGCTGCTTCCACCCACTTGGTGAAGTAGTCAATGGAGACCAAATAAATCTGTGTTCGTTAAAGACAGCTGGTTCTATTGGACCGATGACATCCATGCCCCAAACTATAAAATTCAAAGGTGAACTCATATCATTGAGTTCTTGATGCGGTAATCGGATCAGATCACCATGAACATGACACTTATGACATCTCTGCACAAACTTGTAACAATCATGCTCCATACTCATCCAAAAATAACCAGCTCAAAAAAATCTTCCATTCCAGAGTGAGTCCATTCATGTGCGTACCAAGTCAAAGCTCGTTCCTTCTTTCCTTTTTCGTCACGTTGGCCAAGTATAAATCTAACATAATTATATGAGACAGACAAATACAAGAACAAAGGACTCCCTTCTCGCAGAGAAACCAACACCGATTAATTGGATAAGTAGCTTTTGATAGCATCGAAACCGATCTAACATTCTTCGGTCAACTTTGTCGAAGCATGTTTCTTCAACTACTTAAAGATCACACACCTCAGTGGATTGAGCTATGACTCGACTGATTTGGTTCAACCTCCCTAAGAAACTAATCACTTCCTTCTTCTTTGGAAGAAGATTTAACTATTGAATTTCCTTAATCATAGTAGAGTCAAGCTCAATACCCCGTCTGATGACTATAAATCCCAACAACTTTCTGGCCGGCACCAAAAGCACATTTAGCGGGATTTAACTTCAATTTATAACAAAGAAGATGGTCGAAGAACTTCTTTTAATGCGTCATGTGGTCCGACTTCTCGTGGGATTTTATTATGAAGTTATCTACATACACCTCGATCTCCTTATGAATCATGTCATGATATATTATCCTCATAGCCCTTATGTAAGTAGCACCAACATTTTTGAGATTGAATGGCATCACTCTGTAGTACCATACACTTCAAGGCGTAAACAAAGCTTTTTTTTCTACATCTTCCTCGTCCATAAGTATCTAATTATAACCTACGTAACAATCCACAAAAGACTGCATTTCATGCTTAGTATAGTTATCGATTAGAATGTTAATATTCGTCAACAGAAAATTATCCTCTTGGCTGTCTTTGTTGAGATCCCTATAATCGACACATATCCTTATCTTCCCATCTTTTTTAGTGACCGGAACAACATTGGTCAACCAAGTCGAGTATTGCATGACTTCCACAAATCGAGATTTGATCTGTTTGGTGGTGTCTTCTTTAATCTTAAAACTTAACTCAAGCTTGAACATACAAAACTTCTTTTTCACTAGATTGAACCATGGATTAATCGACAACTTGTAGGAACCACATTGGTAATCATCCCTAGCATGCCGCTGACCTCTTACACGAATGCATCAATGAATTCAGTAAGCATTGAAACAAATTATTTATTTCCCTAGCATCCCTAGCATGCCGCTGATTTTATCCTCTTTTACACACTCTTGGTCTCCCAGATTAACAATTTGAACTTCTTCCAAATTACGCTTATGCTTATTTTTTGAACTGCGAAATTCTTCAGCAACATATTTTTATATGTTGCCTTTTTAAATATCATGGCAGAATTTTAAGATTCAAGCAATTCAATTAAAAAGTAAAATTGTGGGTCTCGGGCCTCTTCTAGATTGCCATCGATTTTCAAAACATTCATAAACAATGTCATTCAACCTAGACGATTGGGAATAAAGATTGGCGTAGAAGTCCAGTTCTGCAGTTATTCTCCAGGATCATCAACACAGATACAACCCACCTTGACATCATCCTCTATGACAGCATCGACCTCTTCAAAAGGTCGTAGATTCCTTTGCATGAGGCCATCACGATTGGCGTACTCCTTGACTGAAAATGATTGATACAGATCTGGGATTTACTTAGCTAATACCCTATCACTACTCTTCTTGACCTTCATCTGATCATCTGTGAGGGCTTACCACAAAACAAATTTTGCTCCTTTGACGGGTACTATATTAGGCTAAATAATTCCTTGGGAATTCGTTCCCAATAAAAAACCTGGTTCAAACCCATTCTGCAACATGACAGTGGCGATCATCTTGTACACGGCAGGCATAGGAAAGTGTGAGGCCAAATCCTCACCGATGGCATTTACCAATTCCACTATGTAGAAATTAGTGCCTCATGAGAATTCATCAAATACTGGCGCATGCCGGCTGGAGTGACTTCGTTCACCGTGAATATCCAGTTCTTCGTTTTTCAATGCTTCATTATCTGGTGGAGAGTAGAAGGCACAACCCCTTCCATATGGATGAAAGGCTTTCCCAAAAGAAGTTTATAGTTTGTATCGATGTCTAAAAACTCAAACTGTGCACTGAACATTGTGGGACCCATATGGATGACCAAATTCACCGCTCCCAATATGTCTCTTTGTACCCCGTTGAAGGTTATTACATTGACTTTGATTTGTTCAGGCTTCCCCTAGTGAAACCTTAGTTTCCTTAAAGTCGACAGTGGGCAAATGTTTATACAAGACTCGTCATCCATCACGACACGGTTTATAAACCTTTCACGACATATGACAGTGATATGCAATGTATTGTTGTGCCACCTCCCTTCAAATGGAAACTCTTTGTCACAGAAGCTAATTTGATTCCCTCGGATAACTAGGTAGACCATAGGCACGATATTATCACTGCTTGTGCCCGCGGGTAGATATGTGTCATTAGATCCTTCATCGAGGCCTACCTATGCAGCTAGGAGATCATTAACTGGGCCCATAAAGAAATTTGAGCAGGGGTTTTCTCCAAATGTTTAATAATCGAGTATTCCTTTGGATGCATCTTTCTCAAGATTATTCAGCTTCGCCTTCACATATTGGCCTCAGTCCTTGATCCTTTTTCTTCCCTCCAGCAAACTCTTCGGGAGTATAACACCTACAAGATCGGGTCATACCCTGAGCGGCAGCGGTTTCAATCTCAAACTTCGGCCTGGCAGGAATTTCTAATGGCACCAATGCAACAACTCTAAAACAAATTAGGTGAAACTAGATCCTAACACTTGTTTGATTAGGTTCAAAAGTCCTAAAGTTGTCTATAATGATGTTTTTAGGTAGTTTCAAAAGTTTGGAGGTCAAACGCCCAAGAACTTCGTTAATGCTCGAAAGGTTTTCCTTAAAATGTGTTTATGTTCCATAGTATGTTTCGTCAAGTTTTACATATTGTTTTTGATAAATTTGATGTGATATGTCCTTAACATGTGTACAAATATATTTCTGTTTAAAACCTCTGGGTAAAACTCCCCAAGAACAAACCAAGGGGTCCTTGAGGAGGACCCAACTCCTAGACAAAAGCTGTAAAAACTAGCCCCACCTAGGATTGCAATCGTCGCATAGAAGGTGGAGGGCGTAGGTTGACACTTAGTCTGGCAAAATTTATATCTCATTTGGATACTCTTTGACTCAAACAACGGACCTACAAGACGGTCCGTTTGTTGGGCTACGAGGCATAGGTAAATTGTCATAATTTGAGAACTGCAATTTTAATGCAAGGTCTCTGCCAGCTTGATGGTAGTTTGGGGTTTTAACCTAGCCTTCCTGAAAATAGTTGGACGACTTATAAAAGGTCATTTGGGTATATAACTGATTTTATATGTCTTTAACACTTAGATGAATTCATTATTTCTAAATTAAAATCCAAAACCTCTAAAGAAATTTTTAGAACACCATTGAAGCTTGAAGGGAGCTTGGAGATTGGAGGCTCATTTCTCCATCAAATCTTCTCAATTTTAGTGGATTAGAATCAATTAAGGCATGAATTTCATCTTTTAATCTCTTTTCTTCAAGGATCCAAGCTTCGAAGTGTTTTTCAAAGACTTCTCAAACCATGTATTTCTAAATTGTAATCTAGATATGAGTTCTTGCATAAAAAATTTTGAATTAATGTAATTTAATTTAATTGATGATAATTATATTATTTTAAACTAAAAACATTATGAACCCATTGAATAAATGAATCCCTAGTTTCGACTATTTTGTGGGTTATTTGATCATGTCTTTATACTATTCAAGTCATGTGTAGTTTGATTAGAGCTATTGAATTATGAAAGAATCATGCTACAATTGTATGTAGTCCGCCCTAAATCTATAAATACATATTGTATTATCTGTGATTCATCACATATTGTTATAACGAGTTGGTTGAACTGCCTATATATTGGAGTTGTGAGATAAGAATGGTGGTGTGTTGACCTAACTTTTTTCAATATTATGTGGTATAGTTTTAGATGAGGAGATTTGGTATGGTCCTCTAATGGTGGACGTGCTTATGAGCTATACTTGTGAATAATGTGGCCTTGTCGGCATTACTTTATGAATTGTTAAACGATGTGGCGTTGTTGGCATTAATTGATTGATTATTGATTTATCATGTTATAACTTGAATATGTGAGTATTGTGAAGGTATTGATGATTTCTATATGGATGTTAAGTCAAAGCATGAGTTCTTCTAGTAGATGATATGTATCTCTAGTAGGCTATATTGAAATACTTATGTTTATTGCTTTATGTTGAAGTATGATGCTTCTATATGCATTATGTGAGACTTGTGATGACTTAGATTGATGATACTAAAGTGGACCCTCTTTGGTAATGTGTAATGTGATTTTGTTATGAACAAGTTATGGTACCTCTTCATGTGCTCCTTTCACTACAACAAATTAGTGTTTAGCAAAGGACACAATCCGTCACTATATATTGAAAATCTTTCACTTATCAGGATTAGTGATGGATTAGCAACAGAGTTGATTGTTGCTATTACGCTCATTAGTAAGATCTTACTAACGAAAAATGAATTTCGTCACATGTTTAGCGTTGTCATAGGGTCTAAACATTTCCTTCGCCATATTTTAGTGATGGACTTAGTCGTCATTATATTTATATAATTTTTTTATAATTTCATAATTCTATAATAAAAATTGTGTTTTGTCACAAGTTTAGTGATGTCATAGTGACAAAATATTTTTGTTGCCACATGTTAGCGACAGACTCATTCGTCATTATATTTATACAATTTTGTTGGTAATTTCATAATTCATTTCATTATTTTGGAAAAATTTGTAACAAAATTTCCATTGCGACATATTTTATTACAAAATATGAGTCCTTTTATAATTTGTCGCTAATCCGTCTCCTACATTCTTTTCATAAAAACGAAGAAAAAGTCACTAAATTTTTTGCTAAAAATTTTTCTTATAAAATTATTTGATTTGGTTACTTTGAATTTGAAGTGCATAAATTAATTAAAATTAAAATTACTTATACTCAAACATTAACAAACATACATATAACATAATACTCATAGATGATTCATAACATATAAATAGAAAAGTCCAGAACAACATATTTGTATTTAAAAAAATCCAAAGAAAATTATCAAGTACTCTTAGTTGAACATACATTCATCAAAATGTTACTACACAAAATTTGTAGTTTCAAAAAAGTATGACATTATCAAAAACAAAAGTTGTCGGAGACTAAGGGATACGATGGTTACTTGTAATTGGGGTATCAACCTCGTCCACATTACTAGAAGAAGGCATGGGTGCTACATTCGGTGCTAAACTAAGTTCCCAATATTAAAAAGCCTTTATTAAATTTATTTATAAAACATAGGATTAGTATATTCATTATTCATATTCTTATAGAATATTCAAGCACCTATCTAGTTTTAGAGTACTCTAAGGCACCCCTCTCAAGGACCCTCTACTTATTACAAAATCATACATGTTCCCAACTATATACATAGATATGAACAACATTTCACCTAACACATTAAAACCACACATGAACATACATTCATATTCATGCACATATAGAAACGAAAACTAGAACTATCTTATCAAGGTACACATGTGCAATGGGTAGGTAAAGTCCCATTCCCTTGCCCATACTAGTACTCCTATCAATTAATCCTAGCTAAGGAAATACATATCATGCTTTCATAAACATCATCTTATACATATTAGTAGACACTAGTGAATATGAGAACTACATTTCATTTAGACACCATGACCTATACTACATGTAACATGCATGTAAAGTGAGTATGTGTACATTGGTCAACATTATCATATAATGGATATAAATAATATAATGAGGCATACACCCTCTTAGACCACAATACTCTGCAATCATTGACCACACCACGCACAATAGCATAGGAGACAATAAACTTCATATTACACTTAGGACTCCTAACTTTTACAATTCATGCATTCACATAGGGGTATATCGGTAAGGAATTATTAACCATTTTAAATCATCAATGGCAGCACCTATACTTTATCCTAACATGGATATACACATGCTCATTAAATAGCCATACACCTTAGAGCACAACTCGAATAGGAAAGTAGTCATAATCTTCACATAATAACATCATAAGCATATGTTAATATATTCATCAATTTGCCTTCATGGCCATGGTAAACACATATATAATGACAATAAAGGAAACCCCGCCATCATAAGTGGACCATACCACACAATGCCATACAAGTCTTCGTCAACTACATTAATATAGAAGAGTGGTCAGGAAAAGTTGATATACCAATTGATCAACCCTTTTGACCAACATTCATAAATGCACCCTTTTCATAAATAATACATATATAGGACAGTATCTAAAGGTACTTTAATCAGAAAATAAACCATATACAATTCTCTACAATTTTATATTACAATCTAATACATTAAAGTACAAGAACATAGATTTTTAATCCAATTCACTTGCATTGATCATCACTTATATTTCATTAATGGCATAAGTCTAGGTCTGTATCTAACCATACACTAAATCATAGAGAAATCATGCTTAAAGCACTTAAAGATCAAGCTACAACATAGGTATTAGATTTGTCAATTTGTTAGGGTATAGAGAGGAATTAACCATCACTATTGATTATCTAAAGTCATGATCATCAATCATATTTTTACAATAATGTACATGTTAGGAATTAGCTAATGAAATCAGAGTCTAGATGAGACACTTCTACAATTACCATTAAGGTTGACACAAGCATGCGTCATATAAGGAGTTCATGGAAGGTACGTTTACATAGGTTAATCCTATTTAAACAATCATGAATTGAACCATATTGTATTCATTGCATACAATTCATTCTCATATTTAGTTATAGGCAGCAGCTATAGACATTAACCATGCTCAATTCATATAACAACTAACGTAACGTCAAGATCACAAGATACAACTCCATATACTAGAAGAACTTAGATTAATTCAAACCAAGCCTTCTTTATTTCGATCATACAATATTAATATCAACAATTAAACCATAATATTCACCTAAAACAGTTGCTACAAGAACCACAACATAATCGAGTTCAACATTTAATCAAAAAAAGGGTCATGTCATAGTGAATTCCTAGAATACTAAGCTAGGCATCAATTCTTCATTCATGGATCCACATGGATCGTTCATCATAAAATCATGATCAATTCATGTAAATAACAGTAGATACAACAGCTTCAACTTAATAGAATCATAACTCAATTGATAGCAAGCCAACATCACAAAGACCATGCAAGGCTAAATCATTTTGGTGATAGAGAATGGCTTCATCATGAAATTTGATTTAAAACCACTTCCAAATCAGTAGATAATCATCAATACATTCATATTATGCATTTTAAATCAGTATAAGAAAGAACCCATTGTTGACTTAAGAAGAAAGCGTTTGATCATATTTTTGTCTATTAATATCTTTAAGAATGGCTCTTTAGATGAAAAGATAACTAGATCTAAACATCACCATACCTTTGTCTAGTTGAAAACCCCTAAAACTTGATGATTCATCCATACAAAACCCAGCTACAGGAAGTTCTTGAGCTTCACAAACAGTGGAGGTTTGAAGGGAAATTATTTTGGAGGGAAAGGCTTCAATCGTGTGCGAGGATATTAGAATGGGGTGATCACGTTTTGTATGACATATTCACCCAAAAATATCATAATAAACCTATTAGGGTCAGGTTAGGACGTAGGGTGAATTTACCATTCACCCTTTTAAAGAAACAGACGCACCTGCAACTTGCGGTGCACAACCGATGGAGGCAATGACGAGGCATCATGTTATCGACGGTCCTGGCTTCCATCGCAAGGCACTTAGCTAATTCATGGCTTTTGACCTTCACCATGAGTCATGATGTTTCCCGTGGGTTCTTGGACATTAAATAGTCCAAAATGATGTCTTCCTTTCATGTCACAATAATTTCAAGAGCGCCCACTTGGCCGTGGTTGTCACGGCCAGGGAGAAACACTTAAATGTAACCGGCATCGTCGTCCTCGGAGAGGACTAAGAGTATCCTCTTATCATTCGTCATAAAATTTCATTGGCTAAAAATTCGGACAAACTAAAATCTTCATATACATAGTGAGGTTTACATAGATCTCTCGCATACTACATATGGGGTTTACATAAACTCCTCATATAGGAAGCTTACATAGGCTTCTATTTTATTTAACATAATAAACACATAAGAAGTTAGTGTAATAATTCCGTCCTACATTAACTATCTAAATGAACTACAATATTTTTTAATAGAATTTACAAAAGTATATATTATCGTATAGGGCTTACAACAAATGTCATGAAGAATAAGGAAGCAACGAGTGTCTTTTAGCCTATATCAATACTATTAAGGTAGATCAAAGGCACCATCCTCCAACATGGAGGACACACTAACTACTTGGAGGAAGAATTCCATGTGTCCTTGCAAAGTGGCTAGATTCTCTTCAATGGCCGGAACCTACTATGTTTGGGAAAATTGAAGAAATATGGGTTATTACAAATCATATGTACTAAGTATGATTCTTATGCATAAAATCATTAATGCGTGATAAAAGGGCACAATGTAGACAAAACTATGCTTTATATCCATTAAATATACATGCACATATATGGAACATTATATGCTACCTAACATGATATTAACCCAACACATAAACAACCTACAAAAAATACTTGTGTAATGCCAAGAATATGACCCCATAACTCAATCCAAAGCTAAGAATAACCTTGAGTCACTTACAAAATGCTTACAAAATAATCTCATACTTAATCATAGCATGCTTGACTGATAAGGCCATATAAAGCATAACATACATAACATGTAACCAACTTGATCACACAACCAACTACTAGAATCATCCTTTAGGATCCCATATGTGAAATGACTAAGAGAGGTCTCATACCCTCCCTCACCCCATGTAGTAACCATAACCCTAATAATATTTTGCATGCTTGACTTATTCATTTACCTTATTAGATTTGGTAAAGTAGTGCAATAACATACTTGAGACCATGTTATCAACAAGGAAATCAATGTTCTTTTCGAACACCAAAAATAAAAGGTAATTGCCTAAGATGTAACCAATTTTACATAGCTATCTTTGTGGATCCACTAAGCTATAGTCCCATGCGGAACATATTTAAGGGTCAAGGAGATTGTTATAAGAAAACATTACTTTCTAACATTGAGGTTTCCATCTCATGAGACAACACATATCTTTGGAGTCGGGACTTACTTAACGTGAAAAAACCCATATGGGTGGCCGGACATACTAAACATGAGACCTCCATCTCATTTACATGCCCATTTGGTGTTAAACATCAATTCCCTTTAGTAACCATCATACTCTTCATACAAGATTACATTAGCCTCTTCTAGACCTCTATTTGAATATCTTATTATAATAGCTCATACGTATTCATAATTGAGAACTATCTTTTCACTTTAGAAAAAAACATGCATCTGAGTAAACCTTCCAATCAACACTTTATTAGATGCATGTTGAACTACATTCAATCATATATTAATATCATAACATACTGGCATGCTTAATAACAAATTCAGTAGTCTAGGGTTAAGGATGAGAAATACTTGCTATCAAAATCATAACAAACATTAGACATAGAAGAGATACAAAATAAATAAATCATCCATCGTAATTGAATTCAAGAAGAATCAACCTTCATACCTTCTTGCACATTCATTGACTCCATACTTCAATTACCAAAAAACACATATCCAATGCATGATTAGGTAACTTTTAGAAGTAATACATAGCAATTACTATTTTACACATTCATATACTCATCATCTTTTACATTTATTATAGAACAACAAGATTTAATTAGTGTCGGAAAGAACAAGGGTTCAAAGGGGCGATCGTGAGTCATAAACATCAATTGACCATTAATACTTAGTTAGACAATAATAAAAGACTATATTCATCACAATTGATTAAGATTTTTCAATTTTAAAATAAAACTCATGTCTAGATTGAAACCCTATGTTTTGGAAAAGTTGAAAATCATCTACAATGTCCTCTTTAATTAACCTCATTAAGGAATTGATAAAAGAACAAGTCATGACCTATTAGACCCCGACCTACAGTTCGAAGATTAGTCGATGTTAGTCATTCCCCTACTTAGTGCACATTCGTCGATAAGTTCTGAGACTGGTCTTTTGGACCATTTTTCTGCAAAGTATCTAAGGCTGTGGATACAGAGCCATCAACGCTCCATCAATTCGAAACCCTAGATGGCTATTGTCTATGAAAGATTTTTAGTCATTTTGGAAAGGACCTCATAAAGGACCCTTACGATGGTCATTTGGGATTTGTACCCGGACCTTTTGGACCTAAACATATTCTAATTTATCTTTAACATCGTCCTATTAAATTTCATTGACTTTTTGACTCTTCAAACTGCATAAAACATGCAAAGCCACACTAACCACTATTTCACTAGTCTCTTTACGTCATGGACGTTTTTTGATGTTTTTGAATTTAAAACTTCTTAAATGGTTTATATACAATATTTTAGACCTTACATCATTCTAATGGACCTTAGTTAAACATGTAAGATTCTAGATTTGATCATAGAGTTACAGAGTTTGACATTATCCCCCCTTAGGAATATTCATACTCGAATGACACTAAAATCTATTGTAGGGAAAAGATAGACTCAATATTGGCAATGTAACACCCTATAAACAAACTAAGGTGAACTAGAGATTCATGAATGTTTGGAGTTTTAGTTTTGTGCTAGAATGACTTAAAATGGAGTTCTTAGGCAGTATGTGAAGTTTAGTTAAGTTTGGAGGTCAAACATTCGAGAACGTCCATGACGTTTGAAAGGTGTTCCTTAAATTATGCTAGAGTGTCTTCGTGTTTATTGTTAAGATTTACGTGTTCGTTTTAATCGAAATTGATGTGGGATGTTCCTAAGAACCATAAGTCTATGTTTAGGGGTTTAAAGTACGTGTACGACCCCATCTAGGACCCATGAGAGGTCCAAGAAAAGGACACATGACTTACCACCAAAGCTACCAAAGCACAACTCAATCAACGCCTAGCAGCCTAGGGGCCGTAGTCAAAACGATGCCCCATCGTCTAGGGGCGTAGGTCATTTATGTGAGTGGGAGATCAACACACCAGATGCTGCTTCTGACCTAAATGACACCCATGAAGCATGGGTCGTCGTTTAATCGATGCCCTGTTGCATGGGTCCATCGATGGATCTTGCAAAAACTGTAACGTTTTCACTGTTCTTTGCTTGGGGTGTTTTGTAAATTAAGAACAAGTCTTTTATGACCATAGGATGATATTTGTAGGGTTTATAAGTTATATTAGATTAGTTTTAAGTGCTAGACCAAAACTAGACCCCTCACTTCAAATAGTAAAACTATCTCTCTAAAGACAAACTCTCTTAAGTAACTATTGGAGCTAAGTATCAAGGAAGAGATAGGAGGTCTGGTTGGACGTGTTTATTTATTAAAATTAGTTGGTTTCCTTCTAATTGAGGTATGGTAGTCATCCTTGAACCTTCTTCCATTCAAGGAGTCATTCCTAAAAGATCTCAAAAAGGGTTTTCAAACTCTATCTTCTTTTACTTTTGATTCTAAGGGAAACAAGAAGGGTTATTTTTCTCCATCGATCTTCAACAAATAACCAGGTACGGGAACTATTCACCTTTTAGATTACGTTCACCAAAGGGTTCATCGAAAATTGATTTAAAAAGATGAGTTTCATATGGGTTTCTTTCTATTACGAATTTTACCTTCTGAATTGTATTGTATTATCATGATTATAATATGATGTATTATGATTCAATTATTCTAGTTCCTAATGAATTAATCCTAGTATGTAGAATAGATAATGAAATTGAGCGAAGTCTGTCACCCTAGGTTATAACTAGTGTTGAATTGAGTTTTAGTGATGCAATTGGCTTCATTATTATGTTAATTGGTATTAATGTTATTACATCTATTATTAGATTGAATTCGTTCATTGATGGTAAGCCCAAAATGGTTGCTTTTGAAGAAGATTGGGTAAGTCTTGATATCATAAACCATTTACTTCAATTATGATAATTTCTACTTGGTGATGATGTTCAATTGAAGTTATATTGTGATTTGATTAAGTATCTTTAGTATGATGATGAAATTTAGATGTCTTGATTTTATGATTATGAGATTATTCTTAAGATGATTTAATATAAGGCTGGTTATGAAGTACCTATGTGACTTATTATATTATGGTGATGTTAATGTTCTAATGTCAATTGTGAAGGGTTGTTTTTAAAGATGTTCTCATGAATTTCCATTTGAGCTGATGACTATGACTATATAATAAGCTACTCTCTTATGACCAAAACTAAGTTATGATTGCTAAAGAATAACATTTCAAAAGGGACTCTATCTTAGCACCTAGTGAACTAGTAGTGAGGAGTGTCCTTTTCCACATACGGAAGGTAGGATCACTATTGTACTCGTGAGCATGGAGACTATAATACATGTAGCATAAAGAGGGTCCCAAAAACAGCTCCTAGTTCTTGAACTATGTTTCCCCCAAAGGAATACTAGGCAGTGGATCCACCTAAAATATATGTTCATGTTCTGGTACTACCTAGCCAAATAGTCTACCTTCTTTCGATGTAGGATTTCGTGACACAAGATTACACATAAGCGTATGTGGTCTATCTCGTTTAAGGAAAAATATTCCCAAACGTAAAAATGAAGTAATAGTGTTAACTCTAACAAGGAGGACTTAAAGGGGTTTTACATAGTCTAGGTAGGGTTTGGGACATTACCCATACATTGCACTAGTTGGCCTTGAGGGAAATCCTAGGAAGTCATTCTTATGTTTTATGCGCTTGTGAGATAAATGTTACACTTATGTTGATTTATTTTGTTAATGGCCTATATTACTAAATGTGAGGATGTACACTTATAATGATATTATATGTGAAGTTTGACATTATTCATGATCCTCTGTCTAGTTTCCTTGGTAGAGTGAGGTTATGGGGCTTCACTAGAACATTCCACTAGTAGACATGGAGAAGGGTTATGGATAAGGGTTTTAATTATGATGTTTTTTTATGGACACATTAATATGCTTTGTGTCTATGACATGATGTTAATGTTTCATTGTCTATGAATTCTATTACGCTATGAACATGTTGACTTGGCTTAACTTGAGTAGGCGGTTATTGTGTCTAATATGCTTGTATCATAAGAAGTGTATGAGTATTTGCTTATATGTGTTCTTGGGTTATGCATAAGACTTTTCAATGTAGTTTTGTATGATTTAAAAGAATTTCATTTTCAGCATGATTTCTATATTGTGTATGAATATGTTTCAGTACTTCATACAAGTGATGTGCTAACACAATGTAACATTTCGAATATCCAAGACGGGTCTTAATGACTAAAATAGGTTCCATGGGGTTTTAAAACTGTTTTAATACCTATTTCGATGAATATAGGTCATTTAGGATGTTTAGGAAACAAAATTTCCAACGTCTATGACATCTTGAAACTAGTTCTAGGAGGTACTAGTGTGCCTTAGCCTATTTGACTAGATTTTAGGAGTCAAAAATTCATGAAATTCGGTGGAAGGGTATATAACATGTGTTTAAGGTGATTCGTTATCGAAACGCCCGGGTACGACTCCCAAAGGACAAACTAAGGTCCCTTGAGGACAGCCCTAGCACGTAATAGGCAACACAGCCTGGGCAGTGTGCAAACATGAAAGGAAACCGACGGCTCGTGTGTGAATCGACGGGGCTTCGATGACAACCGTCATCCAACACTTAGCCAAATTGGGAAATCCCTCGCCTGCACAAGTTTGTGACCAAAACAACGATTGTGTAGGATAGAGGCGGACTAAGACGTCGACTCACAAACGTCCTGTCAACGAGATTTCGTCTATGAGGGTCAAGTTTTCTTGCACTCTTTTAACTTAGTTCATTTAATTATTTAAGGGGTTATATGGTTAATTAGTGATTTGAGGGAGTCTAATTAGGTTAATTAACCCCCCATATAAAGACCTCAACCCTCATTAGTCCAAACACACTTCACAAAATAAACTCTCTTCCTTCTCTTTTCTTTCTCTCTATTTGGAAGACAACAGTGAAGAAAAGCTAGGTGGAGGTTTTGGTGGATGAAAATGGACTATTTCACCATTAAATCATCATCAAAATTTGAGGTGTGGGATCTAATTCATCTTTGAGACTTCTTTCCTTAAAGGGCTCCTTTGAAGTTTTCTAAAAGTTGTGTTTTCAAGTGGGTTTCATTCAATTAAAAATTTGATGGTACGAAGTGAGTTGTGTATGGTTTATTCAGGATATAATGAATAGATTGATATACAATTTAACTTGATTATTATAATTGGTGATAGTTAAACATAAATAGAAGAACATGATCCTGAACCCTTAACCTAGGTTTTATCTTGATGTGAATTGGGTTGTGATTCATTCAATTAAATTGATTATTGGTTAAATCACTATTACATGATATTGTTACACTAATCATGAGAAAAGTATGATTATATCTATCTTTTCATACTTGTTCTTGAGAAGTCATATAGGTTATGAGAATTGACCTAAGTATCTTGTCTTAAGGTTTCATTTAGTATTGAATTATTGTGTAGTGACTCTTCTATCCTTGTTATCATGTTGCTTATTGAATTATGATGTGGAACATCTAAATTGGATGTAATTGATGGTTTATGGTAACACCTAAATGATGAAGTATGAAAATTACTTGGTAAGTCATATGATCTCTATGTATACTTCTAGTTGTTGTATTGGAGTACCCCTTTTGTTAGGATTGATAGGGTGGTGTGATGTTGAACTGAAATTTCATGACTATGTTGCGAGGTTGATTAAGGTGTATGTGTTATAAGGATGGTGATGACTATAAATGTGCATTATTATGATATCAAATTATTATCGAGCCATGATGATTATGATTATACAAGGTCTAGACCTTATGATCTAAACTAAGTTATAATTCTTAATAAAGACTTTAAGACATTTCAATAAAGGGATTTAGCTTAGCAAAGAGTGAAATTGACAATGGGAGGTGATGACTTCCCAAAGGGGAAGGTTCACCCTATAGTTCTATATGTTGTGTTTACTTCACAAAAAGGAATACTCATCCTATATATTCCCATGAGAGGAGGCCCCAATTCTCATGTGGTATGAAGAAGGAATACACATATATCCTAGTTCATGAACTATGTTGCCCCCATAGGAAGATTAGATCGTTGATCTACGTTTATGTTTGGTTTTACTTTGGGTTGTTGACCACCTTCCATCGGTGTAAGGTTTTACAACACCGGATTCCACACTTTGCTCTTGTAGTCTATGTCGGTTATGGCAAGTGTTCCCTATACTAAAATGAAGTATGAACTAACTAAGGTGACTTGAGAGGTTTGTCTTAGCTTACGTAGGGTTATGGGACTCTACTTATGCATTGCACTGAGTTGTCTTTTATGGAAGCTTTAGGGAGTTGATATTATGTACGTATATGATAATGATGTGTATGATGATAATATATTGATGCTACTATATAAATGGCATTATATAATGATTATTATCTTTATGAACATATATTTGGATTATGTTATTAAAGTTGGACATTGGTTATGGTTTCTTATTGGGGCTACTTTATTGAGTAAGGTTATGAGGCCTTACTTGGTCATTGCACTTGTTGACTTGATGAGGATTGATAAGTAATTTTCTTGATTATTATGATATGATTAACTCTTATTCATGTTTGTTATGTTATTCCTTGATGATAGGGTTGTAGTAGATTATGGATTCTAGTATGACAATATGCATATTAACTGTTTGAGTTAGTAAACATGTTCCGTTACTTTGTATGACTTGCTTGATTATGCATAAGACTTTTAAAGGGTAAACTTGCATGGTTTACTAAATGACGCCTTTTAGAATATTTTGATCATATATGTGCATGCGGTCTCATACTTAGCAAAAGTGACATACTAACACCATTTTCTCCATTTTCCCCAAACATTTTAGGTTCCTGTAGTTGGAGGCTCATGGAGACAGCTTGGATATTTTGTACTATCCAAGTGGGTAGGTCCTCAATTTCCGAGGGCGATGCCAATATTTTACTTATGGAGTTTCTTTGTTTTTTTAAGACTGTTATGTTTATTCTATTTTTAATTGAGTACGATTTGTATAAGCCTATATGTGGATTTTTTACATTGATATAGGGCTATGCCAAAATTTTTGTGATTGTTAAGATGGTATGAGATGAAACAATCCTTAAGACTATGTTCTATCGTACTTATATATATGTGTGCAATAAAAGTAGAAGGCTATGTAACCTTACTATACGAAGAGCCTATGTATACTCAATATATATATTATGTCTATGTAGAGGTCTATGTCAACCTCAATGTAAAAGTAACAAAAGTTTTAAATATTCCGCTAAATGAATGTGATGATGTAAACAAAGAGGCTATTCCTAGTCCTCAAAGAGGTAAACGACGCCGGTTACATCTAGGGGTATGCCCGGATATGACAAACTTACTATCAAAGCATGAGGTTGAATTATCTTAGAGTCGATGTCTCTCTAAACCACATCTATCTAAGTTAGTGTTCATAATTAAGAAGCACACTGAACCTATGGATAAGAACATACTAGATGCGTAGGAAACACTAATTTTCATTGAAACCTTATATCATGCTTATGGTGTGATTTTGCCTCTAATCCTATTGTTGTGCTTATAGGAAAAATGAACACTCGAAGGAATGCGGCACGAAGACCTAAAGAGGAAATTGCCATGGACGATCTCCTCCCCTTGGGGAGCACGTTCCTCCACTTGAAGAAGATTCTAATACGGAATGAGCTCCGGTCAGTCCTCCACCCTTGACGGATGGAAGATATAAGACTTTCCCTCATCCAATTGTCTTAAGCCGCCACTGTTAAAGCTCAAGCTTTCATGGCCCAAGTAAATCGGGAGGTTGTACCCTGTCCTCATTGACAAGTCACTTTTATTGCTTCCCGTCCAAGGGACCTCACTCAAATGAACCCCCCTACCTTCTATGTGTCTAAGGTTGAGGAAGACACCCTAGAATTCATCGATGAAGTCTATAAGATACTTTTGGCTATGGGGTTTTCCACAAATGAAAAGGCTGAGTTTTCCACATATCAACTCAAGGACGTAGCTCAAGCATGGTTTGTGCAATGGTGAGATAATAGGGCTTTGAAGGGTGGTCCTTTTACTAGGGTGATCTTTAAGAAGAGTTTTCTAGATCGGTTGTTTCCTAGAAGATTAGGGAGGCTAAAGTGGTGGAGTTTATCAACCTTTGCCGAGGAGGTATGAGTGTTCATGAATACTCTTTGAAATTCATTTAATTGTTGAAATATGTTATTCATTTGGTTTCCAATCCTAGAGATGAAATGAGCCGCTTTGTGATGGGGGTGTCAAATAATTTGAAAGACGAGTTTCATTCGGCCATGTTAAATGACAAAATAAACATTTCTTATCTTATGTTTCATGCCAAGTATATATAAGAGGCAAGGTATAGGAGTAATAGTAGAGTTACCAAAAGGGCAAGATCTTTTGATGGAGGTTGTTCAAAGAATAGGCTTGAGAAACAAGACAGGCCTTGATTTAAGAAGTGGGTTTCGAATAAAGTTCCATCCATGTTCGCTAAGGCTTGTGATGAAAAGGTAAATAAACGGAGAGGTAAAATGGGAAGGAGTGTAAACTCACCACATGAGAAGTCTACATGTGCCAAGTGCGAAAAGGGTCATTTAGGTGAATGCTTGGTTAGAACGGGTAATTGTCTTTGTTGTGGTAAGAGTGGAAACAAGGTTAGGGATTTCATTAATATAAAGGTGTAATAAAAGGGTGGTCAATATCAAGCAAGTGGTACGAATGAGGCTGCGAAGAAGAACCGTTTCTATGCTCTCCGCTCTCAGATTCAGCAAGAGACTTCCCCCGACGTGGTTACCGGTATGTTGAAAATTTTTGTTGTTTAAGTATATGCCTTACTTGATCCCGGTGCTACTTTATACATTGTTACTCCTCGAGTAGACAAAAAATTTGATATTTTACCCGATATTTTTCATGAAACTTTTATAGTGTCTAGTCCGATGGGTGACTCTATTGTTAAAAAAAGGGTTTATAGAAATTGTCTTATAATGTTGCCCAATAGAGTTTCTTATGTTGAACTAGTATAACTCGATAAGCTTGATTTTGATGTCATATTGGGTATGGATTGGTTGCAGGGTTTCTTTTCTTCTATTGATTGTAGGATAAGGTAGTGAAGTTTAACTTTCCAAATGAACCCATTGTTGAGTTGAAAGGGGGAAACTCTATTCCTAGAGGTCAATATAATCTCTTGTCTAAAACCATGAAAAATGATCTCTAAAGATTGTATATACCATATTGTAACGGTTCAAGATCTACACTTCCAAATTCCTCTAATTGAGTCGGTCCCTGTAGTGAGTGAATTTCCAGAGGTTTTTTTCCTAATGAACTTCCCGATATTCTTCCCAAACGGGAAATTGATTTTGGTGTTGATTTTCTATTAGATACAGAACCCATTTCATTCCTCCTTATCGTATGGATCCTGTCTAATTGGAAGATTTGAAGGCACAACTCAAGGATTTAGTAGACAAAGGCTTCATAAGACCTAGTATTTCTCCATGAGGTTCTCCCGTATTGTTTGTGAAGAAGAAAGAAGGGTCTTTAAGAATGTGTATTGATTAACCGCCAACTCAATAAGGTCATAATAAAGAACAAGTATCCTCTCCCTTGGATTGATGACTTGTTTGATCAACTCCCAGGGGCAAATTACCTTTCTAAAATTCACCTTAGGTCGGGGTATCATAAACATAGGGTGAGAGAGGAGGACATACAAAAGACGGCATTCCAGCGTAGATATGGTCATTATGAGTTCCTAGTAATGTCTTTTGGTCTTACAAATGCTCTGCGGCATTAATGGACCTAATGAATAGGGTGTTTTGAAAATACTTAGATTTATTTGTCATTGTCTTCATTAATAATATCTTGGTATATTTGAAAAATGAGGGGGATCACATGATCAATTTGAGGGTAGTGTTGCAAGTACTTAAAGAACATCAACTTTTTGCCAAGTATATAAAATCTGTATTTTGGTTGAGGTTGTTGACGATCCTTGGTCATATCATCTCTAGTAAGACTGTTGAGATTGATCCAAAGAAAACGAACGCGGTGAAGAATTGGGCTAGACCTTTGACTCCAACTGATATTAGGAGTTTTCTTAGTTTAGCGGGTTATTATCAGAGGTTCGTGAATGTTTTTTCATCCATTACATCTCCCTTGAATACTTTGACCCAAAAGAGTAATAAAATGGAGTGGTTGGAGGCATGTGCGAAAAGCTTCCAAATGTTGAAAGATAGGCTTACTTCTGCTCCAGTATTGACTTTACCAGAGGGTACAAAGGGGTTTTTTGCTTATTGTGATGCATATTGTGTTGGTCTAGGGTGTGTGCTTGTGTAAGGGCTTTCCCTATATTGTTCTATTCCTTTAGATGGTTTAATATGAGAAATCATTATTAAGAATACATGGTGTAGTTTATATATATGTGACATATAAGTAGAAGACTATGTAATCTTTTATATGAGGAGTCTAACTAAACTCGCTATTAATATATTATTTATAAGAGAGAGGTCTAATTAAGCCTCATGAAATATATATAGGTGGAAGATTTTTAATGTACCGTACTTTTTAACCTATGAATATAATGATGAATGCTAAGAGTCTAGTATTAGTCCTCTCCGAGGATGACGATGGAGGTTACTTCTAGTGTTTGCTCCACAGATGTGACAAACTTTGTATCATAGCTTCTAGAAGGGCCAAAAAAGAGATGGATAATGTGGGATCTAACCATGACCAAGCTACTACATAAGACAACCAAGTGCCTCCACCTGAAGAAGTTTCTATGGGTTATCAAGTTCCGGTTGTTCTTCCTAAATGTATTTTAAACACTATTATTGACCTTAAAGAGTGTTATAGCCTTTAAGCACTCATGTGAATCTCTAGATTAGGTTTTAGACTCTCGTAGTGTTACACAAGTTGTTGTTTGGACTTCACCTCAATAAGTAAACAAGACTCAAAATTATGATGAATCATGAAACCCCTAGTTAAAGAATATTCTAACATAACACCCATGCGGGACAATTTAAGAACATATTTCACCTATAAAATAGTTGATGTTCCTTGAGGATGTAACAACCCTAAAAATGGATAAGATAAGAAATGATTAATGTGTCATGAATGCCTATGATTAGACTAGGGTTCATACGGATTGATGAGCGTAGAACCATATATGGAACCCTTGATACATCAAATCCAACTTACTTAGTGATTTATTTGAGATAGTAAAGGTTGGGTCCAACAATGTAGGTTTCTCGAATATGAAGATTTACTTGGAGGAGTCCTTACCGACCTAAAAAGGTAAAATGTTAGGTTTGGAGGGTGTAGGGGTAAAATTGTCTTTTTCCAGCCTAAGGGTAGTATATTAATTACCCTAAATATATAATTAATTATTTAATTAATAAGGTGGAGAGACAAAATTTTCGGAGAGATGGCAAAAATTGGGCTCTTGAAGTGAAATGTTGCTCCACCCGGGTTCGAACCTATGTGGAAGCAATGAATTAAATTGTTTTTAATTTAAATTAGTAAATTGATGTAATTAATAAATATTTATATTTATTTTCTGATTTAAAATTTAAGTAAATCAGATTTTTAACAATTAAAAAAAATTTATTTGACTACCCTAAACTAGACTCGTAATCCAAAGAAAATTATTCTCTCTCTCTCTCTCTCTCTCACGTCTGTATCACTCTCACTCACAATTTTCTGTGCCAAATAACTTCAAAAAACAGTAGGTAAACAAAAGTTCTTCACACTTGAAGAACTCACAACAAAAATATAAGAAAACTAACGAAATCAATCACGTAGGAAAAGTGAAGTTTGTCATTCGAGTTGTTGTTGACTTTGAGGGGATTTGGACATGATTTTTGGAGATGATTTTGGGCATCAATTCAAGGTTTGGATGTCATAAAATGTATGGGTTTTCTTAATCTTTGTCCCTTTCCCAAAATAACCGTAAGGCTTAGATGAATCTACTAGAAAACTAGGGGTATTCCCGTTCTTGTCGAACTCCTTGTCCCTAGTATCCTTTTGATCCGAACTCCTTGTCCCTAGTATCCCTTTGATCTCAAAGCGAAATAGCTTAGAGATCATGTTGTTGCTATGTTTTCTGGTAGTTTAAGTATGAAGTTTCATTTTCGTGATAATGTGTTCTTGATTATGTGTTTGGAATTGTAAGCATAATAAGCTATGTCAACCAAAACTATGTGAAAAATTATATGTTTTTATGGTTTAATTTTATGTGCAAATGTTTGTGTAAATCATGAGGTGTAAAAGTAGTGTAATGTTGCTGGATGAAATGGTAATTATTGTCTGAATATAATTATAAAAAGATAACACTTTAAGATGCACCAAATGATCCACGAAATGCCTTAAGAATTAATGTATGAATGATGATATAAAGAAGCTGAAATTAGTGAACAAACTCCCAGTATTTGGTAGGTTGGGTTCGGCCAAACAAAATGGTACAAAATGCAATGAAAAATGAATGTAAAATAAGTGAGATCACTAAGGATTAAACCCAAGACATCATTACATAAAAGCTACAAAAAAATCAACAAAATATTAAGACACAAATGGATTGGAAGAGATAAAATTTCCAGCAAGTCTCTGCCAACTTTTAATAAAATGAGCTCTGTTTAATTTTTTTTTAAAATGTTAGGTCGTTGGGGATTAGACCCATGACATAACTTAATGAAAATTTCATAAAAATTTCGTCAGGAAAATGTAATGAAAAATAGATGTGCTTAGTTGGGATTGAACCCACAACCTCTTGAATAGATGAGAGAGTTATGAGAAAAAAAAGGAGAAAATAAATGTGGAGAGTGGGGATTGAACCCACAACCTCTTCGATAGGTGAGAAAGTTAAGAGATAATGAAAAGAAAAATAATGAGCTTGTGGGGGATTGAACCCACAACTTCCTTGACTTAAACGAAAAAGGAGAGGAGAAAAAGAAAGGAAATATTATGGGGTTTATGGGGGTAGAACAAGGATCCCCCAAATAATAAAAATGTGATTATCAAGTTTAAAATAATAGTAAGTGTTTTCCAAGTGATTCGAAATCGGGTTCCCTTTCCCAATTCTGTATTGACACATAAGTCATACGTAAGTAAATATTTAATGAATGCTGCCTCTAAAGATCGAAATCAATATCTTGGCATATATACAAGATGCATAAGTCTTGTAACATATAATCATGGGTAAATATGAATCACTTAGACAAACTATGAATGAATCCCTTTGCTTGTATGTATAGACTCATAAGTCTAGCATACGTTCAAAAGTAAGTGAACCTAAGGTGTATGTGATGAAATGATCTAACCCTAAAAGGGTTAAGTAAGAGTATAAAACACAATAAATGTCCAAGTGCATTGACGTATGATTAATTGAACAATGAAATGATGAAATGAACAATGAATGATGAAACCCTAGAAGGGTTAAGTAAGTGTGTAAAACACACTACATGGCCAAGTGCATTGGCTTATGATAAAATGAACATTCACGTAAAATGGGGTGAGAATTATGAAGAGCTAATGCACTAAGGTCAATGAATGTTGTGACAACATGATATAAGGCTAATGTAAAAGATGAGAGCAATCTCAAATGAGCCTATTCTTTAACCAGAAAGAATTCAGTTCAGATGGAGGAAAGTAAATGTTACCAAAATATATTCACCTATGAGAGTGTAAAGATAATGATGAGACCAGTCTCTATGAACATTCTAATTAAAGTATTGAGATTAACACACTTAATACTAATGATGAGATAAGAAAAAATCTATTGCTCTTATAATGTCCTCATACTAGAAGTCAGCTTCAATGTCGTATGAGTTTGATGTAATGGAACTTTATACTGAGCACCGATAGACTAGCTATAAGAGGTGATTCCTTCTTTCGGGAAGGGTGGAGGTTCACGTTACTCTCATGAGATGAGACTTTCTGGAATGTGGGGTATGTGTCTCCTTATATCTCATAGTCTTGAAATCTATACTGCCAATATAGGGATCTGGCGTGGTTCGATTCCATGTACGCTAGCATGTTTTGGGTAACCTTGGCCGGTGATTCCACATCTTTTTGGTGTGGGGTTTCATGACATTGGATTTCATGATGTTTCATATGATTTATGTCGGTTAAATGTAAAGTTCCCAATGAATAAATGAGGACAACATCAAATGATGCACATAATGAAATGAACGATAATAAAGTTGGTAGGATAAGATAATCAAGAGGTGATCTAGACTCAAGTAATGACACTAGTTATTCTTGATCATTGCACAATAAACTCGATGAATGTCTTAAACTACATCCTAGGTATAGGTGGTGGTCACACTAGTCTATGAACGAAATTAAATGAAGTACGTATGAATGAATGAAGCAGCCTCTGTGTTTGATAATGAAGACTCGCTAGTTGAGGTCCCATATGTTGAGCCCTCATTTTGGAAAGTCTTGATGTTATGTTTGTGATTCCAAGGTATCATTGCATATGAATAAGTGTTAATCATGATGTTATGTACCATATGTTATATAATATGTGCTATGTGTAAGATGTTTTGTGTTGTGTGCAATATGCTAAGTATGATGATGCATGTTACCCTCATGGCATGACTTTCCTAATACAAATTTGGAAAGCTCATTTACTTTCCTAATCCAAATTTGGAAAGTTCACTAACTTTCTTAATCTCAATTTTGCAAGTCCACTGAATTGACTTTCCATAATCATGTTGTTAATAAAGAGATATCCTTTATCATGCATGTACTTGGTGTATGCTTGCATATACCCATACTTTGTAAAAATGTGTACTAATCCCATACAACTCTATATTATTAGGTGCAGGCACAGGTGGACACTAGGGTTTACAGGTTGACGTTGAAGCTATCCGGACGTGGCGCTTTCATCCAGACTTGGTAGGCCCTCATGCTTTCGCGAATGTCTACCGTTATTATCTAGATTAGATGTAGGTTTTAGCTAGTAGAGCATGTTCCACTAGTTTTTCTTTGCACCTTCATTTCACACTTTGTATTGGTGTCGTTTTAACAAAAATACGTTTAATGAAATTATGAACTGTTTCTTTCATTTGATTATCTCAATATAAGATTGTTGATTTGTGAACGCTTATGATGTTAAGTTCAAAATGTTTAGTATGAAATAAAGAAGAAAAAAGTTCAAATTTTCCGCTAAAGATGAACCAAGAATAACGTAGGTAGGCTTTGTCTGCAACCTATGAGATGTCAATGACGTCGGTCTCGTCTGGGGTCTAGATTCCAGTCGTGACAGAAGACTTACAATACTACCCTCAAATGATTTGTATATTCATCCTTACTCATACAATATAATAAGATATCATCAATGAAGACAATTACAAAGGAGTCAAGGTAATCTCCAAACACTATATTCATAAGATCCATGAAAGTTTCTAGGGCATTAGTTAGACCAAGATACATAACTAGGAACTCATATTGAGCATTTTCACCTTATCTTTGTGTTACCCCGACCTCAAGTAAATTTTTGAAAAGTAGATTGCCCCTTGAAATTGATCAAACAAATTGTTCATTCTGGGGATAGGTTTCTTGTTCATTATGGTAACCTTATTTAATTGACGGTAATTAATGGACATTCTAAGGGACCCATCCTTCTTCTTTAGAAATAACATTGGAGTAGACTTTGGGGAAATACTTGGTTTTATGAACCTTTTTTTAGTAAACTCTTAGTTTAAACTTTTGTTCATGTACCGGTTCCTTAAAGTAGGGAGGAATTGAGATAGGTTTCGTATCCGGCAACAAGTCAATGCCGAAGTTTATTTACCGTTCGGGTGGAATTCCGAGAAAGTCATGGGGAAGACATCCGGAAAATCCCTCAGTACAGATACCAACTCTAATGGAGAAACCTCATATTCGATGTCCTTAACCGTCAAACCATGGTAGAGACATCCCTTAGAAATAATCTTAAAAGTTGTTACACAGAAAATGATTCGACCTCTAGGAATTGGGTTTCCCCTCTTACATTCTAAGATAGGTTCATTAGGAAATTTGAACTTCACTACCCTTGTCCTACAATCCATGGAAAGCAAACAAGCATGTAACAAAAACATCCCCAGTATGACATCAAATTAAAACATATCAAACTATACAAATTGACCAATGTAACTCTATTTGCAATTTTACGGGACAAATCATATAGACTCTTTTAGCGACAAAAGAGTCACCCACAAAGGTAATAACCAAAAAAGGTTCAATCAAAACATCGAGAAACACATTAAACTTCATGTCCATTAAAGGAGTTTCAAAAGATAATGTGCCACCAGAGTCTAGTAAAGCATACACATCGATAAAAAACACTAATAACATACCGGTGTCAACATAGGCACACTCCTCTTGATCACCCCTCCAGCGTAGATCATAGAAGTGATCCCTTTGAGGAGCATTGAGATTTGGATAACTTTCTTGTTCATGAGTATTTTACTTTCCTTGAGACTTCACCATAGGAAAATCCCTTTTCATCTTGCAACTCTTACCACAACTATTCCAATTTTCGGTACCAACTAGACATTTTCCTTCATGTTTTCTAAGACACTTAGCACAAATAGGCCTCTCAATATAGGGACCACTACCTTTTACCTCTTGTGGCCTGGGTGTATACCTTTTACCTTTGTAGATCCTTGGGGTGGTAGAAGGGATTTGATTAGGGAACCACTTCTTGAACCTTGGATTAAATTGCACCTTAAATCTATCCTTAGATGAATTTCAATCTTCGACCCTTGTCCTAATGAATTCCTTGCCAACTTTCTTGTGTTTTTGCTCCTTAATTTGTTCAATATGAACCACAAGACGAGAGATGTCCATTCCCATAATAAACATAGCAGACCAACATTCATTAACCACTATATCGAATATCCCCATATGAAATTTGTTCATCTTAGCCCTTGAATCCCACATCATTGTAGGAGAATACTTGATAGTTGAGTGAACTTGAGACTATACTCCTTCACATTCATATAGACTAGTCTTAGGTTGATCAATTCTTGAATTTTTGTCACCCATAGTTCCAAGGGAAAGAACCTACCAAGGAAAGCCATCTTGAAAGCCCCCCAAGTAATCCAACCTTTTCAAATCGGACTTTCTTCCTTCCATCGCTCATACAAAACATGAGACACATCTTTGAGTTGATAGGCATCTACCTCCGCCTTTTATTGAGAAGACACTCCCATGGCATCTAGCACCTTGAATTTTTGATCAATGAACCATTGCGGGTCCTCCTCCACTTTGGAGCCAAAGAAGGTAGGGGGATTCATAATTGTGAAATCTGTTATCTGTGATGCAGTGGTGCTAGAATTGGTGTTCACTTATACCTTAATATACCTATCTACTTGAGTAGTCAACACTTGAGAGTAAATATATGAATGGCCACACTTATCTCAACATTAGACATAGCCTTTCTTCAATAGAAACTTAAGGGTTTTGAGGATCCGGAGGGGGAACCTCCTAATTCAGATTCTCCTCTTCGATGCAAACAATGATATCAAAAGATAGGATACAAAGAGTAAAGATTCTTAATTCACGACTTAAAGAATACAAAATAGGTAAGACTTTCCTAAGCATCCCATCGCTTCTCAATCATAAGTTTGCACGCTTCACAATTATGAATATGACTCTACTTGACGTGGTTTAGTGAGACATCAATCCTTTCATTATTCAACCTCATTTTATGATACCATTTTTGTGAGGAATGAGGGTCACCCCCCAGACCTAATCGACGTCTTTGTCCTCAAAGAGGACTTAGACTATCCCTTAGCATACATCATGGCGTATCATAAGTATAAAAATGCGGAATATTTAAAAACATTTACATAGTGATGTATACTTAGATTTCTCATTAATCATATATGGATGTCACAACCCGAAATTACACGCTAGAAAAATAGATCACTCTTGAGTCGTCATAAGGCGTACGGGGCCTTGAACTAGCCTCTTAACTGTCATTCATTACATAAGCTATGAAAGTAGTACATAATTAAAACATTTTACGACAATAATAATAAGAAGAAAAAATCTTTTATAAATTTTAATAATAAGTCTCGTCGTCACAAGCCAACTTAAATACAAAACTTAAACATCTTACGTTCACGGCCCCTTACAATGAAGAAAACTACATAATAAGCCTTATACAGGTCATAATGAAAAACTTAAGGAACATAGACTATATCCTCGAATATATGAGGAGATACCGAGTTCTGAGAAAGTAGATTCCCAGGCTTGGCCTTCTAGACTTCCACTTGATTCAAACCTATCCTTATAGAGTATAGAAAATTATGGGGTTAGTTCAAACATTGTACTAAGTGTGACATTACGCAAAATCATTCATAAGAGGAAATAATAGTAGAAATAAACCTTTCATTCTAATTGAGAAAACATTCATGAGTATAAAATTAAAATAACATATAAATCATTATTTAGCACATAGAGTAGAACTTCATAATATTAACAGGAAGTTGCACATTACAATAAACAAAAGAAAACCGTACAGTAAACTCTTTCTCCTCTCAACAAACAGTAAACATATTTCCCTTGAAGTTCCTTGAACAAAGGTTATCTTAACACTCACTAAGGTATTACATGAAGAAATCACCGATACAATCCGTTAGATATGTACCCAAGTGATTAATAAGACTACCAATCATAGGCTTACTTTATAAGGGTAATCAGCTCACACTAAACATCTAAGACACTAAGGAACATACATACATTTAAGGACTTCACATAAGAACCCTTCTCCAATGAAATCCTCACTTACACATGGTGCAATGTGATAGTATCATCCCACACTACTACTCCCACCTAGTTCTCCTTGAAGATTACCTTAGATTAGGCACATCAAATTAATCATTCATAACCTTAATTATACAAGACATAATCATTCACGAACTATATTGACATTAAACACTATGTCACATAACTTCGTTAACATCGCATAATGACCCATTCATACAATGCATATAAAGACACACCAAGACTCTCCGTTCATGTGCCTACTCGTGCAATAGATGGATAGCGCCCCATATCACCACCTACACTAAGTAGTACACTCTTTAGGAAACATAGTTCATTATATTTTTCTCTTGGGGAAAGATTGAACCGACATAGACCAGGAGAACTAGACATGGAATCTCAGTATTAACCCCTACTGGATGAGGGATCCCAACTAGGCTAAGGTAGGGTCATTCTTGAGCCTTTAACTAGGGTTTCAAATAGCTACTTCTATGCGGGCACATATTTAAGGGATAAGGAGATTGCTTCTATGTTACTCCTTATCTAGTAACGAGAAGAGGTACATTGGGTGCATCATCTCTACTCACGAAGTATACCAAACCCTTCTTCAAATCCTCTCGGTGCTAAGCATAATACCCCCACGGAGTCTTTAACATTCATTAACTATTGATTATAGGATGAAAATTGTACACCACATCTCAATTCACGAAGGGTATCCATCCTCCAACCTTACTTAGAATGTTCATGGGAATGGTGTGGTTGCTACTAGACACTTCATCTGAACACACTTCTTACTATAGAGATAGTAGTGATTGTATAGACACTTCATCTCTACTCATTAATATTTTCACCCTACAATCCCCCATTCACATTCATTAATTCATAGTTTGTGTAGGGGCATATGTGACAACATATTTCACGTAATCATTTTTTGATAACATTGACTTCTAAACATGCTAACACCTTCATTTATCAATTTTCACACACTAGCATGTTTCATACATACACATACTTCATTTAACTTTATCTCGACAATATATACAATTCAAGCTTCATTACATTACTTTACATACCTTCATTGACATATTAAGAATACACATATTCATACATATACCCATATTTTCGCATACACACCGCCAACAAAGGCGGACCATATCACTAAAGAGAATTTCATCATAAGAACACTAAACAATATAACAAATATACCATTCATCAAAGCTTTCACAACCTACTCTCAATTTCTCTTATAACTCATCATAAAATATCCCTTAAGTAAGTAGTTAAATAATATTATAACATAAAGAAAACCATAGTTCTAATATTATCGAATCATGTGCAATAGACACACTTCATTAGCCAAAAGTTGAGAAATTGAATGAGCATGGGTTTACTAAGTTTTGAACCTTAAATCTTCAACCAACATTGAATAATATCATAATACATTCATTAAAACGTCTTTAATCCAAGACTCATGCTTGGAGCAAAAAATAGAAGAGTTTAAAGTTTGAAAACACTTTTCGGAATCTCTTTGAAGTGAATCTTTGAATGAAAGAAATTTCAAGGATGAACAACCATACTTCAATGAGGAGAAAATCACAAAATATTGATGAAGAATACGTCCAAAACCTTTAAAACTAGCCATTCCTTGCGTTTTAGTTTCAATAGAGTTTGAGAGAGTTCTTTCTTAAGGGAGGAATTTTAAATATTTGAAATAAAGTCTAACCTAGGTCAAGGAGTGTAAACTAACATCAAATAACCCCAAGAACCTAAATCAAAATTCCAAGATTCATAAAAGACTTTGGGTTAATTTACCAAAACAACCCAAGTGAAGCCGTATCACAACATCTTTTGCAGGCACAACCTACAAGCCACAAAAGATAGACTATCGTCTAAACAATGCCCTTTTGATGTGGTCGGTCGATTGGGTCAGAGGTCCTCCATTTTTAAGGCCTTGTAGACCTTGCAGGGTCAATCAATGCGCAAGGTCAACGGTCCATCATTTGACCAACGGTTCGTCCCTTGTTGTCATTTGTCACAGTTTAGCACCATCCTGCCCTTGAGATGAAATCCTTTTCTATGGCTCGTCGTGGTTCATAGGTGGAGTCGTACCCGTAAATTAAAACACTATACATGATCATGTAGGTTCTAGGTTCCCCTAGCATAATTTTCAACTAATATTAACACGTAAAACATGCAAAAAAATATTATGACACATATTCCAAGGCACATTTTCGAAGGTCATGGACGTTCTTTGACGTTTGACCTCAAAATATAACCAATATTAGACACTGCCTCAAAACATCATTTTTGATCATTTTAACACATAACTAACTCTAGTGGCACATGTGAAGATCTAGTTTGAACTAGTCAATTTTAGAGACGTTGCATTCTCCTCCACTTGGAAAGACATTCGTCCTCTGATAACGATTAACATTTTTCTGTACATAAGGGACTCAACTAGAAGCATATAATAAATCACATCATGGTCAATTCACCAATATCAAAAGGAACACCAACTTAATATCATCAAGCATTCTGAAGTAACAAAAGCAATTTGGAACAAGTTCCACAATTAAAAGTGCACACATGCTTCATAATTTTTAATTCATTGATGGAAGAACTACTTTATCAAATGTTAAACATGCTCATATACATCATTCCTACACATATTAAGACCATTCTTCACGAAAATTTAATTTAGTCAAATTTAGAGTTTCTTTATAGTTCATACCAATACTTGATAGTAAACCGTGCTTAATAATTAAAATAATTAGTATTTTATGTAATTTACCATGAGGGAATGACAATATGAGAGACAATAACATACAAACTTATCTTACAACATAATAATATTCTCATGGAATGTATAAAGCAAGGAGAACATTGAAACTTATTTTGACCTAAACTTCTAAACATCATGCAACCTGCTACTATGACATTTTAAATCTGAAGCTAGAATAAGATTAGAAGGAAAAAGATAAGGGTATCAACTACCTTGATACTCAACTCATACTCCCCCATTTAGGGTAAACTAACCTTAAAAAAATCAACAAAACCAGAAGGAATCGTGACTCATCAGGGCTTCAATTCGAATTAGCTCCTTTACACATTCACATTACTTCTTGTTCGGATCCTTACTAAGCATATTCAGGGCCTCATAAATCATAGTCCCACTATACCTCTAATAAGTTAGGAACTAATATTAATCTAACTCATAAACATGAAAACTAATAAACAACCCTCCTAGTAAAGCATAACACTCTCCTTTAAGGATTAAAGCGTAGACAAACTCTCTTAAACATCACTTCATCAAACTCTTTGGAACAACCTAACTTAACCTAATATAATAAACTTCCTCTTTTTCTTTCCACTCACTAAGGTAAATTAATTTGGAAACCCACAATCTTACCATATAGATTCAACCATTTGATAGCATTACCTCACAACTACCTTTCTAGGTAAACATAATATTTTTCCAATAACAAGGACAACTATGAAATATTACCCATACAAGAGGGTAGCCCTATACTTTTACAAAATTACCACATTCCTCCAATACTTCTCAAATCTACACCTTAAATTCGTACTATCATTGCACATAGCTTACAGGGTAACTCATTATCCCCAAAAAAAGACTTCACTCAACCAATATAAATCTTATCATGATAGAACGACATCAACATACAACTTCACATCATACTACCTCCAATATCCTAAATCATACATGTAACGACCCAGATTCTGGAATCTAGACCGCCACCGGCGTCATTGACCTCTCAGAGGTCGCAGACAAGCCTCATCTTGCATTCATCACATTCATCTAGTTAAATTTGTAAAAAAAATATTTTTTTATATGTATGAAGTATACATATACTTCATATAGTTATTTCATGAATTCATCATATACTAAGCTCAACATAAAGAAACAACCATCTAACAATTGCTGAAATAAGTCAAATCAAAGAATAAAATATCATAGTAGTTTGACAAAACGTCCTTATTAAAAAGCTTTAAATAAATGTATGAAAGAAATTCTAGATACAAAATCCAGTAAATATGTCTAAATATAAGTGTAGACTAAAACTGTAGCATCCTCGAAATCAAGAGGAACTACAAAATGGTTTGGAGAAACGCTAAAGTCCAAACCGCTGCAAGTGTCGTCTACCTGTCCTCTAACCTTCACCTATAAAAATAGTAAATAGTAGGGGGTTAGAACACCATTTGTACTAAGTATAGGTGTATGCACACATACACATAATGCTATGCATGATCACAGAAAGATCTTCCTAATCAACATGCTATTTCTTGAAAGCCTAGTGACTACACTTTCCTATATCGTTAGATGTGAATTATGGTATGAATATGATGCATTTTAAATCATTAAAGCACACAAGTAATTTGATATATTATTACAAAACATTAGTAACATCAACATAATTCTAGGAAAATTCGGGCGAAGATTTGATATTTTTAATCCTCTTAAGCCGAGAGCTCCACTTTGTACAGTTAGATTATTTTTCAGTCTTCTTCTTCTTGTAGATGTGTTGTTCAATAATTCTTTTGGTCCTGTGTTTTTAATTACAATCGCAATGATTCATTGTAGTCCCATACCCACAATGAATCATTGTAAGTAATCCAAGGGCTAAGGATGATTTCCCTACTTTATAGTGAGTCATTCTTTACACTATATATTCATTATCTTTCATAAGCAATTCTTTATTGATCATGCCATTGGTTTCATTTTTTTCATGTTTAATAAATAATGCATTTCATATATACGAGACTTTGGAATCATTTATGTAGCATATGAAATCTCAAGTGAGGGCCCAACATATGGGACCTCAACCCGAGGGCCATCTTTAGCAAACACATATTCTGATTGATTCATTAATTTGTACTTCACATTATTCATTTCATTCATTCGTAGGACGATGTAAACACCAGATATACCTAGGATCAAGTTTAAGATTCTCATCTGGATTATGAAGTGCAATGCAAAGAATGACCTAATGTCGTTAATTGAATCTGATTTCACCTCCTAATTGTCTTGCACAAACACCTCCGATATCGTTCATTTCATTAACTTTCATACTTTGAGGCTAGCCTCATTCTTTCTTTGGGAAATTTAACCTCACCCGACATAGATCATGTGCGCATCATGAAATCCAGTGTCTGCCCTTCACCGAAAATAGGGGGAATCACTGGCCAAAGTGACCCAAACATGCAAGCGTATATAGGGAGTCGAACCCTGCTAGATCCCTATATTTGAAGTATAGGTTCAAAGACTAGGAGATAAAATGATAACCATACCCGTCATGCCGGACAGTCTTATCTCATGAGAGTTACGTGAAGCTCGCACTTCCCAAAATTAGGCATCACTTCTCATCGCTAGCCTATTGGTGCTTAGTATAAAATTCCATTTCACTCAAATCATACGTCATGGAAGCTGGCATCTAGTATGAGGACATCATAGCTTATTAGATGATTTATCATCTCATCAATAGTATTAATTGTGCATTAACTTCAATACTTTTCATCAGTGTTCATAGAGACTGGTCTCTACATTAGCTTTACACTCTTATAGGTGAGTACATTTTGGTAACATTTACTTAGGCTCATTAGAGATTGCTCTCATATTTCACACTAGCCTCTTATCATATTGTCACAACATTAATTAGTATTAGAGACATTTGCTTTTCATAATTACTCATCCCTTTGACGTGAATGGTCATTTCTTCATATGCCAATGAACATGGCCATTTATTGTTTTTCAAACTTACTTAACCCTTCTAGGGTTTCATCATTTCATTACATACATCTTAGTTACACATCCCTTTTTACGTGAATGATCATTTCATCATCTTTTACTGTTTACTCAAGTATTATGGAGGCTTTCTTCTACATTGAGATCTACTTACTCTTTTGATGACTAGTTATCCTCTTTCATATCATCTTTAATTTACATTGATTAATGTAAATTGTCCTTACTTATAATCCTTAGGTGTCAATGAGACTAGTTTCACACATTCTAACATCTTCATTCGTGAGTATTCTTTTAAAAAATTAACTTTCGTGTAAGTATGACTTGTCTCACTTCCTTTAACAGTCCATTCTTGTCACTTACTTAATTAAGACCCCTTTAATTATGTTATAACTCATGTTACTTACTTACTTTAGTGTAGTAACTTGATATCACCGTTTATGGATGATGAGCACTTCATTCAATGACTTTCATGTGTTCATAGTTCATTCTTGTGGAGCATGTTGGGAGTTTTCCCAGTGAATGCCATGACCTTGTTTAGGGATTCATTCATATTACTTTATACGTGCTTAATATATATTATATACTCTTACTACACAAGAAATGGCATATGATTAGTATTGGCTCAAGTTTTGGGATGTTAGACTAGCGAATTCATTCTTTTTGGCATAAGCCAATTTTTTACGTATGTTCATATTTAAATTTCCATATGTATGTACCCTTAGTAATTCATTTATTCATTTACATAATTTCCTATCCATTGGCATGTATTCATTTTTACCACATAGAGTTAGCCAACTTTAGTGGAACTAGATAGCCAATTTATTCAAGATATGATTTCATAGATGTCTTTGAGCCAATTCATAGTTTATGGATTTTAGTAAATCGTTTAAAAGCATATTGGAAAGAATTATATTAAAATTTGATGGATTTAACATCTTCATAACGTCACAACAACAGCAAGTCAACATTCACCAAAATACACATATTTCCTTAACACATCACGTACTTAACTTAGCATATTACCGATCCTTAATTATAATGATATAATTAACTATACGCAATTACGAGTTCATAAGTTCATTCGATACTCATAATTATAGCACAATACATGTTAATAACAGCAAGCACCACATACCAACAACATGATTTCTAACCTATTATATATTGAAAAATGTAACTACGATACTAGGGAAGGAGTTTGACAAGAACGACGGGAAACAACTCTAGTTTTCAAGATCATTGAATTATTAGAAAGAATGTTCTCTTGTAGAAGAAAGTCCAGGAGAGAAACCCATACCTTAAGTATAACTTAATCTACGAAGACCACCTTTAACGAACCTTGAAGAAAACATGAAAATCGTCTAAGAAATTTTCTATTTTTTTCTTGCGTTTCGTTCACTATTTTTATCACGCTTGTTTTCTGGTTTTAGTCGTCTATTTGGTTGAGTTTGAACGTGGCTTTTAGGTTTACAAACTTACCTTGACTTATTAAACTTAGGGTTTAATAAGTTAGTTAAATAAAATAAATTACTAATTACTAAAAAAACCAACCTAAGTTGACTAAACATTGGAGAATGTTTACTTGACCTAAAATCTGAAATTTTGGTGTTTACTATGGTTTAGGTAACCATTTTGACTTTATATTAATTAATTAAATCCTTAAGTTAATTAATTTAGGGTCCTAGGGTAAGTTCTAAAGTACCCCTAAGTCATTGGAACCTTAATCAACCCTTTAGGAGCATCCTAGGTTAAGTTCAAGGACGTTTCTTGCATTATACTAGGTTAGCATAAGAATTTAAGTTTTACCCCTTTAATTAATTAATTAAATTTATAATTTAATTAATTAAGTAACCTAGGTTAATTAATGAACTACCTTTAAGTCTTTATAACCATAACTAATCCTTTGGACCATCATATGTTAAATACTAGGGTTTTTTTTTCTTGTCTCAACCAAAATCTTGAAACATGTTTGTGATTTCGGTTTTGAACCTTTACATTAATTAATTAATTTTGCTAAATTAATTAATTAAGTAGACTAGGGTACTTTCTAAAGTATCCCTAAGTTGTTAGGACCTTACCTAACTCTTTGGACCATCGTAGGTTAGGTACTAGGTTGTCCCTTTCTTGTCTTAACCAATTTTTCTTTACTATGCCCAATATTTCTAAATTTTGGGCATTGGGGTGCCTATGTACCCCTAATAGGATATACTAAGGGCATACTGGCTATTCATTAGACATATGATTTTCTGGAATGTTACATTATCCCCCCATAGGAACAGTTGTTCCCAAATGACACTTATATATCATTTCAACAAATAGGGTGACTTAGTTTGTCGTATTTAAACGCCTCTCTTTTGTGAATACCTAATTCATACTTCTTTGGATGATGCATATCATTCAAGATTATTTGACGCTCTATTTGTGAGATTGAGGAATTTCCCTCTCAACCGCACTTGTATGGAGTGCATGTGGATGTGTTCACAGACCACAAGATTCTCCATTACGTGTTAACATAGAGGGAGTTGAATCTACGTCAACTGAAATGGTTGTAAAGGTTGAAGGATTTGGACATGAATGTTCGCTTCCATCCAGGTAACGCTAATATTGTAGCTGATGCTTTGAATAGGATGATCATGGGAAGTACAGCCCACCTTGAGGATGAAAATAAAGAGTTAGCGAAAGATGTACAGCGAGTGGCCAGATTAGGTGTGCAATTCGTTTACTCTACTAGTGGGGGTATTTCAGTTCATCGTAGTTCAGAATTATCCTTGGTAGTTGAAGTCAAGCAGGGTCAGCATCTTGATCTTGTGTTAATGGAGCTGAAGGAATCAATGTTGATAAAGATGAATGACTCTTTCACTTTCGGAGGTGATGGCATATTTAGGTATCAAGACATGATATGTGTACCAGATGTTGATGATTTGTGGACCAGGATTGTTGCATAGGACCATGGGTCCAAATATTCCATATATCCAAGTTTCACCAAGATGTATCATGATCTTACACAGATTTATTGGTGGAATGGCATGAAGAATTACTTTGCAGAATACGTGGCCAAGTGTCCTTAATTTCAGCAGGTTAAGGCAGAACATCTTAAGTCTAGAGGTCTTACTCAGATTATTAAGGTTCCGACATGGAAGTGGGAGGCCATTAATATGGACTTCGTGGTTGGTAACAAAAGAAAAGGAGGTTGTGGGTGATCGATCCCACTACCCCTTGGTCAGTAGCGAGATTGAGAGCAAAGGAGAGGGTAAAAATTAAAAATTATATATATGGGGTCGTGGGGAATTGATCCCACGCCATCAGCAAGCTGCCTAGACTAAAAGTGAAGCAAAGAAAGAAAAATAAATAAATACTTATGGTGGCATTGGGGATCGAACCTGGATCCCTTAGCCAAAGGACACAAAAATATAAATTAAGGACAATGACTAAGGGTTGTCCAAGACATTCGAAATCAGATTCTTTTGAAAAAATTCCGTATTGATACATAAGTATACGTGAATAAATGTTCAAAAATAATTTTGCCTACATAAAATGAAATCCAGCTCTTGGCACACTTACAAGATGCAAAAGTCTTGTACCACACAATCTTAGGAAGATATGAACACTTAAACGAACTATGAATAAAGCCTCGTGGCTTGTATGTATAGACCAATAAGTATAGCATACGATTAAAAATATGTCAACCTAAGATGTACGCAATAAAATGATGTAACCCAAGGAGGGTTAAGTAATAGTGAGAAACACAATAAATGGCCAAGTGCATTGGCATATACTGAAATGAACATTTATGTAAAGGGTTGAGTAATTATGAATAACAAATATGTTAAAGTTAATGAATGTGGTGACAACATGATATGAGGATAATGTGAAAGATGAGAGCAATCTCAAATGAGCCTAAGTAAATCATACAAAAATGTACTAACCTATGAGAGTGTAAAAAGTTAATGAAGAGACTAGTCTCTGTGAACACTCTAATGAAAATATTGAAGTTAATTCATACTTAATACTAATGCTTAGATGATAAATTATCTGATGAGATATGATGTCCTCATGCTAGACGCCAGCTTCCATGACATATGAGTTGAATGTAATGGAACTTTAAACTGACCATCGATAGACTAGCTATGAGCGGTGATGACTTCCTTCGGGAACGGCGTAGGCTTACGTAACTCTCATGAGATGAGATTGTCTGGCATGCCGGGTATGGATGTCCTTATATCTCCTAGGCTTTGAACCTATACTGCCAATATATGGATCTTGAGGGGTTCAATTCCCATGTACGGTAGCATGTTTTGCGTTACTTTGGCAGGTGATTCCACCTTTTTTCTTTGTAGGGGACATAATGGATTTCATGGTGCTCACATGATCTATGTTGGTTAAAGTTAAAGTTCCCAATGAATGAATGAGGCCAGCCTTAATGATGTACACAATGAAATGAATGATACCAAAGGTGTTAGGATACAATAATCATGAGGTGAGCTAGACTCAAGTAATGATACTAGGTTATTCTTGATCATTGCCCGGCAAACCCAATGTGAGTCTTAAACTACATCATAGGTATAGCTTCTGTTTACACTAGCTTATGAATGAATGAAATGAAGTACATACGAATGAATGAAGCAGACTCTGTGTTTGTTAATGAATACTCCCTAGTTGAGATCCCATATGTTGAGCCCTTATTTTTGGAAAGTCTTAATGTCCAATCCATGATTCCAACGTCTCATGGCATATGATTGAATGTTATAAAAGATATTATATGTTATATGCTATGTGATATGTGTTATGTGTAAAATGTTATATGTTGTGTGCAATATGTTAAGTATGATGTTGCATGTTACTGTCTTGGAATAACTTTCCTAATCAAAATTTGGAAAGCTCATAAACTTTCCTAATCCAAATTTGGAAAGTTCACTCATTTTCCCAATCACAATTTGGCAAGTCCACGGACTTGACCTGCTATAATCATGTTGCTAGGAAAGAGATATTCTTACTCATGCGTGTCCTTTGTGTGTTCTTGCATATACCCATACTTAGTACAAGTGTGTACTAACCCTATACAACTCTAAAATTTTCTGGTGCAGGTACAGGTGGACGCTAGAGCTACAGATTTATAGTGAAGCTATCCGGACGTCGACCACTCATCCGGACTTGGTATGCCCTCATGCTTTTGAGAATGCTTGCCCATTTATATTCTATATTATCTTAGTATTGAGTTAGTTAAGTATGTTTCACTATCACTTCTTTCCCATAATATTTCAAACTTTGTATTGGTGCCATTTTTGCAGGTATTCAGTTATTGCTATAATATTAAACTATTCCTTTCATTTGGTGATCATAATATTATATGGTTGATGTGAATAAATTATAATTATATTATAAATTATTTGTACGAATGTTAAGCAACAAAAAGTTCAATTTTTATTCAAAAACTAACCTAGATAAAGTAATGATGACGTATATAGGCTTATTTGCGACCTCGGAGAGGTCAACGATGCAGGTCGCGTCTGGGTATAGATTCCGGTTGTGAGAAAGTATGTATCAGAGCCCTAGGTGAAATGCCAAAGATAATAAGTTCACATCAACCGCATTGAGTAGTTTCTACGAAATGGTAGTGCAGTGCACCATTATCCTGAATTAGAGAATGGATGGTGCATAGGAAAATTTCCCTTCTTTTGATATTATTGTGCCCTTCATAATGTTCATTTTCTTGGTGTTTTGAGCGTATCTAACATCAATCCTTATTGTTTTCAGAGAATGAATACTAGGAGGAACGTTTGGCAGATAAGAAGAGGAGCAGCTGTTGGGACCAATCAGGTTGCACCCCAGGCTCTAGCCAAAGGAGTAGCTATGCCAGTTAATGCAGCTGTGTTGACTTATGCGGAGGTGCGGGCATCTCTGGCCCAGATGGAACAGGCCATCACAATGCAGTCCTAGGCCATGACTGCCTAGGTCAACTTGTAGAATATTGATAGGGAGAAGCCACCACTGCGTAGCATAGCTTACAGGCTGAGATACTTCACGAGGATGAAACCTCTTATTTTTAAAGGATCTAAGACATTAGAGGACCCCCATGAGTTTGTGTATGAGGTGCATAATATTTTTGTGTCTATGTGATCACAAATACAGAGAAAGTAGAGTTGGTTTCCTATAATCTAAAGGATGTTGCACAGACATGGTGCAAGACCTGGCAGGATAGCCGAGCTTTTAGCGGAGTTCCAGTCACTAGGGAGCTTTTTAGAATAGCCTTCCTTGAGAGATTCTTTCCCAGAGAGTTGAGGAAGAAAAAGGTTGAGGAGTTTATCAACCTTAAGCAGGGATCAATGATAGTTAGGGAGTATTCCCTGAATTTTGTCAAACTATCCTGGTATACTATTTTCCTTAGTATATAACAACAACGATGAGATTAGTACTGAAGTTTGTTAAATTATCTAGGTATGCTACTTCCCTTGTATCTAACTGCAGGGATAAGATGAGCACATTCCTCACAGGAATCAACACAGATCTAGAGGAGGAGTGTCGGTCTGTGATGCTCCAAGATAACATGAACCTCTCAAGGTTGATGGTTCATCTCGAAGAGGTAGAGGATAGCCGCAAAAAGAGGGTCGTTCGTGATAGTAGGAGGCCGAAGCCTCAAGATCAGGCAGGTCCCATCCATTAAGGCCATAGAAAACTGGGAATTATAATTCCCAGAGCAGTACAACACCTAGAGGAGGCAAACCTGAGTCCAAGAAGGGAAATGGAGGTGAGATGCCGCGTACCCAAAAAAACTGTGCTAAGTGTGGCCGTGCTCACAATGGAGAGTGCAAACAGGGCACTAATGCCTGTTTCGGTTGTGGTAAGAGTGGACATATGGTTAGAGACTGCCCCCAGAACAGAGGTCAGGCTGGAGGTAATGCTCAGCCTAGGCCTAATCCATAGGGTGGAGCAGCAGCCGAGCCTCCTAAGAGGAACAAGTTCTATGACCTAAAGGGCAGGGAGGAGCAGGAGAAGTCCGCTAATATTGTAACAACTATGCTGCAAATATTCTCAACTTTTGTTTATGCTTTACTTCATCAAGGGTATATTCTTTCCTTTGTAAATCCTTTGCTTGCTCTCACTTTTAAAATATTGCCTGAAGTTCTGCATGATCCTATATTGGTAAGAACACCTTGCGGAGAAAATGTATGAACTGATAGAGTACACAAGGATTGCCCAATTGTTGTAAGTGCTAAGACTATGTGTGCAATCTTTGTTGAGTAACCCATGCATGATTTTGATGATATCCTTGGCATGGACTGGCTTCAGAATTGTTATGCTCGTCTGGATTGTTGTAGTAGAGTGGTGAGATTTTTTTCCCTAATGAAGAGGAAATAGTCTAGGAGGTGTACAACTCGAGTCGTCCTTATACCTTGATTTCGATCATTAAGGCCAATAAAATTATGTACAAGGGGTTATCATGTCATATTGTGAGTGTTAATGATTTAGATCATGACATTCCTTCCATAGACTCAGTGCCTGTTGTGAATGAGTTCCTAGCGTATTTCCTTATTATTTGCCTTGTGTACCTCCTCCTCGCGAGATTTACTTTGGTATAGACTTAGCACCCGATACTAAACCAATTTTGATTCTTCCCTACATATTGGCTCCAGCTGAACTCAAAGAGTTAAAGCTGCAGTTAAAAGATCTCGCTGATAAGGGTTTCATTCAACCGAGCATATCCCCTTGGGGGCTCTAGTGTTTTTGTGATAAAGAAGGATGGAACCCTTAGAATGTGTATCTATTATCGGCGGTTCAACAAAGGAACTATAAAGAATAAGTATCATCCACTTCCCAAAAAAGATGATTTGTTCAATCACCTCCAAGGGTCTAGTTTCTTCTCTATGATTGATCTTCGTTCAGGGTATCATCATCTTAGGGTAAGGGATGGAGATATCCTAGAGACAACTTTCGTACCCGTTATGGTCATTATGAGTTCTTGGTTATATCATTTGGTCTCACGAATGCACCTGCTGCATTTATGGATCTCATGAACAGGGTCTTCTGTGAATACATTGACTCTTTAATCATAGTATTCCTTGATGACATTCTAATCTACTCTAGGACCAACGAAGAGCAGGGACAACATTTTAGACTTACCATGTAGGTACATAGACAACATCACTTGTACGCCAAATTCAGCAACTGTGAATTTTAGGTTAGATCAGTGACCTTCCTCAGTCATGTTGTGGCCGATCAAGGTGTAGATGTAGACCCCAAGAAGATTGAGGTTGTTAAGAACTGGCCAAAACCTCTTACTCCCACAGATATCCTAGCGTCATGGGATTGGATGCTTACTATCGCAGGTTAGTTCATGGCTTTTCTTCTATTGCTGCCCCACTTACAGCTCTGACTAAGAAGAAGGCCAAGTTTGAATCGATGGAGACTTGTGAGAAGATTTCAAGGAGCTCAAGGATAGACTTACTTCAGCCCCGTTACTTATTTTGCCTAAGTGTGATGAGAATTAGAATGTTTATTGTAATGCATCTAGGGTTTGATTGGGTTGTGGTTTTATGCAGGGTGGTTAGGTGATAGCATATGCGTCCAGACAACTCAAGCTTCATGAGAAGAATTATCCCACTCATGACATGGAGTTAGCAGCTGTGGTGTTTGTAGTCAAGCTGTGGAGGAACTACTGTTATGGAGTGCATGTGGATGAGTTCACAGACCAAATAAATCTCCATTACCTGTTCACATAGAGGGATTTGAATCAATGTCAGCGGAGATGGTTTGAGCTGTTTAAGGATTATGACATGAATGTTCACTACCATCAAGGTAAGGCTAACATTGTAGCCAATGCTTTGAGCAGGATAAGCATGGGAAGTACAACCTACGTTAAGGATGAAAAGAAGCAGATAGCGAAAGATGTACACAAACTAGCAAGACTAGGTATGCGATTTGTGGACTCTACCAATGGGGGTGTTTAAGTTCATCCTAGTTCGGAATCATCATTCATAGTTGAAGTCAAGCAGGGTCAGCATCTCGATCATGTGTTGATTGAGTTGAAGTACTCAGTGTTCATAAAGACGAATAAGTTTTTCTCTATGGGAAGTGATGTCAGACATAGGTATCAAGACAGGCTGTGTGTACCAGATGTGGATGATTTGCGGACCATGATTGTTGTAGAGGCCCATGGTTCATGATATTCCATACATCCAAGTTCCACCAAGATGTGTCACGATCCTAAATAGATTTATTGTGGGATGGAATTAAGATGGACATTGCAAAATACGTGGCCAAGTGTCCTAATTGTCAGCACGTTAAGGCAGAACATCTTAAGCCTTGGGGTATTACTTAGATTATTGAGGTTCTAACTTGGAAGTGGGAGGCCATTAATATAGACTTCGTGGTTGGTCATCCGAGGACTAGGAGACAGCATGACTCCGTATGGCTTATTGTTGACAGATTGACTAAGTGTTCCCACTTTCTCCCTATAAACTCTACTTAAAGATCTGATGACTATGCGAGACTCTACATAGATGAGATTCTGATATTGCATGGGATTCCTCTGTCTATCATTTCAGATAGAGGAGCTCAGTTTACCTCACATTTCTGGAGATCTTTCAAGAAAATCTTAGGCACGCAAGTAATTTTAGTACTCCCTTTCATCCTCAGACTGATGGGCAGGCAGAGCGCACCATTCAGACATTGGCGGACATGTTGAGCGCGTTTGTGATTAACTTAACGGGTAGCTGGGATGACCATGTGCCTTTGATAGAGTTCCCGTATAATAATATTTGTCACTCTAGAATTAGGATTGCACCATTTGAGGCATTGTATGGTAGGAAAGTTATATCTATACTTTCATTGTAGAGTCATCAATTTTTTATCAAGAGATCATTCATGAAGCCTTAGAGAAGATCAGAGTGATTAGAGACAGGTTGACTACTGCTTACAGTCGGTAGAAGTCATATGAAGATAACAGAAAACTGCCCTTAGAGTTTGATGTTGGCGACAAGGTCTATCTGAAGATATCATCTACGAAAGGGGTGATGCGGTTTGGTAGAAAAGGAAAATTGAGACAGAGGTATGTTGGGCCTTATGAGATCCTACAGCGTGTTGGTGAGGGTGCCTATGAGTTTGCATTGCCTGCGAAGCTAGCTTTTGGTTATCCAGTCTTTCATGTATTCATGTTAAAGAAGTTCATAGGTGATCTAGCATCATTTCTACCAGTGGAAGGTTTGGGGGTCAATGAAAACTTGTCCTATGAGGAGGTACCTGTTGAGATCTTAGAAAGACTAGTCAAGCGGCTGAGGAACAAGGATATTGCCATAGTGAAGGTACTGTGGAGAAATCATCTTGTTGAGGGTATAAAATGGGAGGCTGAGACCGACATGAGATCATATTACCCTCATCTTTTTAGGTCTTGAGGTTAGACTTCCCTCTCTTAAGTCTAAGTTTCCTTATCTCTCTATATTTTGTTGCTATTGCTTGGCTGTGCATAGTGATTATGTCATGATCTTATTGGCATTACACTAGATAGTGGTAGTTTCATTCGGGGACGAATGATCCTAAGGAGGGGATAATGTAACAACCCTAGAAATTAATAAGATAAAAAATTCATAATGTGTCAGGAATGCCTACGATTAGACCAAGGCTCACACGGGTTGTTAAGCGTAGAAGCATACCTTAGAACCCTTGCTAACGCAAAGCCAACTAACTTGAAAAGTTAGTTCAGCCTTGAAAGGTTGGTCCAACCATACAGGGATCTTGAATACAAAGATTTACTCGAACGAGTATTTACCGGACATAAAAATGAAGAAATCTTAGGTTTGAAGGGTCTAGGGGTAAAATGGTATTTTCCTGGCTAAGGGTAGTATAGAATTACCCTAAATATGTACTTAAGTAATTATTTAATAAAGTGGAGGGGCAATTTAGGGAGAGAGGGCCGAAATTGAGCCCCTGATATGAATTTTTGCTCCACCCGTAAAATGATGCATAAAATTATGGAATAAACTTCCAAGACCTTGAAATAGGCTGTAAATAGTTTATGGAAATTTTAAACATCAAAAATATTTTTTTCAAAAAAAAGGTGACTTTTGCAGGAATCGAACCCAAGACCTCACTAAGGCAAACCTTAACAAATAAAGTAAAAAGGGTGTGCCATGCGGGGCTCGAACTGGGTCTAGGTTCCGACGAAATTAGCAAGAAGGGGAAAATAATAAAATGTTATTGTGTTGTTTCTATCCCACGACATGGAAGACTCCAATATAATAAAATATATATGGGGTCGTGGGGAATCGATCCCGCACCCCTCGGCGACGGCAGAAGAAAATTAATAACAAAAGAAAAAGGGGTTGTGGGGGATCGATCCAACTACCCCTTTGTCTGTAGCGATATTGAGTGAAAATAAGAGGATAACAATTAAAAACAATATATAACATTGTGGTAATTCGTCACGACCTCGATTCTCGAATACGGATCACAACCGACGTCGTTGACCTCTCAGAGGTCGCAGACAAGCCTCATCTTGAATTCATCACATTCATCTAGTTAAATTTGCGGAAAATTTAAAAGTTTGAATATGTATTAAGTATACATGGACTTCATATAATTATTAACTTGATATATTCATATACTAAGTTCAACATAAGAGAACAACCATCTACCAGAAAGAATCAATTCAAATCCGAAGATGAATATATCATAAATAGTTTGCCAAACATGGCCTTAATACAAAGCTTCGAAATGTAGGTGCGAAAGAAACGCTAGGGACAACATCCACTAGGTATGTCTAAAACTACGGCTAAACTAAAGCTGTAGCATTCTCGAAATCATGAGGACCTACCAAATGGTTTGGAGAAACAGTGAGGTCCAAGCCGCTGCAGGTGTCGTCAACCAGTCCTATAACCTGAACCTATAAAAATAGTAAATAGTAGGGGGTTATTACACCACTTGTACTAGGTATGGGTGTATGCACACATACACATAAAGCTTTGCATGATGAATGAGAGCTCTTCCTAAAAGACATGTTATTTCTGAAATGTCTAGTCACTAGACTTTCTTAATTTATTGGTTGTGAATTGTTGTATAAATATGATGTATTTTAATACATTCAAACCACACAACTCATTTTCTATATGATTACAATATATTAGTATCATCGACATAATTTTAGAACAACTCAGGCGAAGATTTGAGATTTTGACCTTCTTAGGCCGACAGCTCCTCTTAGTACACTTTAGATTATTTTTCCATCTTTTTCTTCTCCTTGTTGTGTAGTTCAATAATTCTTTTGATCCTATAATTGACTTAGAAGTTCAATGATTCATTGTTGTCTCATACCCACAATTAATCGATGTAAGTAATCCAAGGACTAAGGAATGATTTTCCTACCTTATAATGCGTCATAGGGTACACTATATATTCATTACCTTTTATAAGCAATTCTCTATTGATCATGCCAATTATTTTATAACTTTCATGTTTTTTATATAAAACATTTCATATACACGAGACCTTGGAATCTTTGATGTAGCATAAGACATCTCAAGTGAGGGCCCAACATATGGAACCTCAACCCGAGGGCCTTCTATAGCAAACACAGAGTTTGCTTCATTCGCTCATTCGTACTTCACATTATTTATTTTATTCAATTGTAGGCTTATGTAAACACCAGCTATACCTATGATGAATTTTAAGACTCTCATCAGGATCATGAAGTGCAATGGCCAAGAATGACCGAATGTTATTACTTAAATCAGATTTCACCTCCTGATTATCTTGCAGAAACACCTTCGGTATCGTTCATTTCATTATCTTTCATACTTTAAGGAACTCCAACCTTAACCGAAATAGATCATGTGTGCATAATGAAATCCAGTGTATAAGAGGTGGAATCACAGGCCAATGTGAAATAAAACATGCTAGGGTAGATTGTAATTAAACCTTGCCAGATCCCTATATTAGCAGTATAGGTTCGAAAACTGGGAGATATAATGAGACCCATACCCGTCATGCCGGAAATTCTCATCTCACGAGATTTACGTCAATATATAATTTCTCATCTCATCATTAGCATTAAGTATACGTTAAATCTCAGTACTTCTGTTAGAGTGTACATAAAGATTGGTCTCTTCATTAGCTTTACACTCTCATAAGTGAATATTTTTTGGTAACATTTACATAGGCTCATTTTAGATTGCTCTCATCTTTCACATTTGCCTTTTATCATGTTGTCACCACATTAATTAGCATTAGCACATTTGCGTTTCATAATTATACATCCTTTTTACGTGAATGTTCATTTCATCATATGTCAATACCCTTGGACATTTAGTATGTTTCACACTTTTACTTAAACCTTCTAGCGTTTCATCATTTCATTACATACATCTTAGTTACTCATCCCTTTACCTGATGTTCATTTCATCAACTTTTAGTGTTGACTCAAGCATTATGGAGTCTTGCGTCTTGATTGTGATCTACATACTCTACTGATGACTAGTTATCCTAATTGTACATTGATGAAATGTAAATTGTTCTTTCATACAATCCTTAATTTACATTGATGAATGTTAATTGTCCTTACATATCATCCTTAGGTTTTAATGACACTAGTTTCAAACATTCTAACAAGTTCATTCGTGAGTATTCTTTTAACAAATTAGCTTTGGTGTAAGTAAGACTTGTCTCATTTCCTCCAACACCCCATTCTTGTAACCTAATTAATTTAGACCCCTTTAATTATGTTATAACTTACGTTACTTACATACATTAGTGTAGTAGCTTCATATCACTGTTTATGGACGACGAGCACTTCATTCAGTGAGTTTCATATGTTCATAGTTCATTCTTGGTGAGCATGTCGGGAGTTTTCCCAATGTATGTCATGTCCTTAGTTATCGATTCATTGAAATTTCTTAACAAGTGCTTAATATATATTTTTTACTCATAATACACAAGAATTGGCATATGATTAGTATAGGCTAAAGATTTGGGATATTAGACAACCAAATTTATTTTTAATGGCATAAGCCAATTTTCTATGTTCATATTTAAATTTTCATATGTATGAACCCTTAGACAATATTTTAATCATTTACATAAGTTTATAGACATTAGCATATATTCATGTTGACCAAATAGAGTTATCCAACTTTATTCAAACCAGTTAGTCAATTTATTCAAGATATGAATTCATAGATGTCATTGAGTCAATTCTTAGTTTATGAATTTTAGTGTAATGTTTTAAGAACATATTGAACAACATTATATTAATATTTGATGGCTTTAACATATTTATAACATCACCAAAACAGCAAGTCAAAATTAAGCAGAAATACATATATTCACTTAACACATCACGGACATAACTAAGCATAATATCAATCCTTCATTATCATGATAAGATTAACTTTACACAATTACAAGTTCATAAGTTCATTCGATACTCATCATTGAAGAACAATACATGTTAAGAACATACATCACCACATACCAACAACATGATTTCTAACCTATTTGACATTGAAATTGTAACAAGGATACTAGGGAAAGGAGTTCGACAAGAACGACGTGAAACAACAGTAGTTTACAAGATCTTTAAATCATTCAAAAGAAAGTTCTCTTGGAGAAAGAAGTCCAGGAGAGAAACTCATACCTTAATTAGAACTTAATATATTAATACCACCTTGAACGAACCTTGAAGAAACCTTGATGAAACCTTGAAAATCATCAAAGAAATTTTCTCTTTTTGTTTTTTTCTTGTGTTTTGTTAACTGTTTTTCTTACGTTTGTTTTCTAGTTTTAGTCGTGTATTTGTTTGAGTTTGAACGTGGTTTTTAGGTTTAAGAACTGACCTTGACTTATTCAACTTATGGTTTAGTAAGTTAATTAAATAAATTAATTATCTAATTACTAAAAAAACCCTCCTAAGTTGACTAAACATAGGAGAATGTTGACTTGACCTAAAATCTGAAATTTTTGTGTTGACTATGGTTTAGGTCAACATTTTGACTTTATATTAATTAGATGAATCCTTAATTTAATTAATTTAGGGACCTAGGTTAAGTAGTAATGTACCCCTAATCCATTGCAAAAATAATCAACCCATTAAGACCATCCTAGGTTAAGTACTACGATGTTTCTTGTATTATACTAGGTTAGCATAACAATTTCGGTTTGACCCCTTTAATTTAATTTATTAAATGGATAATTTAATTAATTAAGTAACCTAGGATAACTACCACAGTACCCTTTAGTCGTTATAATCATATTTAATCCTTTGGATCATCCCCAGATGACAGCGGCGTCATTGACCTCTCAAAGGTCTCAAACAAACCTACGTACGTCATCATTACTTCATCTAGGTTAATTTTAGCAGAAAATTTAAATTTTAGTTTCTTAAAATTCTTACTAATCATTTAAAATATAATCATAATTTTATTCACTCTCAACCATCTAATAATAAGATCATCAAATTAAAAAATAGTTTACTATAGGAATAGTTGAATACTTGCTAAAATGGCACCAATAAAAAGTCTGAAATAATACCGGAAAGAAGCGCTAGTGGAACATACTCCACTAACTAAATCCTATGACTAAGCAAGAATATAAATGGGAAAGCATCCTCGAAAGCATGAGGCCCTACCCAGTCCTGATAAATGCTCGACGTCCGGATAGCTTCAGCATCAACTTGTAGCTCTAGCGTCCACCTGTGCCTGCACCTAAAATTTTAGGAGTTGTATAAGGTTAGTACACACCTGTACTAAGTATAGGTATATGCAAGCAAACAGCAAGGACATGCATGGGTAAGAATAACTCTTTCCTAGCAACATGATTATTGCAAGTCAAGTCCGTGGACTTGCCAAATTGATATTTGAAAACTGAGTGACCTTTAAAAATTTGTATTAGGAAAGTTTATGACCTTTCCAAATTTGGATTAGGAAAGTTATGCCTTGAGAGTAACATGCATCATCATACTAACATATTGCACACAACACATAACATTTTACACAAAACACATATCACATAGCATATAGCAGATAACATCTATTATAACATTCATTCACATGCGATGAGAAGTTGGAATCATTGACTTGACATTAAGACTTTCCGAATATGAGGGATCAACATATGGGACTTCACTATGGAGTCTTCATTAACAAACACATAGTCTACTTCATTCATTCATACGTACTTCATTTCATTCATTGATATGCTAAGTGTAAACACCAGTTATACCTAGGATGTAGTTTAAGACTCTTATCGAGTTTGCTATGCAATGATCAAGAATACCCTAGTATAATTACTTGAGTCTAGTTCACCACTTTATTATTCTATCCTAACACCTTTGGTATCATTCATTTCATTGTGTATATCATTGAGGATGGCTTCATTCATTCATTGGGAACTTTAACTTTAACCGACAAAGATTATGTGAGCATCATGAAATCCAGTGTCTCCCCCACAGCGAAATGAGGTGTAATCACCGGCCAAAGTAACACAAAACGTGCTAGCATACATGGGAATTGAACGCCACTAGATCCCTATATTGTCATTACAGGTTTGAAGACTAGGAGATATAAAGAGACCCATACGCGGCATGCCGGACAGTCTCATCTAATGAGAGTTACGTGAACCTCCGCCCTTCCGGAAAGAAGGCATCACTGTTCATAGCTAGTCTATTGGTTCTCAGTATTAAGTTCCATTACATTCAAGTCATACATCATGGAAGGTGGTTTCTAGCATGAGGTCATCATAGATCATTAGATGATTTCTCATCTCATCATTAGTATTAATTATGCATTAACTACAATACTTTCATTAGAGTGTTCACAGAGACGTGTCTCTTCATTAACTTTACACTCTCATAGGTGAGTACGTTTTGGTAACATTTACTTAGGCTCATTTGAGATTGCTCTCATCTTTCATATTATCCTCTTATCATGTTGTCACCACATTCATTAAATTTAACACATTTTCTCTTCATAATTATTCAACCCTTTACATGAATGTTCATTTCATAATATGTCACTGCACTTGGCCATTTACTGTGCTTTACACACTTACTTAACCCTTCTAGGGTTACATCATTTTATTGCGTACATCTTAGGTTCACTTATATTTAAACGTATGCTAGACTTACGGGTCTATACATAGAATCCATGAGGCTTCATTCTCAATTCGTTTGAGTGATTCATATCTTCCTAATATTGTGTGATACAAGACTTATGCATCTTGTAAGTGTGCCATGATCTCGATTTCGATCTATTTAGGCAACACTATTTTTTAACATTTATTCACGTATGATTTATGTATGAATATGGAATTTGGGCAAAAGAATCCGGTTTCGAATAACTTGAATAACCCTTAGCCATTTTCCTTAATTTTGATTTTTTTTGTTCTTTTAGTTTGGGGATCCAGGTTCGATCCCCAATGCTATCATAAGTATTTATTTTATTTTATTTTTCTTTCTTTGCTTCACTTTTAGTCTAAGCAGCTTGCTGAGGGCATGGGATAAATTCCCCACGACCCTATATATATTTTTTTAATTTTTACCCTCTCCTTTGCTCTCAATTTCTCTACTGCCAAGGGGTAGTGGGATCGATACCCCACATCCCCCTTTTCTTTTGTTACAAATTTTCTTCTGCAGTCTCTAAGGATCGTTGTATCGATTTCCCACGACCCCATATACATATGAATTTTTTCATTAAGTATGGGTCTTCTATGTCGTGGGATCGAAACCCCACAACAACTTTTTATTATTTTCCCCTTCTTGTGAATTTTGCCGGACCCCAGGCCTTGTTCGAGACCCGCCTGGCACACCCCTTTTAATTCATTCGTTAAGGTATGCCTTAGTGAGATCTGTGGTTCGATCACTGCAGACCTCACCTTTTTTCTTAATTGTTTTGATATTCAAAAAGTTCCAGAAACTATCTACAGCCTATTTCTATGTTCTGGAAGTTTATTCCATGATTTTATGCATCATTTTACAAGTCATTTTAGCATTTGTTTCTTAGTCATTCGTTAGGGTTCTTTAGACAAGTTAGAGGAATGATTTGATGATTTTTGTTATCTAGAGTTGATACCATTTTAACCATGTGAATATCAAGTCTTAGAACATCTAATTGCATACAAAACAAAAGTGGTTCTATGTTATTAACATGCCAAAACGGAGACTCCAAAGTTATGGTAACAACCTTGCACACATACGTTCATGTCTACATTCATATTTTTGAAAAACATAAAAACATAATCGTGAACACATATTCGAAACAAGATAATCACCACAGACACATTGTCCCTACATTTAACCAGTAAACATACCAACCTATGATCATTCGGAGTTAGTGACTGGGAACATGAAAAGGAGGAACAACCCTAGTTCTCGGAGTGGATTTATGTGAGACTTGAGGGTCTCTTGGGAAAAGGACTAAGAGGAAGACAACCCATACCTTGTTGAAGATTTCCACAACTTCAAACTGCTACCCAAATCCTCCCCTAAACCTTCAACACAATCCCATCGAGAAGATGATGTAAAGTTTTCGTTTCTTAAGTTAGCTTGCTTTCTTGTATATATATATTTTTGTAAGCTCTTTGAGTGTAGATAACTTTTGATTGCTTTATAATGTTTTTATCTTTTGTTTTTGCAGCAAGGAAAAACAAAATGAAAGAGAGAGAGAGAGAGAGATTTAGGCGTGAGAGAGAGAGTTTGTGTGAGATAGTGTCTCTTAAGACTAGGATAGTTAGCAAGACTTAGTCAATTTAAAAAAACCTCAATTAATAAATAAATAATAATTAACACAAATCTGATTTTCCCTTTTTCATAAATATGCCATTAATTATTAATTTAATAAATTATTTCACCACTTAAAAAAATCATATGAAATCATTGCTCCTACCTAGATTCGAACCCTGGTGGCAAGAATTCATCTCAAGAGCTCAATTTCTGCCCTCTTTCCCAAATTGCCCCACCTCTTTTTAAATTAATTAAATAATTAATTATATATTTAGGGTAATTACTATACTACACTTAGACTAATAAAAGACCATTTTGACTTTTGACCCTTCAAACCTAAGATTTCTTCTTTTTTGAGTCCGGTAAAGACTCCTTCGAGTAAATGTTCGTATTCGAGAGCCCAATATGGTTGGACCCAACCTTTCCCAGCTCAACTAACTCCCCAAGTTAGTTGGCTTGGCTGTAGTAAGGGTTTCGAGATCTTCTTCTACGTGCATGACCCCTTGGTCTAATCTTAGGCATTCCTGACGCATTAAGCATTTATTATCTTATTCATTTATAGGGTTGTTACATTATCCCCCCCCCCCCTCTTAGGAACATTCATCCCCAAATGAAACTACCACTATCTTGCGTAATGCAAGTCAGATCATAACATAATCACTATGCACAGCCAATCAATAGCAACAACATATGGAGAGATATGAAAACTTACACTTAAGTGTAGGAAGTCTAACCTCAACAGCTGGAAATATGAGGGTAAAAAGATCTCATGTCGTCCTCAGCCACCCATATAGCACCCTCAAAATTATGATTTCTCCACAATACCTTGCCTGTGGCAATCTCCCTTGTTCCTCAGCCGCTTGACCTGTCTGTCTAAGGTATCAATAGGTACCACTTTATAGGACAAGTTTTCATCGACCCCCAAACCTTCCACAGGTAGAATCCATCCTGGATCACCTACGCACTTCATTAACATGGATACATGAAAGACTAGATGGACAGAAGCGATCTTCGCAGGCAATGCAAAATCATAGGCCACCTCACCAACACGTTGTAGGATCTTGTAAGTCTCAACATACCTTGGACACAATTTCCCCTTTATACCAAACCTCATCACCCCCTTCATAGGTTATATCTTCAGATAGACCTGGTCGCCAACATCAAACTCTAAGGGCCGTTTTCTTTTATATGCATATGACTTCTGCCGAATGTAAGCAGCAGTAAACGTGTCCATAATCACTCTGACCTTCTCTAAGGCTTCATGAATGATCTCTGGACAAAAAATGGATGACTCTCAAACCTCGAACCACCAAACTAGAGATCTACACATCTTACCATACAGTGCCTCAAACTATGCAATCCCAATGCTGGAATGATAATTATTATTATACGAGAAACCTATCAGAGGCAAATGGTCAACCCAGCTACCCCTAAAGTCAATCACAGATGATCTAAATGTGTCCTCCAATGTCTGAATGGTGTGCTCTTCCTCCCATCAGTATGTGGATGAAAGGTAGTACTAAACTTTACCAGTGTGCCCATGCTTTTCTGGAAAGATCTCAAGAAATGTGAAGTAAACTGAGCTCCTCTATAAGAAATGATGGACATAGGTATCCCATGCAATCTCACAATCTCATCTATGTAGAGTCTCGGATAGTCCTCGGCTATAAAAGTAGACTTCAGAGGGATAAATTTAACAAACTTAGTTAATCTGTTCACAATAACCCATATGGAGTCTTGCTGTCTCCAAGTCCTCGTAAGACTAACCATGAAGTCCATATTAATTGGCTCCCACTTCCAAGTCGGAACTTTAATAATCTGAATAAGAGTGCAAGGCTTAAGATGTTCTGCCTTAACCTACTGACAATTAGGACTCTTGTCCAAGTATTTTGCAATGTCCTTCTTCATGCCATACAACCAATAAAAAAATTTAGATCTTTATACATCGTTGTGGAACCTGCATGTATTGAATATTTGGAACGATGGGACTATGAGACAATCCAGGTCTCCAAATCATCCATATTTCGTACACAAAGTCAGCCTTGATACCTATGTATGTCATCACCTCCCAAAGAGAAAGACTCATTCACCTTTATCAACATAGAGTCCTTAAGCTCCATTAACACAGGATCGAGATGCTGACACTTCTTGACTTCAACTACCAAGGATGATTCCGAACTAGGATGAACTGAAACACCCCCACTAGTAGAGTCAACCAATCACACACCTAGTCTGGCCAGTCTGTGTACATCTTTCGCTAAGTCCTTATTTTCATTCTCAACATGGGATGTACTTCCCATGCTCATCTTGCTCAAAGCATCTGCTACAATATTAGCCTTACCTCGATGGTAATGAACATTTATCTCATAATCCTTCAACCGGTCAAACCTTCTCAGCTGACGTAGATTTAAGTCTCTCTATGTGAACACGTATTGGAGACTGTTGTGGTATGTGAACACATCCACATGCACTCCATACAAGTAGTGCCTCCAAAGCTTCAATGCAAACACCACAGCTACTAACTCTAGGTCATGTGTGGGATAATTTTTCTCATGAACCTGGAGCTGTCTTGACACATATGTTATCACCTTACCACCCTGCATAGGAACACAAACCAAACTAAATCTAGATGCATCACAATAAACCGTGTAATTCTCACCACACATAGGAAAAGTAAGCACCGGGGCTGAAGTGAGTCTATCCTTGAGATCTTGGAAACTCTTCTCACAAGTCTCCATCAATTCAAACATTGCCTTCATCTTAGTCAGAGCTGTTAGTGGGGAAGCAAAGAAAGAAAAGCCCTTCACGAACATGCGGTAGTAACCAACCAATCCCAAGAAGCTATGGATATCTGTGGGAGTAAGAGGTTTTGTCCAGTTCTTAACAGGCTCAATCTTCCTGGGGTCCAATCTACACCTTTATCGGACACAACATGACCCAGGAAGGTCACTGATCTAAGCCAAAATTAACACTTTCTGAATTTAGCGTACAATTGATGTTGTCTAAGTACATGCAAGATAAGTCTCAAATGTTGTTCATTCTCTTTCGTTGGTCCTATAGTAGATGAGAATGTCATCAATGAATGCAATGACAAAAGAGTCAAGTTATTCACGGAAGACCCTCTTTATGAGATCCATAAATGCAGCAGGTGCTTTTGTGTGACGAAATAACATAACAAAGAACTCATAATGACCATAACTGGTACGAAAGTCTCTCTTTGAACGGAGATGAATCTTATAGAAGAACCTAGACCCTTGAAGTTGATCGAACAAATCATCTATTCTAGGATATGGATACTTATTTTTTGTAGTGACTTGTTTGAGCTGCCCATAATCGATACAAATTCTAAGGGTTCCATCCTTCTTTTTCACAAACAACACTGGAGCTCCCAAAGGGGATATGCTTGGCTGAATGAAACCCTTATCAGTGAGATCTTTTAACTGCAGCTTCAACTCTTTGAGTTCAGATAGAGCCATTAGGTAAGGAAAAATTGAAATTGGTTTAGTATCGGGTTCTAAATTTATACCAAAGTCAATCTCTCGAGGAGGAGGGACTCCAAGAAAATCATAAGTAAATGCATCTAGGAACTCATTCACCACACGCACTGAGTCTATGGAAGGAATGTCATGATCTAAATCAATAACACTCACAATTTGACATAATAACCTCTTGGAAATAATTTTATTGGCCTTAAGGATCGAAATCAAGGGATTAGGACGACTCGAGCTATACCCCTCCAAGACTAGTTCCTCTTCATTAGGGAAAGAAAATCTCACAACTCTACCATGACAATCCAAACAAGCATAACAATTGTGAAACTAGTCCATGCCAAGGATAACATAAAAATAATGCATGGGTAACTCAACAAGTCTGCACACATTGCCTTACAACTTACAACTATTGGGCAATCCTTTCATACTCTAGCAGTTCTTACATTTTCTCTCAAAGGTGTACTAACACCTATAGGATCATGCAGAACTTAAGGAAATATTAAAAGTGAGAGCAAGCAAAGGATTTAAAAAGAAAAGTGTAGACCTTGGATCAAGTAATGCATAAACAGAAGTTGAGAATACTTGCAGCAATCTTGTGACCATATCAGCGGGCTTCTCCTCCTCCTCCCTGCCCTTTAGGGCATAGAAATTGTTCTTCTTAGGAGGCTCGGCTGCTGCTTCACCCTTTGGATGAGGACTAGGCTGAGCATTACTGCCAGCCTTACCTCTCTTTAGGGGGAAGTCTCTAAGCATATGCTCACTCTTACCGCAATCGAAACAAGCATTAGTGCCCTGTGTTCACTCTCCACTGTGAGCACTGACAGACTTAGTACAGTTTTTTTTTGGACGCTGCATCTCACCTCCATTGCCCTTCTTGGGCTTAGATCTTCCTCCTCTAGGTGTTATAATACTCTGGGAATTAGAATTCCTACAACTCTGCTGCCCCTTTTTGAACTTGCAATTCTCACGGACGCCGAAATTGTTTCTATGGCCTCCATGGCTTGGACCTTCATGATCTTGAGGATTTGGCCTCCTAGCATCACGAACATCCCTCTTTTTGCAGCTATCCTCTACCTGCTGGACATGAAATATTAACCTGGAGAGGTATATGTTATCATGGAGCATCGTAGACCGATACTCCTCCTCCAAATCTTTGGTGATTTCTTTGAGGAATCTACTCATCTCATCCCTGTTGTTAGATACAAGGGAAGAGGCATACTTGGATAATTTAACAAACTTCAATACTCATATCATCCTTGTTGTTAGATACTAAGGAAAATAGTATACCTTGATAGTTTTACAAACTTCAGGGAATACTCTCTGACTGTTATTGATCCCTTCTTAAGGTTGGTAAACTTCTCAACCTTCGCCTCCCTCATCTCCCTAGGAAAGAATCTCTCCAAAAAGGCTGTCTTAAACAGGTCCCAAGTGAGCAGAACACTTCTCAAAGCTCGTCTATTTTGTCATATCTTGCACCAAGCTTGTGCACATCCTTGAGTTGATAGGAAGACAACTCTGCTTTCTCAGTATTTGTGGCCCCCATAGACAACAAAATCTTATGCACCTTATCCACAAACTCCTAGGGGTCCTCTGAAGTCGTAGATCCTCTTAAAATAGGAGAGTTCATCCTCTTTAAGTCTCTCAGCCTGTCACCCATTCTACGTACTAGTGGGTTCTCCCTGTCAACACTCTGCTGGTTGAACTGGGGAGTCATGGCCTGGTCCTCCACAACGATGACATGTACCATCTTGGCCAGAGATGCCCGCACCTCCGCATCAGTGAACCTAGATGGGTTAACTAGCATAGTTACTCCTTCAACTTGAGCCTGGTGTTGAACTTGATTGTTCCCAGCAGTTGCTCCTCTTCTCCTCTGACCAACATTCCTTCTAGTATTCATTCTCTAAAAACAATATGGATTGATGTTAGACACGGTTATAACTCCAAGAAATTGAACATTAGGAAAGGCACGATAAAATAAGAAGAAGGGAAATTTTACCACGCACAATGCAGTCACGAACCGGATTTTGGAATTTGAATCGCAACCGGCGTCATTGACCTCTTAGAGGTCACAGACAAGCCTCATCTTGCATTAATCACATTTATATGATTAATTTTACCGGAAAATTTAAAACTTTTACACGTATGAAGTATACATAGACTTCATGTAGTCATTTCATGAATTTATCATATACTAAGTTCAACATAAAGAAACAACCATCTAACAATTTCAAAATCAATTCAAATCAAAGAATAACACATCATAGAAGATTGCAAAAACGGCCTTATTAAAAAGCTTTGATTAAATGTATGAAAGAAACTCTAGGGACAACATCCACTAGCTATGTCTAAAACTAATGCTAGACTAAAACTGTAGCATCCTCGAAATCAAGAGGACTACCAAATGGATTCGAGAAACACTGATATTCAAACCATTGCAAGAGTCATCAATCTATCCCTTAAACTGCATCTATAAAATAGTAAATAGTAGGGGTTAGTACACCACTTGTACTAAGTATGGGTCTATACACACATACACATAAGGCAATGCATGACATAATAAAGTTCTTCCTAGACTACATACTATTTATGGACAGCCTAGTGACAAGACTTTCCTAAATTGTTAGATGTGAATTGTGACATGAATATGATCTATTTTAATCCATTCAAAGCAAACAACTTATTTCCTATATGATTACAAAACATTAGTATCATCCACGTAATTTTAGAACAACTCGGGCGAAGATTTGACATTTTATCCTCTTAGGATGAGAGCTTCTCTTTGTACACATAGATTATTTTTCATTATTTTTCTTCTTGTTGTTGTGTAGTTAGTTAATTCTTTTTATCCTATGTTTTACTTAAAGTGCAATGATTCATTGTAGTCCCATACCCAAAATGAATCGTTGTATGTAATCTAAGGACTAAGAAATGATTTCCCTACCTTATAGTGAGTCATTCTTCACCACTATATATTCATTACCTTTCAGAAGGAATTCCTATTGATCAATCATTGATTTCAGAACTTTCATGTTTTATATATAATACCTTTCATATACACGAGACTTTGGAATCATTTAAGTAGCATAAGACATCTCAAGTGAGGGCCCAACATATGGGACCTCAACCAGAGGGCCTTCATTAGAAAACACAGAGTCTGCTTCATTCGTTCATTCATACTTCACATTATTCATTTCATTCTTTCGTAGGATGATGCAAACACCTGCTATACCTAAGATTAAATTTAAGACTCTCATCGGGATGATGAAGTGCAATGACCAAGAATGAACTAATGTCATTACTTGAATCTGATCTCACCTACTTATTGTCTTGCACAAACATCTTCCGTATCATTCGTTTCATTATCTTTCATTCTTTGAAGAACTCAAACCTTAATCGACATAGATTATGTGAGCTTCATGAAATCCGGTGTCTAACCAACACAAAAAAAGGTGGAATCACTGGCCAAAGTGACCTAAAACATGCTAGCATACATGGGAGTTAAACCCCGCCAGATCCCAATATTGGCAGTATAGGTTCTAAGACTAGGATATATACAAAGACCCATACCCGGCATGTCGGCATCATAGCTCAAAGCTAGTCAATTCGTGCTCAGTATAAAGTTCTGTTTCAATAAACTCATGCATCATAAAAGTTGGATTCTAGTATGTGGACATCATGGCTAAGTGGATGATTTATCTATCATCATTAGTATTAAGACTACATCACTATCAATACTGTCATTAGAGTATACATAGAGATTCGTCTCTTCATTATCTTTACACTCTCATACGTGAGTACGTTTAGGTAACATTTACTTAGGCTCATTTGAGATTGCTCTCATCTTTAAAATTAGCCTCTTATCATATTGTCACCACATTCATTAACATTAGCACATTTGTTTTTTATAATTACTCATCCCTTTCACGTGAATGTTCATTTCATCATATGCCAATGCACTTGGCCATTTAGTGTGTTTGACACTCTTACTTAAACCTTCTAGGGTTTCATCATTTCATTACATCCATCTTTGTTACTCATCCCCTTTTACGTGAATGTTCATTTCATCATCTTTTAGTGTTGAGTCAAGCATTATGGAGGCTTGTTACTATATTAAGATTTACTTACTCTATTGATGACCAATAATACTTACTTTACATAGATGAAATGTGAATGGTTCTTTCATATCATCCTTAATTTACATTAATAAATGTTAATTGTCCTTAAATATCATCCTTTTGTATTAATGAGGCTAGTTTCAAACATTCTAACACCTTCATTCGTGAGAATTCTCTTAACAAATTACCTTTGGTGTAAGTAAGACTTGTCTCACTTTCTTTAACACCCCATTCTTGTCACTTACTTAATTTAGACCCCTTTAATTATGTTATAACTCACATTACATGCTTACTTTAGTGTAATAGCTTCATATCACCGCTTATGGACGATGAACACTTCATTCAATGAGTTAAATGTGTTAATAGTTCATTCTTGTGGAGCATGTTGGGAGTTGTTAATGAATGTGATGCCCTTTGTTATGGATTCATTGATATTAATTTAGAAGTGCTTAATATATATTTGATACTCTTAATATACATGAATTTCCATATGATTAGTATTGGCTCAAGATTTGGAATATTAGACTTGCAAATTCACTCTTTTTGGCATTAGCAATTTTGTACGTATTTTCATACTTAAATTGCCATATGTATGAACCCTTAGCAAATCTTTTAATCATTTACATAATTTCCTATACATTAGCATATATTTATTTTTACCACATAGAGTTAGCAAACTTTATTGGAACCAGATAGCCAATTTATTCAAGATATTATTTCATAGATGTCTTTGAGTCAATTCTTAGTTTATGGATTTTAGTGTAACATTTTAAAAACATGTTGGACAGCATTATAATAATATTTGATAGTTTTAACATCTTCATAACAGCACAACAACAGCAAGTCAACATTCAGCCAAAGACACATATTCACTTAACACATCACAGACATAACTTAGCATATTATTGATCCTTAATTATTATGATAAGATTAACTTTTCGCAATTAGAAGTTCATAAGTTCATTATATACTCCTAATTCAATAACAGTACATGTTAAAAGCATCCAGCACCTCATACCAACAACATGATTTTTAACCTATTAAACATTGAAATTGTTACAAGGATACTAGGGAAAGGAGTTCGACAAGAACGACGAGAAACAACCCTAGTTTTCAAGATCTTTGAATCGTTAGAAAGAGAGTTATCTTGGAGAAAGTAGTCCAGGAGAGAAACCCAAACCTTAAGTAGAACTTAATCTACGAAGACCACCTTGAACGAACCTTGAAGAAACCTTGAAGAATACTTGAAAATCGTCTAAGAAATTTTATTTTTTTTCATGCGTTTTGTTCACTGTTTTTCTAACGTTTATTTTCTGTTATTAGTCGTGTATTTGTTTGAATTTCAACGTGTTTTTTAGGTTTAGGAACTGACCTTGACTTATTCAACTTACGTTTTAATAAGTTAATTGAATATATTAATTAACTAATTACTAAAAAAACCTTCCTAAGTCGACTAAATATAGGATAATGTTTACTTGACCTAAAATCTGAAATTTTTGTGTTGACTCTGGTTTAGTTTAACATTTTGAATTTATACTAATTAATTAAAATCTAAATTTAAATAATTTAGGGACCTAGTGTAAGTACTAAAGTATCCCTAAGTCATTGGAACCAGAATCAACCCTTTAGGACAATATTATGTTTATTACAAGGATATTTCTTGCATTATACTTGGTTAGCTTGAATTTCGGTTTGACCCCTTTAATTTAATTAATTAAATTGATAATTTAATTAATTAAGTAACATAGGGTGAATAAAAATGTACCCTTAAGTCGTTCTAACTATAACTAGTCCTTTGGACCATCCTAGGTTAAATACTAGGTTGTCTTTTTCTTGTCTCTACCAAAAGCTTGAAATTTCATTGTGATTTCGGTTTTGACCCTTTAAATAAATTAATTAAGCTTCTAAATTAATTAATTAAGTATCCTAGGGTACTTAATAAAGTATCCCTAAGTTTTTAGGACCTTAACTAACTCTTTGGACCATCCTAGGCTAGGTACTAGGTTTTCCCTTTCTTGTCTTAACCAAAATCTTAAAATTCCTTTGTAGATTTGGTTTTAGACCTTTTAAATTAATCAATTAATTTTCTAAATAAATTAATTAGGTAATCTAGGGGAATTACTAAAGTACCCTTATTTAATAATACCATAACTAACCTTTTGGACCATCTAGGTTAGGTACTAGGTTGTCTCTTTAACTAGTACTAGGTTACTGTTAACTTGGTATTGGTCCTAGATTGTCGGGTGAACTAGTGGGTCTATATCGGTTAGTCCTAGGTTAGTTATCTATTCGGGGTAGTATGTTAGAGTCTAAATTTTTATTTCAAAGTTAGGCCCCACACAAACTGGTCTCTTATGCACGTTTTTGTCCCCTTAACTACCCTAACCGAATTCGGTTAGAGTGGTCCCCTCATTTGGTGCTTCTTCACATGTCTCGCACATGTTCTTAATCATGGGTTCGTTTTCTTTCGTAACTAATTATTATTTATGGATTCTTAGGGAATGTGTATTTATTGTCCCAAGGTTCGTCACTATGACCTTGGGCACTACTTACTCTACATGATCATTTTAATTGATCATGTGACATGGCGTCTAGGCTTGATACATGGATGTCTCATACCTTTTTGTTAGTCAAAGGAAAAATCATTTTAGTTTAGGGTCTTGATTGCAGGTAAGCTGGACAGATCATGAGGGTTATCAACAAGTTTCTGTAAACAGAACAGTTATTGATTCTGTACTTCCAATTACTACTTCTATAAATATTATGCATGTTGGAGTAGCTGTTGGAGGTGAGGATTGATATTGTCAGGAGGAAAATAGACAGAATCAGGAAAGATTAGCTAAAGGAAATGAGAAAGTTAATGAACAAGGTTTTTTTCTAAATGAATATAGAGAACCTCCTGATAAAATTAATACTGAAAAATCCCAGAAGTTATATACTAAGAAAGTGGAAAAGAAAAAATCCAAAGTCAAACTGGGCAAGACTCTATAATTCATCAAAAGGATGATTATTTTGATGAATATGGGAACCTGATGCTGAAGATGAGTATGATGCAGGTACTCAATCTTTAGAGGGAGGATTAGAAACAGGGGAGGGAATAACTACTACTCACCATTATCAACAGGGTCCTATGCTTCACACTTCTAATGTAGAGGAGGTTAGAGAAGTTTCTAGGAAGCAAGGACTGCGACCAAGGGGGAGAAAAGTGTCAAGGCATAGTAAAAATCCTAGTACTAATAAACCAAATACAAGAACTAGGAGTAGAGGTCTATAATGATTAAATTTCTTTGTTGGAATGCTAGGAGAATTAACACTTTTTGTGCTCTTGAAAGATTGATAAATCTTAGAAAAATGCATAATCTGTCTATGATTGCTATATTAGAACCTTTTGCTAATCAATCTCAATTGGAGTCTTATAAAATGAAGTTGTTGATGGACAATGGTTATAGCAACTCTAATAACAAAATCTGGATATTTTTGTCTAGTGAGGTGACTTGTAATGTGGTAGATATGAATCTACAACATATTACTTGTGATGTTACTCATGATGACTGTAGTGACAAGTTTAGTATAACATATGTGTATGCCAAATGCAAGGATTATTTGAGAAGACCTTTATGGGACAGCATGTTAAAGTTATCTGAAACAGATCAACCTTTCTGTATAATTGGTGATTTTAATGTGATTACTTCTACTCAAGAAAAGTTGGGTGGTAGAGATTGCAATATTAATAAAAGCTTGGAATTTATCAACATTATAGAATTGTGTTGATTAGTGGATATGGGTTATAATGGGCAGCCATATACTTGGTGTAATCATAGGAAGGATGGGGCTAGAATTTGGAAGAGGTTTGATAGAGGATTGGTAAATGATAAGTGGCTGGAAAGGATGCCCCAGACTAATATCACTCATCTTCCACCAGTAGGATCTGATCAGTGTCCTTTACTGATGGAAATGAGTGATAGTAAGGAATTAGTGATTAAATATTTAAATTCCTAAACTATTGGACTGAGAATGATTCTTTTTTACATATTGTTGAAAATTTTTGGAAAAGGAAGGCTGTTGGTAATCCTATGTTGAGGTTACATACAAAAATGAAGAGATTAACATCTACTCTAAGGAACTGGTCAAAGAGGGAATATGGAGATGTTTTTGTAAAGGTCATGCACTATGAAGATGTGGTTAGGAATGCTAAAGAACTGAGTCTGCAAGATAACAATAAGGAAAACAGAGAAAAATTGCATGCTTCTAATGCTCAATATATTAGATATCTTAAAATGGAGTATGCAATTCTTCAACAAAAAACTCAGCTACACTGGTTAAAAGAAGGTGGTTCTAATTAAAAATATTTTCATGCAGTAATGAGAGGAAGAAGGAAAAGAATGTATATCCATAAAATTATGGCTGACAGTGGTGAATGGATTCAAGGGGAAGAAAATATAGCAAGAGAAGCTTGTGAGTACTCTAAAATCATTTTCATTGGTAAAACAGAGAGATTAAGGGAGGATATGTTAAATTGTATTCCTAATATAGTCACTCCAGAACATAATGCCGAGTTAGAAAGGATACCTACTTTGGTGGAATTGGGAAGAGTAGGTATGCATATGAATCCTAATTCTGCTCCTGGTCCAGATGGCATTGGGGGTAAATATTTATCAGACTTGCTTTGAAATCATTAAAGATGATCTACTTGCTGTTGTACAAGCTTTTATTAATGGTGATGATATGCCTAAAAGCATGACTCATGCTTGCCTGATTCTACTACACAATGTTGATCATCCTAACAAACTTATGGATTTTAGACATATTAGTCTTAGTAACTTTTCTAACAAGATTATTTCTAAGATTATGAGTATTAGACTGGCTCCTATAATACCTAATATCATTTCATATAATCAATCTGGATTTGTAGGAGGTAGGAGTATTTCAGAAAATATTATGTTGGCTCAGGAGATTATTCATGGTATCAAATTACCTAAAGAGGGGAATAATGTGGTGATCAAGTTGGATATAGTAAAAGCTTATGATAGAGTATCATGGTCCTATAATTGCCTTGTATTGAGAAAATTTGGTTTTGGGGAATTAGTCATTGATAGAATATGGAGAATCATGAGTAATAATTGGTATTCCATAGTCATTAATGGTAAAAGACATGGTTTTTTTCATTCAACTAGAGGTCTTAAACAAGGGGATCCCTTGTCCCCAGCCCTATTTATTTTAGGTGCTGAAGTTTTAGCAAGACAGCTTAATCTGTTGTATCAGAATCAGTTTTATAGAGGTTTTCACATGGATGGTAGAGGGCCACAAATTAATCATTTATGTTTTGCGTATGATATACTTATATTTACCTATAGTGGTAGAACTTCATTACAACTTATTATGAAGACTATTGTTGAGTATGAAAGGGTGTCTGGTCAGAAATTGAACAAGGAGAAAAGCTCTAGACATCATATCCTTGATAATATAAAGAATGTTATTGGTTTTAGAATGAAACATAGACCTATCATTTACTTAGGATGTCCCTTATATATTGGGGGTCAAAGAATCATTTACTTTTCTGATTTAGTGGATAAAGTTATAAAAAGAATAACTTGTTGGCAATCAAAGACTTTATATTTTGGTGGTAAAATAACTCTTGTGAAGCATGTGTTACAATCAATACCTATTCACACCTTAGCAGCTATTTCTCCTCCTAAGACTATTCTCAAAAATTTTAAAAGGGTCATTGGTGATTTTTTCTGGGGCAGTGATAAAGAAGGGAAGAAGTATAATTGGGCCTCTTGGGAAACAATGGCATATCCTATTAAGGAATGAGGCATTGGTGTAAGGTTGTTAGAAGATGTGTGTATTTCATTTCAGAATAAACAATGGTGGGAGTTGAGAACCAAGCAATCTTTGTGGAGTCAGTTATTGAAAGCAAAGTATTGTCAAAGAGCCAATATAGTTGCAAAGAAATATGATACAGGGGATTCATTGGATTGGAGATATCTTACTAGGAATAGACAAGAATTGGAAAAGCATATTAATTGGAAAATACATTCAGGGAATTGTAGTTTGTGGTGGGATAATTGGTTGGGAGATGGAGCTTTAGCTATATACCGTGACAATGTTTCCAGTTTAAACAATATCAAGGTAGTTGATTTTTTAGAATCTGGGAAATGGAATGAGAGGGCTATCAGGCAGCATGTACCTCCACTGTTTGTACCTACTATCCTTAACTTCAATATCCAATATAACGAAGGAAGTTCAGATTCGGCAAATTGGATGGCTGAGGATAAGGGACAGTTTACAATAGCATTTGCATGGGAAGTTATTAGAAAGAAAAAAGTTACTGACCCTATTAATAATTGTGTATTGCATAAGAATATTTCATTCAAAGTCTCTTTCTTTATTTAGAGAGCTTTGAGGGGTAAGTTACCTACAAATGAAAGCATGTTGAAATTTGGAAAAGAGGAGGCTGATTATTATTGCTGTTATAGGAAAGGATAAGATGATATCAATCATATATTAATTACAGGAAATTTTACTAAATATATTTGGAAAATTCATGCAGCAAGATTTGGAGCAGGAACTAGAAATACAAATCTAAGAAGTCTATTATTGCATTGGAGAAGCCTTCCAGTACATAATGAGGTACAAAAATGAATTTTTCACATTCTACCTAACTTTATTTGTTGGAACTTGTGGAAAAACAGGTGTTCTATTAAATATGGGGGCAAACAATCAAGTATACAAACAGTGGAATATGTTGTTTTTAAAGATATTATGCAGGCTATACATGTAGCTTTTCCTAACATACCAAGGCAGCCTAGCTGGGACAGGTTGATCAACATTGCTGAACACTGTCAACAACAGCTTAAGGTAACCATGGTAAGTTGGGAAAAGCCTATTCCTTTTAGTTTTGGAACTTACAATTTTGCAGAGATCAAAGCTGCCTTGTATGGACTCAACTGGTGTGTTCAACATGGGTACAAGAACAATATATTGGAAGTAGATTCTGAACTATTGAGTAAATGAATAACCAATAAAATATGCATACCTTGGAGATGCCAACAAGCAGTCCAAGAAATTGAAGAACTCAGATAAAAGATGGAATACTTTCAATGTAAGCATGTCTATAGGGAAGCAAATGGAACTGGTGATCTGCTAGCTAAATGGAGTCACAAGCTGAAGATTATACAACATTATTACACTACTAAACAACTATTTGGAGCAATTAGAGGAAGTTACATATTGGAAAAAATAGGGATGCAAGTATTCAGAAGAAGGAAGTTGAAGAGAATTAAGCAACCACCATAATATTCAATGATACATCAATGGAATAGTGGCATGGATGGATTAAAAATATGTTCATTTATAGGTAGTTGAATAGGTTATCTTGTTTAGTAAACTTTTCTTGTAAAGGAAGAGTCTTCCTTATTCATGTATTCTTAGAAACTTTGTATTATGAGAGGAGTCCTCTCTAGGTGCTTAGTTTTATTAGACTACAACATATTGTAAGGGTTAAAGTTGATAAACATTAGTAGGTAAATCAATTATACACCCACCTTAGGATAGGAGGTAAGATTTATGTCCCCCTCCATGTATCTTTTTTATTTTAATAAATGATAAGACCTGGGGGTGTTGCTCAGCCCCTGACCCACTACAAGGAACGTTTACCTAAAAAAAATACTATGCCCAATATTTTCAATATTGGCATTGGAATGCCTATGTATCCCCAATACGCATTCTTAAAGACCTATTGGGCTCTTCACTAGACATAAAATTTTCCAGGATGTTACATTATCCCTCCTTCCTTAGGAACAGTTGTTCCAGAATTACACTACACATCATTTTTAATCTAAAGAGGGTGATTTATGAAAGCACTTTAACATGCTTGAAACTTTACTCTTTGTGAATATCTGAATCACACTTATCTGGATAATGCACAACATTGAAGCTTATCTGAAAATTCATATTTAAGATTGAGGAACTTCCTTCTCAGTCACACCTAACATAACGCACATCACAAATCATGCAACACAGAAAACATGCCTATGCTGCAATAAAAAAACAATATAAAATGCAACATAACTTCGTTTAACTCACATGGTCCTATAATAAGACATACGAATAGGGACTTATCACAACAAATCCACTAAAGCACTTAAACTTAGAGTTTCTTACTGATAAACTAGAATTAGGAAGAGTATATCTAACTTCTTATATAACATATGGTTGGCCTCAAGAATTGAATCTAATGACACCCAACTTAATTTCAAAGGGACATGCTACTATGACATCAACTTCCATACATACCCATTCGGCCAAAACATTATCTCGTATGGGATTTCTAACTAGAAACGATTCATGTAAGATCTCAGGAAGTAAGTCAAATTAATTAGGAAACAAACGAGTAACCATAGACAAGGTATATCCTGCATCTAATAATTCATAAACATGAAAGGATAAGACAAGCAAGTTACCATTATCCACATCCACAGAATTCTCTTATTTCTCTCTTCCTTTAAATACTTAGAAACGGTTTCTTTAGGGGGGTTCGGTTACAAAATTTGGCCGAGGCTGAGCATCTGCCTTGACCTGTTGGATTTGAACCGCGCCCCTCTCTTTTTAACTAAACTTATTTGGAAACTGAAGCCTTACTACCGTATTTCTATAATTATTATAGCATATCACTTAAGAAGCAAATCCATATATAAGCCATATTCTTAAGTTGGTATGCATCCAACGTATCCTTCTCCTCCTCATTAATACTCATTGAAGGCTTTTAGACATTACCATGAATTCACCTCCATGCGAACAGCCACACTCACCACACGTCTTTTGTCCACGTTGGGCATTTCCATTATGGCCCTTTCTTGGGAAGTCTAGATCTTGATTCTGGAGCCTTACACCACTTGTCCATTGTAATTATTGTGTGTATCCTATACATTCTCACACAAGAAGGATGTTAGATACATAGAATGACACAAAGTGTCAAAATCTCTAGATAGCACAATAAAGAGTAGACAAAAGGAAGAATTTCATATCATTTCATTGCCTATAAGTCATGATTGTGGCGCGCTTCAGAACAATAAGCTAGAAACTATATAACATGGTTGTGTTGAGCTTTAGTTCCTAGGTAATTTAACCTCATGCTCTAATACCATGTTTTTTACAACCCAGATTCTTGAATCAGAATCGGAACCGGCATCGTTGATCTCTCAAAGGTCGTAGACAAGCTCATCTTGAATTCATCACATTCATATGGTTAATTTTAGCAGAAAATTTAACAGTTTTAAACATATGAAGTATACATAGACATCATATAGTTTTTTCATGAATTCATCATATACTAATCTCAACAAAAACAAACAACCATCTAACAATTGCGGAATCAATTCAAATAAAAGAATAACATTTCACAGTAGTTTGCCAAAACAACATTATTCCAAAGCTTCGAATAAATATATAAGAGAAACTCTAGGGACAACATCCACTATCTATGTCTATTACTAAGGCTAGATTAAATCTATAGCATCCTCGAAATCAAGAGAACCTATAAAATGATCTCGAGAAAATTAATGTCCAAACCGTTGCAAGAGTCGTCAATCCTTGCCTTAACCTTCATGCATAAAATAGTAAATAGTAATGGTTATTACACCAATTGTTCTAAGTATGGGCGTATGCACACATACACATAAAGCTATGCATGACCAAATAAAGTACTTCCTAAACAACATGCTTTTTCTGGAAAGCCTAGTGACTAGAAATACGTAAATTGTTAGATGTGAATTATGGTATGAATGTGATGCATTTTAATGAATTAAAGCACACAACTCATTTTATATATGATTACAAAACATAAGTAACATACACATAATTTTAGAACAAATCGGACGAAGATTTGAGATTTTGATCCTCTTAGGACGAGAGCTCCTCTTTGTACAGAGAGATAATTTTGTAGTCTTTCTTGTTCTTGTTGTGTAGTTCAATAATTATTTTGATCCTATGTTTTACTTACAAGTGCAATGATCCATTGTAGTCTCATACCCACAATGAATCGATGTATGTAATCCAAGGACTAAGGATTGATTTCCCTACCTTTTATTGAGTCATTCTTTACAATATATATTCATTACCTTTCATAAGAAATTCTCTATTTATGATGCCATTGATTTCCATTACTTTCATTTTGTATATATAATACATTGATATATACGAGACTTTGGAATCGTTGATATAGCATAAGACATCTCAAGTGAGGGCCCAATATATGGGTCCTCAACCCGAGGACCTTCTTTAGCAAACACAGAGTCTGCTTCATTTGTTCATTCGCACTCCACATTATTCATTTCATTCATTCATAGGCTGATGTAAACACCAGCTATACCTAGAATGAAATTTAAGACCCTCATCAGGATCATGAAGTGCAATGACCAAGAAGGACCGAATGTGATTACTTGAATCTGATTTCACCTCCTAATTGTCTAGCACAAACACCTTCATTGTCGTTCATTTCATCATCTTTCATACTTTGAGGAACTCCAACATTAACGTACATATATCATGTGAGCATCATGAAATCCAGTGTCTACCCCACACCGAAAAGAAGTGGAATCACCGGCCAAAGTGACCCAAAACATGCTAGCGTACATGAAAACTGAACCCCGCCAGATCCCTATATTCGAAGTATAGGTTCGAAGAGTAGGAGATATAAGGAGTCCCATACCCGGCATTCCAGACAGTCTCTTCTCATGAGAGTTACGTGAAACTCCGCCCTTATCAAAAAAAGGCATTACTGCTCATAGCTAGACTATCGGTGCTCAGTATAAAATTCCATTTCATTTAACTCAAACGCTATGGAAGCTGGCTTCTAGAATAAGGAAATCATTGATCAATAAATTTTTTCTCATCTCATCATTAATATTAAGTATACATCAGTCTAAATACTTTCATTAGAGTGTACATAGAGACTGGTCTCTTTATTATCTTTACCGTCTCATAGGTGAGTACGTTTTAGTAACATTTACATAGGCTCATTTGAGATTGCTCTCATCTTACAATTTAGCCTCTTATCATATTGTCACCACATTCATTATCATTAGCACATTTGAATTTTATAATTACTCATCCCTTTTACTTGAATGTTCATTTCATCATATGCCAATGCACTTGGTCATTAAGTGTGTTTTACACTCTTACTGAAACCTTCTAGGGTTTCATCATTACATTACATCCGTCTTAGTTACTCATCCCTCTTTACATGAATGTTCATTTCATCATCTTTTAGTGGTGACTCAAACATTATGGAGGCTTGCTTCTAGATTGAGATTTAATTACACTATTGATGACTAGTCATTCTTACTTTACATTGATAAAATGTGAATTGTTCTTTCATATCATCCTTAGTTTACATTGATGAATGTGAATTGTCCTTACATATAATCCTTAGGTGTTAATGAGACTAGTTTCACACATTTTAACACCTTCATTCGTGCGTATTCTTTTAACGAATTAGCTTTGGTGTAAGTAAGACTTGTATCACTTCCTTTAACACCCCATTCTGGTGACTTACTTAATTTAGACCCCTTTAATTATGTTATAGCTCAGATTACTTACTTACTTTAGTGAAGTAGCTTCATATCACCGTTCATGGACGATGAGCACTTCATGGAATGAGTTTCATGTGTTCATAGTACATTCTTGTGGAGCATGTTGGGATTTGTCCCAATGAATGTACTGACCTTGGTTATGGATTCATTGATATTACTTTAGAAGTGATTAATATATATTTGATACTCTTACTACACAAGAACTGACATATGATTAATATTGGCTAAAGATTGGGATTTTAGAGTAGCAAGTTCATTCATTTTCGCATAAGCCAAATGTTACGTATGTTCGTATTTAAATTGCCATATGTATTAACCCTTAGCCAATATTTTAATCATTTACATAAGTTCCTATCCATTAGCATATATTGATTTTTACCACATAGATTTAGCAAACTTTATTGGAACCATTAAGCCACCTTATTCAAGATATGATTTCATCGATGTCTTTGAGCGAATTTTTAGTTTATGGATTTTTAGAGTAACGTTTTAAGAACATATTGGACAGTATTATATTAAAATTTTACAGCTTTAATATCTTCATAACATCACAACAACAGCAATTCAACATTCAGCCAATGAAACATATACAATTAACACATAACGGACTTAACTTAGCATATTATCAATCCTTAATTATCATGATAAAATTAACTTTACACAATTAGAAGTTCATAAGTTCACTCGATACGCGTCATTCAAAAACAATACATGTTAAGAACAGCCAGAACCACTTATAAACAACATGATTTGTAAACTATTCTACATTGAAACAATACCAAGGATACTAGGGAAAGAAGTTCGACAAGAACGACGGGAAACAACCCTAGTGTTCAAGATCTTTGAATCTTTCAAAAGAAAGCCCTCTTGGATAAACAATTCCAGGATACAAATACATACCTTATGTAGAACTTATTCTACGAAGACCACCTTGAACGAACCTTGAAGAAACCTTGAAGAACCCTCGAAAATTGTCTAAGAAATTTTTTGTTTTTTTTTCTTGCGTTTTGTTCACTGTTTTTGTCACGCTTGGTTTCTTGATTTATTCGTGTATTTGTTTGAGTTTGAACATTGTTTTTAGGTTTCGGAACTGACCTTGAATTATTCAACTTAGGGTATAATAAGTTAATTAAATAAATTAATTAACTAATTAGTAAAAAAAACCTCCAAAGTTGATAAACAGAGGAGAATGTTGACCTGACCTAAAATCTGAAATTTATGTATTGACTATGGTATAGGTCAACATATTTACTTAATAGTAATTAATTATATCCTTAATTTAATTAATTTAGATACCTAGAGTAAGTACGAAATTACCCCTGAGTCATTGGAACCATAATACACCTTTAGGACCATTATATGTTAAGTACTACGATGTTTCTTACGTTATACTAGGTTAGCATAAGAATTTCTATTTGACCCCTTTAATTTAATTAATTAAATGGATAATTTAATTAATTAAGTAACCTATGGTTATCACTAATGTACTCTTAAGTCGTTATAACCATAAGTAATCCTTTGGACTATCCTAGGTTAAATACTAGGTTACCTTTTTCTTGTTTCAACCGAAATCTTGAAACTTCTTTATGGTTACGGTTTTGACACTTTAAATTCATTAATTAAGCTGATAAATTAATTAATTAAGTATCCTAGGGTACTTAATAAAGTATCCCTAAGTTTTTAGGACTTTAACTAATCTTTGGACCATCCTAGGTTAGGTACTAGGTTTTCCCTTTCTTTTCTTAAAAAAAATCTGAAAATTTCCTTTGTAGTTTTGGTTTAGCCCTTTGAAATTAATTACTTAATTTTATAAATAAATTTATTAGGTAACCTAGAGGAATTCCAAAAGTACCCCTTAGTTTATAGGACCATAACTAACCTTTTAGACTATCCTAGGTTAGGTACTAGGTTGTCTCTTTAACTAGTACTAGGTTAGTGTCAACCCGATTTTAGTCCTAGGTTGTCGGGTGCACTAGTATGTCCATTTCGGTTACTCCTAATTTATTTAGCTATTTTCGGTAGTAGTTTAGAGTCTAAAATTTTTTAGGAAGTTAGGCCCTACATGGATTGGTCTCTTATGCACGTTTTTGTCCCCTTAACTACCCTAACCTAATTCGGTAAGGGTGGTCCCCTCCTTTGGTGCTTCTTCACATGTCTTGCTCATGTGTTTGCACATGTACTTGTTGTACTTCCCTAAATAACTATTATTTATGGTTCCTTCGGGAATGTTTATTTATTAGCCCAAGGATCCTCACTATGTCCTTGGGCACTGCTTACTCTACATGATCATTTTAATTGATCATGTGACATGATATCTAGGCATGAAACTTGGATGGCTCATACCTTTTTGTTGATTTAAAGGAAAAATCATTTTAGTTTAGGGTATTCATTGCAGGTACTATTCCTTAACAAGCTTATTAACACTTAGATATATGGCTAACACCCTTTAAGTAAATATTTTCTAATATGCCCAATATTTTTTTGCTTATTTAGGTATTATATAGAAATTGGCTTATACTCCTTATCCATTTTTCTATACTATGCCTAATATTTTCAATATTGGCACTTGAATGCCGATGTGTACCCAATACGCATTCTCAAATACCTATTGGGCTCTTCAGTAGACATAAAATTTTATGGAATGTTAAATTACCCCTTTTTCACAATCGAAATGTAGACCCCGGAAGAGACCGGCGTCGTTGACCTCTCGGAGGTCGCAGAGAAGCCTACATATGTCATCATTACTTCATCTAGGTTAATCTTAGCGAAAAATTTGAACTTTTCGTTGCTTAATATTCTTACTAATCCTTTCTAATATAATCATAATTTATTCACCATCAACTATCTATTGTTAAGATCATCAAATGAAATAAATAGTTTAATATAGAAATAACTGAATCCTGGCAAAAATGGCACCAATACAAAGTCTAAAATAATACTGGAAAGCAGCGCTAGTTGAACATACTCCACTAACTCAATCCTAATACTAAGCTAGAATATAAATGGGAAGCTTACTCGAAAGCATTAGGGCCTACCAAGTACGGATGAATGCTCGATGTCCGGATAGCTTCAGCATCAACCTGTAGCTCTAGCGTCCACCTGTGCCTGCACCTAAAATTTTAGAGTTTTATAGGGTTAGTACACACTTTTATTAAGTATGGGTATATGAAAGCACAAACCAAGGACATACATGAGTAATAATAGCTCTTTCCTAGCAACATGATTATAGCAGGTCATGTCCTTGGAGTTGCCAAATTGAGATTAGAGAAGTGAGTGAACTATCCAAATTTGGATTAGGAATGTTTATGAGCTTTACAAATATGGATTAGGAAAGTTATGCCATGAGAGTAACATGCATCATTATATTTAACATATTGCACACAACACATAATATTTTACATAGAACACATTTAACCAATGTCTCATGGCATATGATTGAATGTTATAAAAGATGTTCTTTGATATGTGTTCGGTGTGAAATGTTATGTGTTGTATGCAATATGTTAAGTATGATGATGCATGTTACACTCATGGCATAACTTTCCGAATTAAAATTTGAAACTCTCATAAACTTTCCTAATCCAAATTTGGAAAGTTCACTCACATTTTTATAATCTCAATTTGGCAAGTCTATGGACTTTACCTGCTATAATCATGTTGCTAGGAAAGATATATTCTTACTCATGCATGTCGTTGGTGTGTGCTTACATGTACCCATACTTAGTACAAGTGTGTCCTAACCCTATACAACTCTAAAATTTTAGGTGCAGGCACATGTGAACGCTAGCGCTACGAGTTGACGCTGAAGCTATCCGGATGTCGAGCATTCATCCGGACTCGGTACGCCCTCATGCTTTCAAATATGCTTCCCCATTTATATTCTAGCTTAGTCTTAGGATTGAGTTAGTGGAGTATGTTCCACTAGCGCTTCTTTCCCGTATTATTTCAGACTTTGTATTGGTTCCATTTTGGAAAATATTCAGTTATTGTTATATTACACTATTTCTTTCATTTCATGATCTTAATATTAGATGGTTGATGGTTAATAAATTATGATTGTATTAGAAATGTTTAATAAGAATGTTAAGCAACGAAAAGTTCAACTTTTCTACTAAAGTTGACATAGATGAACTAACGATGATGTATGTAGGTTGTTTGTGACATCTGAGAGGTCAACATCGCCGGTCTCGTTTAGGGTCTAGATTCCGGTCGTGAAAAAGTTGGTATCAGAGCACTAGGTTAAATCCGAGGGTAATAAGTTCACATCAACCATATCGAGTAGTTTCTAAGTCATGTTAGTGAAGTGCACCACTATCCTTGATTAGACACTAAATGATGCGTATGAAAATTTCCCTCCTTCTAATCTTATCGTGTCTTCTCTGCAATCGTATTTCTTGGTGCTAAGAGCGTATTTAACATCAACTATTGAAGTTTTCAAAAGATGAATACACGGATAAAAGCAGACGGGGAGATTGGAGGAGCGGCTACTGAAGTAATGCAAGTGTATCCCTAGGCTCCAGCTGCTGGAATAGAGATGCATGTTAACTCAGCTGGATTCACAGATGCAGAAGTAAGGACAACTTTGGTTCAGATGGCCCAAGCTAGCACTTTACAATCTCAGGCTATTAGGTTTTATTGTTGTGAAGAAGTCTGATTTTGCATCCTACCAACTAAAGGATGTAGCTCAATCCTTGTATAAGGTACGGAAGGATAGTACAGCCTTAGGAGGGGGTCCTATTCCCTGGGATCTTTTAAAGATGGCTTTTCTAGGTCTGTTCTTTCCCAGATAAATGAAAGAGGCTAAGGCTCACGAATTCATCAATTTAAACAGGGCTTGATGTCAGTCAGGGATTACTCCCTGAGGTTCGTAAGATTTTAGAGCGTAGGAGAAGCCACCTTGTAGGAAGTGTGGCATACTGCATGCAGGAGAATGTATGATGGACTCTAACGCTTGTTACATTTGTGGCAAACCGGGTCACATGATAAAGGATTGTCTGAATAGGAGAAGTCAAGAACAAGGGAAGGAGAGAGTTCAGCCTAATGATCAAGTGAAAAGGCTCAAGGAGGCAACGATTCTTCGCAGTCAAGTCTAGCGGTGCAGGGGAAGGCACCTCTGGTGAAGTCTCGGGTGCGTAGCCTTAATTAGTCTTACATGTGTTTGACCGTGTATGGTGTTTATGCACTAGTATGAGGTTAATATGTTTGAGTCATCATGTTTGTTGCTGATTTGTATGACTTACATGTTTTCTTATTTTGTATGCTTTGATAAGACTAGTTCAGCAAAGAGTTTCTTAGTCAATTAATGTGAAGCTACTACTAGGTTTCAAGGATGTGCACCATCATGTTAATATATGAATAAGATTTTCACCAATGGGGAGAATTCAATTACCTATGTATGCATACGTTCTATAGATGACTTACTTATTCTTAGTAAAGAGTAGTGTCATTCGGGGAAGAATGTTCCGAAGGTGGGGATAATGTAACAACCCAAAAGATTTGATATGCTAAATAATGCTTAACGTGTCTAAAATGCTAACGATTACACTGGGTTTACATGGATTGATGCGCGTAGAACCAGCCCTCAGAAACCTTGCTACATCAAATCCATCTAACTTAGGGAGTTAGTTAAGTTAGGAAAGGTTGGGTCCAACCATGTAGGTCTTTCGAATACTAAGATTTACTAGAAGGCGTCTTTACCGGACCTAAAAAGAGAAAATCATAGGTTTGGAGGGTCAAGGGGTAAAATGGTCTTTTTCCACACAAAGGGTAGTATCTTAATTACCTTAAATATATAATTAATTATTTAATTAATAAGGTGGGGAGGGGCATTTTGGGGAGATAGGGCCGAAATTATGCTCTTGAAGTGAAGTCTTGCTCCACCCGATTTCGAACCTAGGTGGAAGCAATGAATTAATTTTTTTTAATTTAAGTTTGTAAATTAATGTAATTATTTTATATTTATTAGTTATTATCGGATTTAATATAAAAGGAAAGAATATTTTTAATAATTAAATAAAACCTTATTTGACTAAGTCCTAAACTAGACTCCTAAGCCTAAGAAAACTCTTCTCTCCCACGCTCATCTCTCTCTCTCAAATCTCTATCACTCTAACTCAAGTTTTTCTCTGCCAAATAACATACAAAAACAGTAGGTAAATCAATGTTCTTTACACTTGACGAACTCACAACGAAAATTATAAACAAACAACTAATCAAACACGTTTGGCAAAGAGAGGGTTTTTCCGTCAAGTTGGTGTTGAAGCTGTTGGATTTGGACGTGTGTTTCGAGGTGTTCTTTGGGAAGAATGTCGAGGTTTGAATGTCAAAAAAATTATGGGTTCTCTTCTATCATGATCCCATTCCTAAGAGACCCCTTAAGGTTCAAAATATTCATTCCGAAAACAAGGATTATTCCCCGTTGGATATCCCTGTCACTAGCTCCCATTAAATCATAGGTTGGTAAAGTTTGCTGGTAGAAAACTAGGGATGAAACGTGTTTTTGTTATTATTATGTGTTTATATTTATGTTTTGAATTATGTGACTTATGTTGATGTTTCCAAAAATGTAACTACATTTGTATGTGTGTGTTGTTGTGGCTATTGTTCATGGTTTAGGACTTCAAATGGCATGATAGTTCTTTATATTTCATGTACACATGTTGATGTAAATGTGATGTTCATATTAGTTGAAATGTGGATTACTTGAGGGATAATCTCTTAGCTAAATGAATCAATGGAAAGGCACCTAAAACATTCTAAATGAACTACGAAATTCCCCTAAGAACTAAGGTGTAACTTGATAAAAGGATGCTGAAAATTTAAAAGAAAATTTCAAGATTCTAGTGATGAATTTCAGTCAGCAAAGAGGGTTCAAAATGTTGAAAAAAATTAACTAATACAAGTGAGGTCATAGACGATTGAACGTGTGACCTCACCATGTTAAAAACCATGGAAATAAATAAGTAAAAAGAAATGTGGTGAAGGGGATTCGAACCATGGTATTGGCTGGAAAATGTAACTTAAAAGAAAAAAATAAGGAGTGGGATTCGAACCCACCATCTTTCAATCTGATTTAAGGAAGAGTAAAGAAAAAAAATGTGAGGAGTGGGAATCAAACCCACGACCTCGAGGAAGTGAATTAGAGTAAAGAAAATGAAAGAAAAGAAGTGTGAGCCGTCGTAATCAAACCCACGACCTCTAGGGAGTGAAGGAGAGTCAAAGGAAATGAAAGAAAAGAGATGTGAGGCGTGGGAATCAAACCCATGACCTCCTAGGCATATTTAAGGAGAAAAAATAAAAGAAATTAAAGAGGGTTTGTGGGGGTTCGAACCCACAACCCCTCGGCCAAAGAAGATAAATTTAAATGAGATGAAAATAAAAAGTAAATGAGGTTGTGGGGGTTCGATCCCACATCCTCTTAGTTTCATTAAGCAAAAAATAAAGAGAGAAATTAAGGGAAAATTAGAATTAAGGCATTGGGGCTCAAAATTGTGTCCCCAAGCTGTATGGATCAAGCCAAAATGAATTACAAAAATGTAAGTGTTGTTCAAGAGATCTGAAAATCGGATTCCCTTGCCCAAATTCCGTATTGATATATAAGTCATACATGAGTTTAATGTTCAAGAATAATGCTGCCTACTTAGATTGAAATTGAAATCTTGGCATACATACAAGATGCATATGTCTTAAACTACATATCTTAGGAAGATATGACTCACTTAAACGAACTATGAATGAAGCCTCATGGCTTGTACGTATAGACCCATAAGGTCTAGCATACGTTCAAAAATAAGTGAATCTAAGATGTATGTAATGAAATGATGAAACCCTAGAAGGGTTAAGTACGAGAGTAAAATTCACTAAACGGCCAAGTGCATTGGCATATGATGAAATGAACAATGAAATGATGAAACCCTAGAAGGGTTAATTATGAGTGGGAAACACACCAAATGGCCAAGTGAATTGGCATATAATGAAATGAACATTCAGGTAAAAAGGGGTGAGTAGCTATGAAGAGCAAAAGTGCTAATGATAAATAATGTGGAGACAACGTGATATGAGGTAAAAGATGAGAGCAATCCAAAATGAGCCTAAGTAAATGTTATCAAAACGTACTCACCTACGAGAGTGTCAAGTTAATGAAGAGACCAGTCTCTATGAACACTTTAATGAAAGTATTGAGATTAACACACTTATTACTAATTATGAGATGAAAAATCATCTATGGAGCTATGATGTCCTCATACAAGAAGAAAGCTTGCATGATGTATGATTTTAATGTAAAGGAACTTTATACTGAGCACCGATAAACTAGCTATGAGTGGTGATGCCTTCATTCGAGAAGGGCCGAGTTGCACGTAACTCTTATGAGATGAGACTGTCCGGCATGCCGGGTATGGGTCTCCTTATATCTCTTAGTCTTCGAGCCTATAATGCCAATATAGAGATCTAGTGGGGTTCAATTTCCATGTACTCTATCAGGTTTTGGGTCACTTTGGTCGGTGATTCCACCTCTTTTTGGTGTGGGGTTTCATGACACTGGATTTCATGACGCTCACATGATTTATGTTGGTTAATGGTAAAGTTCCCAATGAATGAATGAGGTCAGCCTCAAATGATGCACAATAATGAAACGAATGATACCAAAAGTGTTAGGATAGGATAATCAAGAGGTGCTTTAGATTCAAGTAATGACATTAGGTCATTCTTCGTCATTGCACGACGAACCCGATGAATGTATTCAACTACATCCTAGGTATAGCAAGTTTTTACACTAGCCCATGAATGAAATGAAATGATGTACGTATGAATGAATGAAGCAGACTCTGTGTTTGATAAAGTAGACTCTCTAGTTGAGGTCCCATATGTTGAGCCCTCATTTTTGGTAAATCTTAATGTCAAGTCCATGATTCAAAGGTCTCGTGGCATACAAATGAAATGATATGAACAACGTTATGTGTTATATGAATTATGATATGTGCTATGTGTAAGATGTTATGTGTTGTGTTCAATATAATAAGTATGATGATGCATGTTACTCTCATGTCATGACTTTCCTAATCCAAATTTGGAAAGTTCACTCACTTTCCTAATCCAAATTTTTAAAGCTAACTAACTTTCCTAATCCCTATTTGGCAAGTCCACTGACTTGAATTTGCATAATAATATTGTTAGGAAAGATCTATTCTTACTCATTCATGTCCTTGGTGTTTGATTTCATATACCAATGCATAGTACAAGTGTGTACTAACCCTATACAACTATACAATTTTAGGTGCAGGCATAGGTGGATGCTAGAGCTACAGGTTGACGCTGAAACTATTGGGACGTGGAGCATTCATCCGGACTTGGTAGGCCCACATGATTTTGATGATGCTTGCCCATTGTAATCTAGCTTAGTTATGTGATTGAGCTAGTGAAGTATGTTCCACTAGCGTTTCTTTCCGGTTTTTTAAGACATAGTATTGGTGCCATTTTGGAAAGTATACATTTAATGTAATATTAAACTATTTCTTTAATTTGATGATCTTAATGTTATATGGATGATGGTGAACAAATATGAATCTAATATAATGATTAGTATGTATGTTAAGAAACAAAAAGTTTCAAAATTTCCGCTAAAATTAACCTAGAGGAAGTTTGAATTATGTAAGTAGGCTCTCCTGTGACCTTTGAGAGGTTAATGACGTCGGTCTCATCTAGGGTCTAGACTCCGGTCGTGACTCCACTAAAATTAAACTACATTAAGTAAGAATGACATATGTAGGCTTGTTTGCGATCTCTTAGAGGTCAACGACGCCGGTCTTGTCTGGGATCTATACTTCGGTAATGACAAACTTGGTATCAGAGCGCTAGGTTAAAAATCAAGAATAATGAGTTCACATCAACCACTTTGAGTAGTCTCTAATCAAGGATAGTGGTGCCCTTCACTACCATGACTTAGAAACTACTCAATGTGGTTGATGTGAAATCATTATTCTCGAAGTTTAACCTAGTGCTCTAATACCAACTTTTTCACTACCGGAATGTAGACCCCAGGCGAGACCGGCGTCGATCACCTCTCAAAGATCGTATACAAGCCTACATACGTCATTCTTACTTCATCGAGGTTAATTTTAGCGGAAAATTTTAAACTTTTTTTTCTTTGCTTCACTTTTAGTCTAGGTAGCTTGTTGAGGGCGTGGGATCAATTCCCCATGACCCTATATTTTTTTGTTTAATTGTTACCCTCTCCTTTGCTCTCAATTTCGCTACTGCCCAAGGGGTAGTGGGATCGATCCCCCACAGCCCCCTTTTCTTTTGTAATAAATTTTTCTGCAGTCGCTGAGGGGCGTTGTATCAATTACCCACGCCCCATATACATTAAGTTGGGGTCTGTCGTGTCTTGGGATTGAAACACCACAACAACCTTTTATTATTTTCCCCTTCTTGCGAATTTCGCCGGACCCCAACCCCAGTTCGAGCCCCACCTTGCACACCCCTTTTAATTTAATTGTTAAGGTATGCCTTAGTTAGGCATTGGATTCTATCCCTGCAGACCTCACCTTTTTTTTTTTCTTTTTGACGTTCAAAATTTCAAGAATTTTCTACAACCTATTTCCAGGTTCTGGAAGTTTATTCCATGATTTTATGCATCATTTTACGGGTCATTTTAGCATTTGTTTATTAGTCATTCGGCATGGTTCTTAAGACAATTTATAAGAATGATTTGGTGATTTGTTTTACCTAGAGTTGATAGCATACGTTCATGTCTACATTCATATTTTTGAAAGACACAAAAACATAAGCGCATAATAATGAACACATAATCTAAACGAGATCATCAGCACACACACAGTATCCCTAAATTCTACCAACAAAAATACCAACCTAAGATCATTGGGAGATGGTTATAGGGAACCTTAAAAAAGGGGAACAATTCTAGTTTTCGGAGTAGATTTATCTGAGACTTAAGGGTCTCTTGGGAAATGTACAAAGAGGAAGAGAATCCATACCTTGTTGTGGAATTCCAAAACTTGAAAGAACTTCCCAAATCCTCCCCTAAACCTTCAATAGAATCCCTTCGAGAAGATGATGTAAAGTTTTCGTTTCTTAAGTTAGCTTGCTTGCTTGTATATACATCTTTTTTATAAGTTATTTTAGTGTAGAAAACTTTTGATTTCTTTAAAATGTTTTCATCTTCTATTTTTGCAACCTGGAAAAATAGAATGACTGAGAGAGATAGAGAGATTTACGCGTGAGAGAGATAGAGTTTGTGTGAGATAGTGTCTCTTAAAACTAGGATAGTTGGCAAGACATAAATAATTTTAAAAAAACTCAACTAATAAATAAATAATAATTAACAAAAATCTGTTTTATCCTTTTTCTTAAATAAGCCATTAATTATTAAATCATTAAATTAATTCACCTATTAAAAAATCACATTAAATCATTGCTCGCACCTAGGTTTGAACCCTTACGGAGCAAGACTTCACTTCAAAAGCCCAATTTCAGCCCTCTCTCCCCAAAATTCCCCTCCAAACCTAATATTTCCTCTTTTTAAGTCCGCTAAAGACTCCTTCGAGTAAATCTTCGTATTAGAGATTCCTACATGGTTGGACCCAAACATTTCTACCTCAACTCTTTCTCCAAGTTGGTTGGCTTTGCTGTAGCATGGTTTAGAGGTCTGGTTCTACGCGCATCAATCCATGTGAACCTGGTCTAATCATAGGCATTCTAGACACATTAAACATTACTTAGCATATTCACTTTTAGGGTTGTTACATTATCCCCCCTAGGAACATTCCTCACCGAACAACACTACTCTTTACTTAAAATAAGTAAGTCATCTATAGAATTTATGCCTACATAGGTAATTCAATACCCCCCATTGGTGAATATTTGATTAACATATCAACGTGATGGTGCACATCCTTGAAACATACTAGTAGTTTGACATTAATGGACTATGGAACTCTTTCCTGAACTAGTCTCATCAAAGCATACAACATAAGTAAACATGTAAGTCATACAAATCAGCAACCAACATGATGACTCAAACATATTAACCTCATGTTAGTGCATAAACACCATACAGAGTCCATTACATGAAGGACTAATTAAGTCCATGCAGCCGAGACATCACCAGAGGTGCCTTCCCTTGCACCCCTAGACTTGAGTGCGAAGAATTATTTCCTCCTTAGAGCCTCTTCACTTTTACTATTAGGTTGAACTATCTGCTTCCCTTTTCCTTGACTTCTCGTATTAGGAAAATCCTTCACCATGTGACCCGGTTTGCCACAAATGTAACAAGCGTTAGTGCACATCATACACTCTCCTCTATGTATCTTGCCACACTTCATGCAAGGTGGCCTTCCTAAGGTGTATCTACTTTACTGTTTCTCTTAACTCTGGGCTCCGAATATCTGTCGTAGCGAACCTTAGAGGAACTTTACTTCCCTTTGTGGGAGAGTCCCTTCTTAAATCTGGGCTTATCCCTGTTTTCAGTACTACTCTTCCTTGAAAAATTCTTCTCAGCTTTCCTTGACATGTTCCATGCCCTAGTATGCTTCCTCTTCCTTCTCTCCTCCACTTGTTTGACATGGACCATAATCCTGGAAAGTCCCATGCTGGAAAGCAGCATAGCTACCCTACATTCCTCTTCGAGATTCTCAGCAATCTTAGATCCAGTGTAAACGGGAGGATTCATCCTCGTGAAGTCCCTTAACCTACTAACCATGGTGCTGGCAGGTGGGTTCTTCTTTGGAACACCTTGTTGCTCTACCTGGGCTGTCATAGCATGAACTTTTAAGGTAATGGCTTGGGTCATCTGTACCAGGGTTGTCCTTACTTCTCCATATGTCAACCCAGTTGGGTTAACAGGCATCTCCATTTCAGCAGCTAGGGCCTGGGGAGGAACTTGGTTGCCCCCAGCAACTACTTCTCCTCTTCCTCAACCAGCGTTCCTCCTTGTGGTCATTTTTTGAAAAAGTAGAATTGATGTTAGACATGCTCATAAAACCAAGGAATCAGACATTAGAGAAGACACAATAAGATCAGAAGAAGGGAAATTTTCCTACGCATCATGCATTCTCTAATCCAGCATAGTGGTGCACTTCACTACCATGACATAGAAACTACTCAATGTGGTTGATGTAAACTCGTTATTCTCAAAGTTTTACATAGTGCTCTGATATCAACTTTTTCACGACCGAAATCTAGACCCCAGATGAGACCGGTGTCTTTGACCTCTCAGAGGTCGCAAACAAGCCTAAATACATCAATCTTACTTCATCTAGGTTTATTTTAGCGGAAAATTTGAAAATTTCTGTTTCCTAACATGCTTACAAAACATTATATTACATATATAATTGTTCACCATCAACCTCTAACATTAAGATCATCAAATGAAAGACGTTGTTTATTATAACGATAAAGATGTACTTGCCAAATTGGCATCCATACAATGATGAACAAAAACGCGAAAGAAACGCTTGTGGAACATACTCCACTAGCTCAATCCTACAACTAAGCTAAAATGTAAATGGGCAAGCATCCTCAAAAGAATGAGGGCTTACCAACTCCGGATGAATACTCGACATACGGATAGCTGCAGCATAGATCCTATAGCTCTAGCGTCCACCTGTGCCTCCACTTAAAATTTTAGAGTTGTATAGGGTTAGTACACACTTGTACCAAGTATGGGTATATGAAAGCACACACCAAGGACATGCATGAATAAGAATATCTCTTTTGTAGCAACATGATTATAGCATGTCAAGTCAGTAGACTTGCCAAATTGAGATTAGGAAAGTGAGTGACTTTCCAAATTTGGATTCAGAAATTTTATGAGCTTTCCAAATTTGGATAAGGAATGTTATTCCATGAGAGTAATATGCTCTTTCATACATAACATTTTGCACACAACACTCAAAAGTTTACACATAGCACATATCATAATTCATATAACAGATAATGTTGTTCATATCATTTATTCATATGCCATGAGACCTTGGAATCATGGAATTGACATTAAGACTTCCCAAAAATAAGGGCTCAACATATGGGACCTCAACTAGGGTGTCTTCATTGGCAAACATAGAGTCAGCTTCATTCATTCATACATAATTTATTTCATTTCGTTCATAGGCTAGTGTGAACACCAGCTATACCTAGGATGTAGTTTAAGACTTTCATCTTGTTCGCTGTGCAATTACCAAGCTTAACTAATGTCATTACTTGAGTCTAACTCACCTCTTGATCCTCAAGACCCAACACCTTTGGTACCATTCATTTCATTATGTCCATTATTTGAGGCAGGCCTCATTCATTCATTCCTTGGGAAAAATAACATTAACCGACATAGATCATGTGAGCATCATGAAATCTAGTGTAATGAAATCCCAAACCAAAAAGAGGTCGAATCACTGGCCAAAGTGACCAAAAACATGCTAGCGTACATGGGAATTGAAACCTGCTAGATCCCTATATTGGCAGTATAGGTTCGAATACTAGGAGTTATAAGGAGACCCATACCCGGCATGCCGGACAGCCTTATCTAATGAGAGTTATGTGAACCTCCGCCCTTCCCAAAAGTAGGCATCTTCGCTCATAGCTAGTCTAGCAGTGCTTAGTATAATTTTCCATTACATTCAACTCATACATCATGGAAGTTGGCTTCTAGTATGAGGACATCATAGCTGAATAGATGATTTCTTATCTAATCATTAGTATTAAGTGTTTTAATCTCAATACTTTCATTAGAGTGTTTATCGAGACTAGTCTCTTTATTATCTTTACACTCTGATAAGTTAGTATATTTTGGTAACATTTACTTAGGCTCATTTGAGATTGCTCTCATATATTACATTAGCCTCATATCATGTTGTCACCACATTCATTAACATTAGCGCATTTGCTCTTCATAATTAATCACCCCTTCTTACGTGAATGTTCATTTCCACATATGCCAATGCACTTGGCCATTTGTGTCTTTCACAGTCTTACTTTCCCCTTCTAGGGTTTCATCATTTCATTACATAATAATCATTTAATCGTATGTCAATGCACTTGGCCATTTAGTGTGTTTTACGCTGGTTCTTGTCCCTTCTAGGGTTAATTCATTTCATTACATACATCTTAGGTTCACTTATTTCTAAATGTATGCTAGACTGATAGGTCTATACATACAAGCCATGAGGCTTAATACATGGTTTGTTAAGTGACTCATATCTTCCTAAGATTATGTAGTACAAGACTTATGTAGATTGTATGTATGCCAAGATATCGATTTTGAACTAAATAGGTGGCATTATTCTTGAACATTTAATTCACGTATGACTTATGTATCAATATGGAATTTGGGCAAGGGAACCTGGTTTTCAAATCTCTTGAACAACACATACATTTTTTTTATTCATTTTGATTTGATCCATACGCCTTGGGGATCCAAGTTTGAGAGGTGATTGGTTCGAATCCCACTCCTCTCATATCTTATTTTTTTCTTTAAAGTTACATTTTCCAGCCAATACCATGGTTCGAATCCACTTCATCACATTTCTTCTTACTTTTTTATTTTCATGGTTTTTAACATAGTGAGGTCACGGGTTCAATCCTCCATGACCTCACTTGTTTTAATTCATTTTTTTAAATATTTTGAACCCTATTTGGTGACCGAAATTCATCATTAGAAGCGGAAAATTTTCTTTTAATTTCTCATCATCCTTTGATCAAGTTACACCTTAGTTCTTAGGGGAATTTCGTAGTGCATTTAGAACGGTTTAGGTGTGTTTTCGTGGATTCGTTTAGACAAGAGATTATCCCTCAAATCAGCCACAGTTCAATCATATGAACATCACATTAACATCAACTTGTGTACATGAAATATAAAGAAATATCATGCCATTTAAAGTCCTAAACCATGAAAAATAGCCGCGACAACAGACACATACACACGTAGTTACATTTTCGGAAACATCAATATAGGTCACATAATTACAAACATACATATAGACACATGATTATCACGAAAACACATTTCATCCCTTGTTTTCTACCAGCAAACATAACCTACTTATGATTTAATCGGAGCTAGTGACAGGGACATGCAACGGGGAACAATCCTAGTTTTTGGGATTATATTCGTCTGAACCTTAGGGGATCTCTTGGGAAAGGGACCAAGAGAGAATATAACCCATACCTTTTTGAAGTTCATACCTTGAATTTCTTCCCAAATAACTCCTTCAATCACACGTCCAACACCGAAAGTTCAACACCAAACTCACACAAAACCTTCTCTTTGGCTACATGATTGATTAACGTTTGTTTTTCTTATATTTTCGTGTGAGTTCTTCAAGTGTGAAGAACTTTGTTTTACCTACTGTTTTTGGAGTTATTTTTGCAGAGAAAACGTTAATGAGAGTGATAGAGACGTGAGAGAGAGAGAGAGAGATGAGCGTGGGAGAGACGAGTTTTCTTAGGCTTAGGAGTCTAGTTTAGGACTTAGGCAAATAAGGTTTTATTTAATTATAAAAAATCTGATTTACTTTTATTTTAAACAAGTTTATAACTAATAAATATAAATTAATTATATTAATTTACCAACTTAAATTTGAAAAATTTAATTCGTTGCTTCCACCTAAGTTCGAACCTGGGTGGAGCAAGATTTCACTTCAAGAGCCCAATTTTGGTTTTCTCTCCCAAAAATACCCCTCCACCTTATTAATTAAATAATTAATTATATATTTAGGGTAATTACGATACTACCCTTAGCCTAGAAAAAGACCATTTTAGCCCTAGACCCTCCAAACCTATGATTTCCTCTTTTTAAGTCCACTAAACACTCCTTTGAGTAAATCTTCGTATTAGAGAGCCCTACATGGATTGACTTAACCTTTTCAAGATCAACTAACTCCCCAAGATAGTTGGGTTGGCTATAGAAAGGGTTTAGAAGTCTTGTTCTATGCGCATCAATCCGTGTGAACCCGTTCTAATCATAGGCATTCCAACTTTATTACTACCAAATCTAGACCCCAGACGAGACCGGAGTCGTTGACCTCTCAGTGGTCGCAGACAAGACTAAATATGTCATCGTTACTTCATATAGGTTAATTTTCACAGAAAATTTGAACTTTTCATTTCTTAAAATCTTTAGTAATCATTTCTAATATAATAATAATTTATTCACCATCAACCATATAATATTAAGATCATCAAATGAGATAAATAGTTTAACCAATAACTGAATACTTGCCAAAATGGCACCAATAAAAAGTCTAAAATAATACAGGAAAGAAGCGCTAGTTGAACATACTCCACTAACTTAATCCTAATACTAAGCTAGAATATAAATGGACAAGCATCCTCAAAAGCATGAGTTCCTACCATATCCGGATTAATGCTCGCCGCTAGGATAACTTCAGCGTCAACCTGTGCTTGCACCTAAGATATTATATTTGTGTAGGGTTAATACAAACTTGTACTAAGTATAGGTATATGCAAGCAAATACCAAGGACATGCATGAGTAAGAATAGCTCTTTCCTAGCAACATGATTATGAGATTGGGAAAGTGAGTGAACTTTCCGAATATGGATGAGGAAAGGTTATGAGCTTTCCAAATTTGGATTAAGAAAGTTATGCCATGAGGGTAACATGCATCATCATACTTAAGATATTGCACACAGCACATAACATTTTACACAGATGACATATCACAAAGCATATAGCACATAACATCTTTTATAACATTCTTTCATATGCCATGAGACGTTGTAATCATGGACTTGACATTAAGACTTTCCAAAAATGAGGGCTTTACATATGGGACCTCAACTAGGGAGTCTTCATTAACAAACACATAGTCTGATTCATTCATTCATACATTCTTCGTTCCATTCATTCATAAGCTAGTGTAAACACCAACTATACCTAGGATGTAGTTTAAGACTCTCATCGGGTTTGTTGTGCAATGATCAATAATAAGCTAGTATCATTACTTGAGTGTATCTCACCTCTTGATTATCCTATACTAACACCGTTTGTATCATTGACTTTATTTTGTATATCATTGAGCCTTTCCTCATTTATTCATTGGGAACTTTAACTTTAACTGACATACATCATGTGATCATCATGAAATACATTGTCTCCCCTACACCAAAAAGAGGTGGAATTACTGGCCAAAGTGACCCAAAACATGCAAGCATACATGGGAATTGAACCTTGTTAGATCCCTATATTGGCAGTATAGGTTGGAAGACTAGGAGATATAAGGAGATCCATACCCATCATGTTGGACCGTCTCATCTCATTTGAGTTACGTGAACCTCTACCTATTCCAAATGAAGGCATCACCGCTCATAGCTAGTCTATCGTTGCTTAGTATGGAGTTCTATTACATTCAACTCATATGTCATGGAAGTTGGATTCCAGCATGAGGACATCATAGCTCATTAGATGATTTATCATCTCATCATTAGTATAAAGAATGCATTAACTTCAATACTTTCATTAGAGTGTTCATAGAGACTTGTCTCGTCATTTCACATTAACCTCTTATAATCTTTTCACCACATTCATTAACTTCAACACATTTCCTCTTCATAATTAGTCACCCCTTTACATGAATGTTCATTTCGTCATATGCCAATGCACTTGGCCATTTAGTGTGTTTCACACTCTTACTTCACACTTCTAGGGTTACAACATTTCATTACGTACATCTAAGGTTCAATTATATTTAAATGTATTCTAGACTTGTGGGTATATACATACAAGCCATGAGGCTTCATTTATAGTTAGTTTAAGTGATTCATATCTTCCTAAGATTGTGTTGTACAAGACGTATGCATCTTGTAAGTGTGCCAAGATCTCGATTTCGATCTATGTGGGCAATATTATTTTTGAACATTTATTCACGTATGACTTATGTATCAATACGGAATTTGGCAAAAATAATCCGGATTCCAATCACTTGAACAACCCTTAGCCATTATCCTTAATTCCGATTTTTGTGTCCTTTGGCTTGGGGATCCAGGTTTGATCCCCAATGCTACCATAATTATTTATTTTATTTTTTTCCTTGTTTTCTTCACTTTTAGTCTAGTCAGATTTCTAAGGGCGTGGGATCAATTCCCCACGACCCCATATATTTTTTTTTATTGTTTCCCTCTCCTTTGATCTCAATATCGCTAGTGACCAAGGAGTAGTGGGGTCAATCCCCCACAACCCCTTTTCTTTTAGTATACACTTTCTTCTGCAGGCGCTGAGGGGCGTGGGATCAAGTCCTCTCGACCCCACATTTATATATATTTATTAGTAAATTGGGGTCTTCTGTGTTGTTGTATTAAAACCCCACAACAACATTTTATTATTTTCTCCATTCTTGCAGATTTCGCCGGAACCCCAGCCCTAGTTCGAGCCCCGCATGGCACAACCCTTTTGATTTAATTTTTAAGGTATGACTTAGTAAGGTCTTTGGTTCGATCCCTGCAGACCTCACCTATTTTTTTATATATATTTTTGAGGTTCAAAATTTCCAGAAACTATCTATAGCCTATTTCTAGGTTCTGTATGTTAATTCCATGATTTTATGCATCATTTTACGGGTCATTTTTGCATTTGTTTCTTAGTCATTCGTTTGGGTTCTTAAGACAAGTTAGAGGAATGATTTGGTGATTTATTTTAGCTAAAGTTTATAGCATTTAAATGATGTGAATATCACGTCTTAGAAACATCTAATTGCACATAAAACACAAGTGATTCTATGTTATTAGAATGCTAAAACGGAGACTCCAAAATCATAGTAACAACCTAGCACACATACGTTCATGTCTACATTCATATTTTTGAAAGACACAAAAACGTAAGCACATAATCATGAACACATACTCGAAACGAGATCATCACAACACACATAGTGTCCCTTTATTTTACCAGAAAACATACAAACCTAAGATCATTAGGGGCTAGTGACAGGGAACAACCCTAGTTTTCTAAGTAGATTTAACTAAGACTTAAGGGTCTCTTGGGAAAAGGACCAAGAGGGAAAGAACCCATACCTTGTCGTAGATTTAAAGATCTTCAAAGTGCTTCCTAAATCCTCCCCTAAACCTTCAACACAATCCCGTCGAGAAGATAATGTAAAGTTTTCATTTCTTAAGTCAGCTTGCTTGCTTGTATCTGTTTTTTTTGTAAGTTCTTTGGGTGTAGCGAACTTTTGATTGCTTTCTAATGTTTTTATCTTCGGTTTTTGCAGCCAGGAAAAACAGAGTGAACAAGAGAGATAGAGAGACTTAGGCGTGAGAGAGAGAGAGTTTGTGTGAGATAATGTGTCTTAAAACTAGGATAGTTGGCAAGACTTAGTCAATTTAAAAAAAACCCTCAATAAATAAACAAATAATAATTAACAAAAATCTGATTTTCCTTTTTCTTAAATCAGCGATTAATTATTAATTTATTAAATTAATTCACCAATTAAAAAAATCACATTAAAATCATTGCTCCTAGCTAGGTTAGAACCCACATTGAGCAAGAATTCATCTCAAGGGCTCAATTTCGTCCCTCTCGCCCCAAATTGCCCCTCCACTTTATTTATTAATTAATTAATTACATATGTAGGGTAATTACGATACCGCTCTTAGCCACGAAAAGACGATTTTACCCTTAGACCCTTCAAACCTAAGATTTATTCATTTTTAAGTCAGGTAAAGACTACTTAGAGTAAATCTTCGTATTCGAGAGCCCTATTTGGTTAGACCCAACCTTTCCAAGCTCAACTAACTCCCCAAGTTAGTTTGCTTGTATTTAGTAAGGGTTCCGAGGTGTTATTCTACGCTCATCAATCCGTGTGAGCCCTGGTCTAATCATTGGAATTCTTGACACATTAAGCATTTCTTATCTTATTCATTTTTAGGGTTGTTACATTATCCCCCCCCCCTTATAAACATTCGTCCCCGAATTACACTACCACTATCTAGCGTAATGCCTGTCAAATCATAACATAATCACTATGCACAACCAATCAATAGCAAAAAAATATGGAGAGATAAGGAAACGTAGACTTAAGAGTAGGAAGCCTAACCTCAAGAGCTGAAAGGATGAGGGTAACGGGAAATCATGTCTGCCTAAGCCTCCCACGTAACACTCTCAAAAAGATAATTTCTCCACAATACCTTCACTGTTGCAATCTCCTTGTTCCTCAGCCGCTTGACCTGTCTGTTTAAGATATCAACAGGTAACTCCTCATAGGACAAGTTTTCATCGACCCCCAAACCTTCCACATGTAGAATCGATGTTGGATTACTTAGGCCCTTCTGTAATATGGATATATGAAAGACTGGATAGACAGAAGCTAGATCCGCAGGCAATGCCAACTCATAGGCCATCTCACCAACATGTTGTAGGATCTCGTAAGGCCCAACATACCTCAGACTCAATTCCCCCTTTCTACCAAACCTCATCACCCCATCAATGGGTGATATCTTTAGATAGACCTTGTCGCCAACATCAAACTCTTAGGGTAGTTTTCTGTTATCTGTATATGACTTCTGCCGACTGTAAGCAGTAGTCAACCTTTCCCTAATCACTCTGACCTTCTCTAAGGCCTCATGAATGATCTCTGGACCCAAAATGGATGACTCTCAAACCTCGAACCACCCAACTGGAGATCTACACCTCCTATCATACAGTGCCTCAAAAGGTGCCATCCCAATGCTGGAGTGATAGCTATTATTATACGATAACTCTATCAAAGGCAAATGGTAGTCCCAACTAACCATAAAGTCAATCACACACGCTCTCAACATGTCCTCCAATGTCTGAATGGTGCACTCTACCTTCACATCAGTCTGAGGATGAAAGGCAGTACCAAGTTTTACCTGCGTGCCCAAGCTTTTCTTGAAATCTCTCCTGAAATGTGAAGTAAACTAAGCTCATCTATCTGAAATGATAGACAGAGCAATTCCATGCAATCTCACAATCTCATCTGTGTAGAGTCTCGCATAGTCATCGGCTCTCTAAGTAGACATCACAGGGATAAATGGGAAGACTTAGTCTATTTGTCCACAATAACCCATATGGAGTCATGCTGTCTTCTTGTCCTCGGAAGACCAACCAAAAAGTTCATACTTTTTGAATCCCACTTTCAAGTCAGAACCTCTATAATCTGAGTAAGACGCAAGGCTTAAAATGTTCTGCCTCAACCTACTGACAATTAGGACACTTTTCCACATATTCTGAAATGTCCTTGTTCATACCATCCCACCAATAAATCTGTTTAAGATCATGATACATCTTGGTGGGACTTTGATGTATGGAATATCTGGAACCTTGGGCGTCTGCAACAATCATGGTCCGTAAATCATTTAGATCAGGTACACACAACCTGTCTTGATACCTAAGTATGCTATCACCTCGCAAAGCGAAAGAATCATTCATCTTTATCAACACTGAGTCCTTCATCTCCATCAACACAGGATAGAGATGCTAACCGTGCATGACTTCAACTACATAGGATGATTGAGAACTAGGATGAACTGAAACACCCCTACTAGTAGAGTCAACCAATCTCATACCTAGTCTGGTAAGTCTGTGTACATCTTTCTCTATCTCCTTCTGTTCATCCTGAACATGAGTTGTACTTCCCATCCTCATCCTGCTCAAAGCATCGGCTACAATATTAGCCTTACCTGGATGGTAGTGAACATTCATGTCATAATCCTTTAACAGCTCTAACTATTTTAAATGACGTAGATTCAACTCCCTCTATGTGAACACGTACTAGAGACTCTTGTGGTCTGTGAACACATCCATATGCACTCTATACAAGTAGTGCCTCCATTTCTTCAGTGCAAACACCACAGCTTTTAACTCCAGGTCATGAGTGGGATAATTTTTCTCATGAACATTGAGATGTCTTGACGCATAGGCTATCACCTTACAACCTATCATAAGAAAACAACCCAAACAAACCCTATATGCATCACAATAAACAGTGCAATTGTCACCACACTTAGGCAAAGTAAGCATCGGGGCTGAAGTGAGTCTGTCCTTGAGCTCCTGGAAACTCTTCTCACAAGTCTCCGTCCATTAAAATTTGGATTTCTTCATAGTCAGAGATTTCAATTGGGCAGCAATGGAAGAAAATCCCTCTACGAACCTGCGGTAGTCACAAGCCAACCGAAGAAGCTACGGATATCTGCGGGAGTAAGAGGTTTTGGCCAGTTCTTAACAGCCTCAGTCTTCGCAGGGTCCACCTCTACACCATGATCGGACACAACATGACCAATGAAGGTCACTAATCTAAGCCAAAATTCACACTTGCTGAATTTGGCGTACAACTGATGTTGTCTAAGTACCTGCATGGTTAGTCTCAAATTTGTTCATGGTCTTCCTTGGTCCAAGAGTAGATGAGAATGTCATCAATGAATACTATTACGAAAGAGTCAAGGTATTCACGGAAGACCGTGTTCATGAGATCCATAAATGCAGCAAGTGCATTCATGAGACCAAATGACATAACCAAGAACTCATAATGACCATAACGGGTATGAAAAGCTGTCTTTGGTATATCTCTATCCCTAACCCTAAGATGATGATACCCTGAACGCAGATAAATCTTAGAGAAGAAACTAGACCCTTGGAGTTGATCGAATAAATCATCTATTCTGGGAAGTGGATAATTATTTTTTTAGTGATTTTGTTGAGCTGCCGATAATCGATACATATTCTAACGGTTCCATCCTACTTTCTTACAAACAACACTGGAGCGCCCTAAGGGGATGTGCCGGCTGAATGAAACCCATATAAGTGAGATACTTTAAGTGCAACTTTAACTCATTCAGTTCAGCTGGAGTCATTTTGTAGGGAGGAATTGAAATTGGTTTAGAATCAAATTCTAAGTCGATACCAAAGTCAATCTCTTGATGAGGAGGAAATCAAGGCAAGTCATCATGAAATACATCTAGGAACTCATTCACAATAGGCACTGAGTCTATTGAAGGAATGTCATGACCAAAATCATTAACACTCATAATATGACATAATAACCCTTGGACATCATTTTATTGGCTTTAAGGTTCGAAATCAAGGGATTAGGAAGACTTGAGTTGTACCCCTCCAAGACTAGTTCCTCTTCATTAGGGAAATGAAATCTCAATACTCGAATACGACAATAAAATAAGCATAAAAAATGTGAAGCCATTCCATGCAAAGGATAACATCAAAATAATCCATAGGTAACTCAACCATATCTGCACACGTAGTCTTACCACTTAAAACTATTGGGCAATCCTTGTATACTCTATCAGTTCTTACATTTTCTCCAAAGGTGTACTAACCACTATATGATCATGAAGAACTTCAGGTAATATTTCTAAAGTGAGAGCAATCAAAGGAGTTACAAAGGAAAGCATAGACCCTTAATCAAGTAAAGCATAAACAGAAGTTGAGAATCCTTGCAGCATACCTATGACCACATCAGCGGACTTCTCCTACTCCTTCCTGCCCTTTAGGGCATAGACCTTGTTCCTTATAGGAGGATCGGCTACTGCTGCACCCTGTGGATTAGGCCTAGGATGAGCATTACCTCCACCCTGACCTCTTTTATGGGGGAAGTTTCTAACCATATGCCCACTCTTACCGCAACCGAAACAGGCATTAGTGCCCTGTCTGCACTCTCCAATGTGAGCACGGCCATACTTAGCACAGTTCTTTTTGGGATGCTGCATCTCACCTCCATTTCTCTTCTTGGGATCAGGTCTTCCTCCTACAGGTGTTTTACTCTTCTAGGAATTAGAATTCCCAGAACTATTCTGCCCCTTCAAGAACCTGGCCTGCTAACACATGCAAAAATAGTTTCTATGGCCTCAATGGCTGGGACTTTCCTGATCTTGACGCTTCGGCCTCCTAGCATCACGAACGCCCCTCTTTCTGCGGCTATTCTCTACTTGCTGGGTAGTAAACATCAACTTGGAGAGGTCCATGTTATCATAGAGCATCGCATACCGACACTCCTCCTCCAAATCTCCGTTGATTCTAGTGAGGAATCTACTCATCTTATCCGTGTTGTTAGATACAAGGGATGTAGCAGACCTGCATAATTTAACAAATTTCAGTACTCATCTCATCCTTGTTCTAAGATACTAAGGAAAATACTATACCTGGATAGTTTGAAAAACTTCACGGAATACTCCCTGACTGTCATTGATCCCTGCTTAAGGTATATAAACACCTCAACCTTGTCTTCCCTCATATCCCTGGGAAATAATTTCTCCATGAAGTTTGTCTTAAACAGCTCCCAAGTGACCGGAACTCTGCTGAAAGATCGGCTATCCTGCCACATCTTGCACTAAGTCTGTGCAATATCCTTTAGGTGATAGGAATCCAGCTCTTCTTTATTAGTGTATGTGGCCCTCATAGCCACCAAAATCTTATGCACCTCATCCACAAACTCCTGGGGTCCTATAAAGTCATAGATCATGTAAAAATAGGATGGTTCATCCTGCTGAAGTCTCTCAGCCTGTCAGCCATGCTAGGCACCGGTGGGTTCTCCCTCTCAACATTCTTCCGATTGACCTCGGCAGTCATGGCATGGGCCTGCAAAGTTATTGCATGTTCCATCTGATCTAGAGATACCCGCACCTCCACATCAGTCAACCCAATTGGGTTAACAGGCAGAACTAGTCCGTCAGCTGGAGCCTGGGGTGGAACATGATTGTTCCTAGAAGCTTCTCCTCTTATCCTCTGACCAACGTTCCTCCTAGTATTCATTCTCGGAAAAACAATAAGGATTCATGTTAGACACACTAATAACATAAAGAAATCGACATTAGGAAAGGCACGATAAGATCAAAAGAAGGAAAATTTTACCATGCACCATGCAATCTCTAATTCAGGATAGTGGTGCACTTTACTACCTTGACTTAGAAACTGCTCAATGTTGTTGATGTGAACTTATAACATCGAAATATAACCTACGGCTCTAATATCCACTTTGTCATGACCAGAATCTAGACCCCATATGAGACTGGCGTTGTTCATCTCTCAAAGATCGCAGACAAGCATACATATGGCATCATTACTTCATCTAGGTTAATTTTAGTGGAAGTTTGAACTTTTCGTTGATTAATATTCTTTCTAATCGTTTCAAATATAATCATAATTTATTCACCATCAACCATCTAATATTAAGATCATTAAATGAAAGAAATAGTTTATTATAGAAAGAACTAAATAGTTTACAACATGGCACCAATACAAAGTCTGAAATTATATGGGAAAGAAGAGCTAGTGGAACATACTCCACTAACTCAATCCTAAGACTAAGCTAGAATATAAATGGGTGCACCACTAGCCTAGATTAGAGACTGCATGATGCAAAGTAAAATTTCCCTTCTTCTAATCTTATTGTGCCTTCTCTAATGTCGGATTTCTTGGTCTTAAGAGTGTATCTAAAATCAACTCTTGAAGTTTCTAAAAGATGAATACAAGGAGAAAAGCAGGACATGAGATTGGAGGAGCGGCTACTGGGGTAATTCATGTTTCTCCCTAGGCTCCATCTGCTGGAACAGAGATGCTTCCTAACTCAACTAGCATTACAGATGGAGAATTAAGGATAACATTGGTACAGATGGCCAAAGCTAGAACTTTACAAGCTCAGGGTATTGATACGCTCAAACTTACTTCTCAAATAAGAAGTAAAGTGGTCGTGTAAAGTAAATAACCCAACTAATTCGGTTGGGATCGTTCCCACGAGGAAAATAGTTTAGACTTAACTTCAATCTATTAGTACTATTGTTCATTCAACTATTTCCTTGGAAAGCAAAAATGATAAATGGGGGGTTTTCTATTTCTAAATAAATGAAAATAACTAGAGAAATTAAAAGAGACAACTAACAGCTTCAAATGTTGGAGTTTAATCAATTAATAAAAGTAACTAGAGTTACGTGTTCCCCACAGGTTCATAACTTGATAATTCTAACTATAACTATTCTTTCCTAGTATCTTGCATGCAAAGTGATAAGTTATGTATTTCTAAATCCTTTGTCCGGAATCTAGAAAATTTCATTCCTCACCTTAGTCCAGCTACGTGTGTTGCTAAACTAACCCTTACATTTACCTCATATTAAGCATCGTATTCGATATTTGACTAAGTTATTACCTCGTACAAATCAATACTAGCCTATTAGATAGTATACATTAAATCTATGTTGATAATTCTTTTCCTATTATCTACCTCCTTGGTTTGGCAAGTAGCATTAAGGAGAGTTCTAACGTTAGCCATCCTTTAAAAAGACTTCTAAGCGAAAGATTTATCAATACATGCAAGACACTATTTTAGAATTGTTAGTTTAGTTAGGTTTTACCTCATTATTTACCTATGGTTCCCACAACCCTAGTTATGGAGTTTAGTTACTCATAGTCATAATCACAATATTCAAATATTTAATATAAGAATTCATGCACTTACTTAAATGAGAAAGAATAGAATCCAAAACTTCACTTGTTTAATCAGCAAAAGTCACCAACAATCAATTACAAGAGTCTAAAAATATTCAAGAGTCTCACAAAGAGTCTAATATATAATCAAGAGTCTAACCTAAAATATAATCAAGAGTCTAACCTCAAAAACGAGGTTTTTCAAACTATTTATAAACAATAAAAACCTAATTAAATAAGGACTCTATTTGCTGGAAATCTGTCAAAATGCGGTTGGGTCGATGGACTTTGAGACAGATCGTTGTGGTTACGATGGACCGTATGGACTCCGTCGTCCCATACTTGTGCAATTGCTTCTTCTGCTCTATTCATTACCCTTGACGGCAGGTATGACGGATCGTCACAGGAACAACGGTCCGTCGAGGGTCTCTGTTCCAAAACACTTGAACTCTTGGAATTTGGTTACTGGGACTACTTCTCTGATCTTCATGACGAACTAGGAGGACGGACCGTCATGGATACGACGATCCGCCACGCACTCCGTAACCCTACACTTGGTTAGACTTCCCCATCTTCCTTCAGCAACTGCACTACTATGCCACCTACGAACCGTCACGGGCACGACGAACCGTCACATGCTCCGTAGGTGGTACTTTTCTGTATTTCTCGCTCAAAAACCTCCGCATTCATCTTTGGGGTGTCATACGCAGAAATTTCGACTATAAATCAACTTAAACACATGTTAGACACCCTTCCATAAAATCTCATCATTTTTCGACTTCTAAAAGCTAGTTGAATAGGCTAAAACACGCTACTACCTCCGTGAACTAGTTTCCAGACGTCATGGATTTTTTTGGACCATTTTGTTTCTAGACTTATGAAATGGCCTATATACATTAAGGTGGACCTTAAACAGTTTCTAGACCTTATGACATTTATGTTAGTCTCTAAAACACGTCTTGGATTTTAAAAGTGTTACAAGGGTATTCCGTGATGTGACAGTTGTATTGAAGTATACCTTATATTAAAATTGATAGTGATAGTATGATGTTCAATTGAAATGTCTTGAACTATGTATTTTGAGTTGTTGTCTTAGATCTAAATTTTATAAGGATGGTTATAACTTTCCAATGTTCTTTAATATGATATGACTATGTAAATGGGCTAACCCCACTTGTATGAATTGTAATGAAAGGACAATAGTCATGCAATTCTTATTGAGCTATGATGATGATGATTATACAAGGGATTGACCCTATAACCTAAACTATGTTTTTATAATAATAGAAAACCTAAAGACATTTGAAAAGGGACCTTATCATAGCATAGAGAGAACTTGGGAAGGGGAGGTGTTGGCTTCCCCTAGAGGAAGATTCACCATACAGTTCCACATGAGGTGTTGACTCCCCTATGAGGGATACTCACCCTATGGATTCTCATGAGATAATACTCCGAGTGTCAAATGGGCATGTAGAGAGTTCACACCTATCGCCTAGTTCCTTAACTATGTTGCCCGCATCGGAAGACTAGCTAGTGGAATCACCTAGAAAGCTACGTTTCTGTTTTGTTCTACTTTGTCTGGTAGAACACGTTCAATCGGTGTAAGGTTTTACAACACTGGATACCACATTTAGCTCGGTGTTCTATGTCAGTTAAACCAAGTGTTCCCTAAACAAAAATAAAGTAAGGAAGTACAACTAACTACGGTGACTTAAGAGATTTGACTTAGCTTAGGTAGGTGTAAGTGACTCTACCTACGCCTTGCACTAGTTTGCCTTGAAGGAAGGTTTAGATGATTGTTCTTTTATATATAT